>NW_024342474.1:3564205-3609985 GCF_902729225.1 Pteropus medius | reverse complement strand
ACAGATATCATACATGCAGCAGCAGGGTATGATTATTCAGTGGAGTTTTGACAATTGGGTGCCAATAGACTTAATAACAGATCATTCAATGTTTATACATACAAATATATGAAAAAATATGTATACATATATTGCTTTGTGTAAAAGTGTCTGCACATTTCCCAAAAATCATCTGATGATAATATTATACTTTAGGACACACTTAATAAAATTCCCCCACTTTAAATCTGTTTTGTGTCCATTAATTATTTATCTATATAAAAGGCCTAAAATATTTTAATTTGGGATGGTAATCTTTTTTGTGGTTATTAGCATAGTGAAGTCAATTTTACAGGAAATGGAGAATGAAAACATGTTACAACAGCCAAAGTAATTTGACTCTTTTACTTTAACAGATCTATATAGATTTCTATTACATTAATGTATAGAGGCTAAAAATGTCTGATGTACAGCAATTAGAAAGAATTTAAATTCAATTATTTTCCTAGTATTAATCATTTAAGTACAATTATCCTCAGATTATTTTTCAAACCATGACATTTGTCTCAAGTCAAATGAAGTGTGCGAGGAGCCACTGAATGCATCTTATAGAAATATCACTAAAGATATATTTATTTCCATCTGAAAATATCTCTATGAGTCCTTTGGACTAATGCCTGGTATAACCTTTTCAAGTAGGCGGAACTCAGTGAAGGTATATAAAGGAAAGAACTATGTTTATTGGAACAATTGTCTTTTTATCAAGTGGCTCTCTTTGTCTTTTAACAGTTATATGCTGTCTGGCCTCAGAGGCCCTCTTTTAGGTCATTTATTAGGTGCTGATGTGTGGCTCATTTACTGGCCCTGCAAGACCCTTTGAACTGTCCAGCTTTCAGGTTCTGTGATGTGCTTCCTGGCTAACCTCTTTGAAGTTCCTCAGCTCTTATCCAGCTCCACCCAGTGACACACCCTGTGACCTCTTACTGCTGCATTGACTCTGTTCCAACAGATCACCATGGTTGGGTCCCATCAAGATGATGAACATCCAGCTCTTTTTCTGGATGTATACTTGCCCACTGGAAACTCATACTTTTTTGATATGATAATTATAGGAGGTACAGATTTCTCTAATGTTTCTCTTTCTTCATTCCACCCATCGCAGGAAGTTCTAGCTGGTCGCTGACCTCACAATTCTCTAGCTTTTGTTTTGTTTTGTTTTTAATACATGACATCTAATTTCAGAGAAAGATGGTGACTTCTCCAAAGAACTCTCTCACTAATTCACTCTCTGGTACACTAAAGTGGTTATACAACTTTTGTTGCCCATTCAGCAAATATCTAGCCAGGAAGTAAGATACCAGTTTTCTCTTTGTAAAGATACCTCCTTCTTCCAAGCACCTTTGTTTAAAGTGGGGCAGAAACATCTCTGGAGAGAAGAGGAGGGACATGTAGTCATAATCCATGAGGCTAACACATCACAGATTCTAGGCCTGTCCTTTCGCATTTGCTTCTCTTATGTGGCTGGAAGTGGGTAATCAGAAAGCTATTATCTAGACCTTTTTATTCTCTATTTTTTATACATCTTTCATGACTAGGTGTAGCACTTCTCTTTAAAAAATAGAAATATTTGTTACACATTATTCTAAGATAAAAAGACAAATTTAAAACGCCCATCTTGTTGCTCAGGTTTTTGCTGTTAATATTTTACTTGTTTAGTTTTGCTTTTTCCTCCCCAAACATTACACTAGACTTTTTGAATATATTCTTAGGTTGATTTTTATTAACTAAAATGTTTTAAAACACTTTATTGACAAAGATTATGCCTAATTTCTAAAATGCACTTGGCAGAGAAAGATGTTTTTGAAACTTGAGATAACAAACTCTTTTATGTTAATTACTCCAAATTTGAAAGATTAAGCATTTATCTTTTAAATGTTGATACAATACTTCCAAGACTCTGCCAAATGGAATCTATTAATTGGATCAGATCTTTTCATTTGAATGGAACTTATGGTAAATGTAGTTCATAACTATTAGTCATATTAACATCTAATAAATAAAAAATAATTGTCACAGTAGAATGCTATGCCTTGTAATTTTTTTCCACAAACTAAATTATTTTTAAAGAGATTATAGTATGAAATGCTCATATTTTTTTAAAAGCATTTGGAAGAGGTTTAAATTATTTGTATATTAGTCTGTTCAGGCTGTTATAGCAAAATACCGTAGACTGGGTGGTTTATTAACAGCAAACACTTACTTCTCACAGTTTTGGAGGCTGGTAAGTCCAAGATCAAGGTTGCCACAGATTCAGTGTCTGGTGAGAGAGCCTACTTCCTGGATCATAGAAGGTCATCTTTTCACTATCCTCACATGGTATAAAGGGGGAAGGATCTCTCTGGGGCCTCTTTTACAAGAGCACTGATCTCATTCTTAAGGACTCTAACTTCATGACCTAATCACCTACCAAAGACCCCCAACTTCTAATAGTATCACCTTGATGGTTAAGATTCAACATATGAATTTTGGGAGGATACAAACAATTTAGTCTATAGTAATATGGTTGTCTCATTTCTCCAGTTTACTCTAGTTTTCTTAGTTTTTCTCTTAGAAAGAAAATCCAAAATGAAATATTTGACATACATATATTTGTCAAGGTGTATAATTTGCATGAGTTAATATATGATATTTCTGCAATTCGTGTGTATAAGAAAAATCACTGGCAACGGGAGTATGCTGTGTATACTGCCTAGAGATTATTGAAGATTGTGCATTATTTCACCTCTTGATACCAATTTATACTAAAGTTTATGACTCCAACGCACAAAAAACAGCTTTAAAAAGTGTTCCTTTTCTATAGGGCTCTTCAGGATCACACCATATATGATAAAAAGCCCCTTAACTACCAGTGCCATAAAAATGAAGTATAGAAGTCCAAACTTAGAGTAGTTTACCTTGATAAGAAAAGGAATAGACTTTAAATATATTTAATTCCCTGCAGCCAATTTAAGAATAAAAAATATGGAATGACAAAATAGAGCTTTCTGAAAAAGAAAAAAATATATACATATGTACACATATATATGATAATGGCATAAGAAAAAGTTTAATTGAAATGTAAATTTCATAAAAATAACACCTGAAAATCAGCATATTTTGTTAGTATATTAGTAGAAAAATATTTATTGCACATTATTAATCAATATTCATTTATAAAAAATTTTCAAGCTTACCATATATAGCTTGCATTTGAAAATAAATACTCTCATAATGAACATAGTTTTCCCTCTAATGAAAAATGATAGAGTTTTCATAATTACTTTAAGTGTTGTTGATTTATATCATGGAGTGTATAACCACATAATAGATATCTACAATGCACTTAATCATGTATTATAAAAATTAACACAATTTTAGTTAATGGCTAATACTTTAGCATAAGTTGAAATGTTTAATGACACATTACTTTCAAAACCAACAATAAAAAAGTGATAATGAGAAAATACAAATCTTTAATAGGAAATAAGTGACATTTATGAGATTATTTCATTACTGTGAGTGATTATGGATAATGGTTAGCAACTGGATATACAAATATTTACTCCATGGCACTATTTTGAATCCTATAGTCCAATGATAGATAGTACAGTTTTATTATAGTCTCTCATTTTATTTCCTGTACCTCTGATGAAAATCACTAATTATGCCATTCTGGGGCAATTCTAAAAGGAAGAGTAAAGATTTGATGAGGAGGTTATGCTCTGGAAAGAGAAACTGAACTTGAACAACACAAGGGGTAAGGTAAAATCAAGACTGAGTCAGAATGATAAAAAGAAAAAAAATCCAGGTTATGGAATAAGAAAAGAGAGGGGGTTCAGGATGAATATGAATGATATGTCAGAAATAAGCTAAACATGTGAGTCAGGCATATATAAAACCAAAAAAAAGAGGAAGTTTGAACACTTTAAGTTGAATATCAAAGTAATTTTCAGTATGATTAGATACATTGATTTAGTGCATTGCAATCAATAAAAATTAAATATGAAAGAAAATAAAAAATGATTATGACATAGCATATAAGGGGAAAATGACTAGAGATGAAACTTAACTAACAGTAAAAGCATATATATTAAAGACTCTGAGGACAATGCTTAAGGAAGTGAATTTATGGTAAGCATTGAGAAGATATTGGAAGTTTGAAGAGAGTTCAGAAGTTGGAAGGTAACATTTCCATAATATAGACTCTGGTGTAAAAGTTCTTACACCAGAATCCTTGTGTAAGATACACCAGGTTGAATCCTTGTTTTGTTACTTACTAGCTGTATGATCTTGAGTCAGACAACTAACTCTCCTTGCCTCATATTTCTCTTCTGTAAAATAGGGATAATAACTGTACCTATTTCATAATGTTATAAAAATTAAACAAACTCAATGTTTTGATATTTGTAAAGGTCTTCAAACAGAGCCTCTAGCACACTCAGTGTTAATTGCATTTGAATAAATAAAACATAAAAAATAAATAAAATGAGCAAAGAAAATTTTATTGGCTCTTGGAGAACAGTTATCAACAAAGCATTAACTGGATTTTTTTTTTTTTAACCTAAGAGATAGTTATGACAGATTACTAAGCTTCTTGTACAATTCTGGTTAAGCTTGAGTCAAATAATTATCCATTAGGGGTTCCTGTTGGCTGAGTTTATTTTAATCAAAAGAGAGCCTCCCATGTTTTATTTTGTGTTTGGCACAGTTACTCAAATATCAGGTAATCTCTGATGTATTATGCAACTGTCCACATTTCTTGCTATTTACTTGATATTAGTCAAAACTTCTGACCATGGATAGGGCTCAACGATGAGTCATCTATCCTAACGATACAGAGATAAGGCTAGGTAGAAAGGGATGCCATACTAGGGACTGAGATAAAATTGTCAGACTTCAGTAATAACACCACACACACACACACACGCACACATCCAATGCTGCTGCTGCTATTGTTTGCTGAAACACACACAAAAAAAGTCAGAGATATCTTTAATTTTCACACTAAATATTTTAGTGTGTTTTACATATATAACTATAATACCAATTACTGCTATAAAGATAGACAAATAGACTAACGGAACAGAATGAAGAGCCTAGAAATAAATCCATACCTATACTGTCACTGGTCTTCAACAGGGTGCCAAGAATATGCAATGAGGAAATAACAGTCTCTTCAACAAATGCAAAAGAATGAAATTGGACCCTTATACCATACACAAAAATCAACTCAAAATAAAGACTTAAAAACTGAAACCATAAAGCTCCTAGAAGGAAACTTAGAGAAAAATCTTCTTGAGATTGGTCTTAGCAATGATTTCATGGATATGATACCAGAACCACAGCAACAAAAGCAAAAACAAACAAGTGGGATTTTACTAAACTAAAAAAGCTTCTGTATAGCAAAGGAAAAAATCAACAGACTGAAGAGGAAAGAGAAAATATTTACAAACCATTTATCTGACAAGGTGTTAGTTTCCAAAAATATATAAGGGGCCACTACAACTGAATAGCAAACTAATTTCTTGATTAAAACATGGGCTAGGGACTTGAGCAAACATTTTTCTAGTGAAGATTTACAAATGATCAACAGGTATATGAAAAGATGCTCAACATCCTTAATCATCAGGCAAGTGCAAATAAAAAAAGTACAATAAGGTATCACCTCACACTTTTCAGGATGGCTATTACCAAAAACACAAAAGAAAACAAGTGTTGCCAAGGTTGTGGAGAAATTGGAACTGCCATACACTGTTGGTGTGATGCAAAATGGTACAGCTGCTATGTTAAACAATATGGAGGTTTTTCAAAAATTAAAAATAGAGCTACCACATGATTCAGCAATTCCACTTTAGGTTTTTATCCCAAAGAACAGAAATCAAAATCTCAAAGATATTAGCACTTCTATGTTTGGTGTAACTATTCATAATAACCAAAATATGGAAATAATCTAAATGTCCGTCGATGGATGAAAAAAGAACAAAATCCAGTATTCATTTATTGCTCTATTTTTCAGTCATAAAAAAGGAGGAAATCCTGCTATAGGTCACAGTGTGGATGAAACTGGAGAACATTATGCTAAGTGAAATAAGCCAGTTGCAGAAGGACAAATACAGCATGTTTCCACTTATATAAGGAACTGAAATAGTTAAACTCAATGAAGCAAAGAATAGAATTGTGGTTGCCAGAAGCTGGGAGGAGGTAGAAATGAGGAATTGAATCAATGCGTATATAATTTCAGTTAGGTGAGGTAGATTCTAGAGATCCGTACAACGTTGTGCCTACAGATAAATACTGTATTGTATGCTTAATAATCTGTTGAGGGTAAATCTCATGTTAAGTGTTATTAAAATTTAAAAACTGCAATACCATTATCACATCTAAGAAATTTCACATTAATATTCAAATATTACCTACTACTCAATCCATATTTAAATTGCTTCAATTTTCCTCAAAATATTATCTGTGGCTATTTTTCCCCCAGGATCCAGTGACTAATCAACGACTGCATTTTATTATCATGTCTCTTTATTCTCCTTTAATGCTGGAGTCCCAACATTTTTCTTTCATGACACTGATGTTGTTCAAGATTCCATACCAGTCTTCTTATTAAAGAAATAACTCTAATTTAACACCAGAAATGATTGGGATCTGGCTCCTTCTATAATTGACATTCTCTCCCTGTGTATTTAGACCTTATTTAGCAGTACCCTCAGGCATTGCTTGCCTATTAGCTGTTTATGGACCCCCTGGATCTTGACATAGTTCTCTGTCTGATAGCAAAACATCACCCTCCTAGAGAGCCTTTTGTTGTTACATCCTATACTGACTTTATATAGTGATAACTTACATCTATTGGGTGTATACAGTGGTCCAGAAACTGTCCCAAGCACCATACATACATCATTTAATCTCATACCATCACATGCCATTTTAGTTATCACTCTCATCTGTACATGAACAACTCATGGTACAGAGGTTTTGTGATAGACCAATATCAGAAATGATAATTCATATCAAGACCTTGATTATTGAGCACCTTCCCTCAATCTCTATATTACAGTGCCTCCTGATATATATCCAGGGGCTTGAATAAGCAATTCTCTCTTAGATCACAGTAGAATCAACAGCTGCATCAGCTTCTCTTAGCACCTATATAAAAGAGCTGATTTGAACTTTTCCCTACTGGTTGCTGCAAACAAAAGCAAAACTACTAACCATTGCCTCTAAATGCAGTAATTTTTTTTTTTTAGATTTAGCAACAATAAAAAATAACAATATTCCAGGAATATTCTTTATTATGAGCTAAGCTGCTGGTTAGAATTTGTTCACAGTTGGCCATCTGACTATATTGGCAAACTCAAGCAATTACTTTTCTATCACTGCTATAGAAGTATATCATACTTGCACCTGCCTTTTGGAGCTCTAAACTCTAGTGTACAAGCAAGTAAAGAAGTATCAGTCTTATGCTTGCACAGAAATCCAGAATTTAGATGTCAGTCCTGGAACTACCACAGAATGCTTGATTCTTTACTTCTTTTTTCCCTCCTTTAACTGGAAAGAAATATTAATTTAAAAAATTTTGGTGAACTGAGAACTGTTATTCAAAATTGTCATGCTCCTCACACATTTGCTGATCTAGTAAGGTGTTGCATTGACTCCACTAATCACTGATAAATGAACAAGACATTGGTGTGTGTGTGTGTGTGTGTGTGTGTGTGTGTGTGTGTGTGTGTTAAAGATGGTAAGGTAGACTTTATTGAGGGCCACCACAGTAGGAATAGGGACACCTGCAATCCGATTTTGCAATGGGGAAGAGAGACTGTGCTCAACTCTAAATACAGCATGAACAAATGAGAATGTATAACCAAGGAGCAAGGTGGGGGTCAATGGATGGGAAATTACTAAGAAGGAACGTTAGGAGTAAGGAGAGATTTTGGCTAAACTTCCCTAACAGGATTCTTGTTGAAGGGATGCCAGAGTGAACAGACATGATCTGGGAGATGGTGGACGATGAGGAACTGGATCCGATATCAAGGGTAGTCAGATATTGAGGGTGGAAGGTTCTTGCTAAATGGACTTAGCAAGATTCTGGCTAAAACTGGATTTTACAAGGAAGAGCACAGATGAGCCTAGGAAAAGGTCCAAGAGTCTAATAAAGTTCGATCAAGCAAAAAAATTTGTCACCAGTGAAGTCTGGACTTTAAACAGTTAATGATATCTGGGATTAGCTCTACAATTTTGACAATGAAAGCAAGCAAAAGATAGAGCACTCTTGTTTTAGGTCCAAACAAGCAAAGAAGGTGCTGCAAACAAGATTATGTAACAGACATTTTTACTCATCTAAATCAAAATTTTAAAACAGGCTATAGCATATTTTTAGAAGAAGATTTAAAGAAATATTGTTGGCTTTTTACATAACATTAAGAATTCACTCACATCATAGATTATTGCTCAGATAAACTCTACGTTTCCCTTGAACAGCATGGGTTTGAACTTGCATGGGTCCATTTATACACAGATTTTTTTTCAAAAAATATGTACAGTACTATAAATGTATTTTCTTTTCCTTATGATTTTCTTCAAAACATTTTCTTATCCTCTACTTTATTGTAAGAATACAGTATATGATACATATAACATACAAAATATGTGTTGATCTACTGTTCTGTAAGGCTTCTGGTCAATAGTAGGCTCTTAGTAGTTAAGTTTTGGGGGAGTCAAAAGTTATGTGTGGATTTTCAACTCTAAAGGGGGTCAGTGTCCCTAACCCCAGTATTATTCAAGGGTCAACTGTACTGTCAAGAGAAATTTCAGCACCCTTTCAAATAATAATAATAATAAAAAGTTTAAGTAATATACTTTGCCATTTAAAGAATTTAAAATAGGTAAAGTATTTTTTTTTTTAATTTTTAAGTCATGTTTGAGGATTGCCAAAGATGGAATGAGGGGAAAAGGCATGACTGAAGTAATATAAATCTGACACCTTGATAGAGAAGTAATTTAATTGAGCAGGTCAGGAATAGGAAAGCTTTTTAGGTGGAATGTTTATAATTTAGACAACTTGAATATGAATGAAGTTGACGAGCATGACCTTTTATTAGTGTCTTCTTTGAAGCTAAGAATAAAACATTTTGAGGAAGCATGTACTGATTGACCTTACTACCCACAATATGATAATGCAATATTTTATTTGAAAAGCTGAAAATGAGGAACTGTTTACTTTGTGAAAAAGAATATAAAAAAGTGTCCTTCAATACTTTTTACCAATAAAGTAAAATATTTTTTGTCATCTCATTATGTCTTTAAATGACTTGACATTTAGCAGCTTAAAATGTAATCAGAACTTAATATTAAGCATTCATCATAAAATTGGATGAAATATTTATATATCAAACTTTAAAGAAAAAAATGTTAATATCACTAAACCAGTGATATCAGTTGTCAAAGGAAATACAGGACTGTTGAACACAGAATGTTTACAAGACAATGTTTACATCTCACTCAGAATCATTTCTTCTATCTGCTTTATGACCAGCATTCCCTTTAACTATCATTGATCATCTTTGAAACATTTTCTTCACATGTCTACGAGACCATTTAATTTCTCTCCTGATTATCCACTTACATCAATGTCTTCTCCTCAGTCTCCTTTGATACCTTCTCTTTACTTCCTTAAAATTCCTCAGGGCTCTGCCTCTTGACCTCTATTTTATATTTATAATGACTTACTTGATGAGTTCAGTCAGTCAAATGCTCTTATCTATGTGTTATGTTTACGTATATTGTTGCATATTTCAAATTCATATCTTCAATCAGAACTCTCCTCTGAATTCCAAGAGGATTAATCTGTCCAATTACCTACTAGATACTTCCAACCTTATCCAATTTCCTACTTGGAGAAACTCCACATGGCTTGGACTGAACTGTTGTTCTTCTCCATCCTTAAATCTACTTTTTGCACAATCTCCCCCTTCTCAATAAATACAAACCCCATCTCCAAATAAAAACTTAGCAACATGCTCAACTCCAGTTCTTCTTTTAACAGCTTACATGTGCTATTTCAGCACTTCCTTTTGCCTCTGTTGTTGAAAAATAAAACAGTCAGTCCCTTCTTACTGTGTCCACTGCTTTTAGCCTGGTGCATACCACCACTATTTCTAACTCGTATTAATCAATTAGAAGGATTCAAGTCTTCAGTCTATTCTCAGCACATCATCAAGAGTAATTTTGTCAAAACATAAATCATATCAACTCTTAAAATATTCCAACAGCTTCCTCTGGCACTTAGGGTAAAAGTCCTTTCTATCATTTACCTCTCTGATCTATTCACATGCTACTTATCTAATTTTGCAAAAATCCCAGTTCCTTCTTGTTCATCAAACATTTAAGTCGTTTTTCATGGAGACACAATAGCAAATGAATTTTATGAGGATTAAAATGATGCATATCTAAATATGTAACACAATTCCTTGCTTGTAATGAATAACCAGTTGTTTTATTGTTGTTGTTTATTTTTTTCTTTATTATATTTAAAAGAAGCATATTTAGGTCATGGAAGCAAATGCTATTTTAAAAATACATGTCTCCAACACAGACTAAAACGAAGGGTATGGAAATAGATATTGCCTTGATGAACCTAGAGGGTATTGCGCTGAATGAAATGGGTCAGATAGAGAAAGATAAATATTGCATAACTTCACATACTGGTGGAATCTAAAGAACAAAATAGTCTACGGCCATGCCGCCCTGAACAAGTCCGATCCTGTCTGATCTCAGAAGCTACGAAGGGTCAGGTCTGGTTAGTATTTGGATGGGAGACCATTTAGGAAGACCAAGTGCTGTAGGCGTAAAAAAAATAAAAAATAAGGGATTGTAAACTGACAAGGTCCTTGCGATCTGTGAGGTCAACCAAGGGTTACCTCGCCTAAAAAAATTAAATAAATAAATAAAATAAAGAACACAATAAACAACAACAACAAAAACAGAAATAAACTCATAGATACCGAGACTATTTTGAGGGCTACTAGATGGGAGGGGGTTGGGGGGATGGCAAAAAAAAAGCAAAGAGATTAACAGGTACAAATGGATAGCTGCAGAAAAGACATGGAGATGTAGAGTGTAGCATGGGAAAGATGGTTAATAATGTAATAAATATGTAAGGGGGAAGAAAGTTACTAGATTTAGTGGAGTGGTTGCTTTGAGACTTATGTGGATCTCTGATCATTATGTTGTACAACTGAAAAACTGGAAAATAAATAAATAAATAAATAAATAGAATAAAAAGTGTTTAAATAATATGCTTTGCCATTTAAAAAATTTAAAATAGGTAAAGTATTTTTTTTTTAATTTTTAAGTCATGTTTGAGGATTGCCAAAGATGGATTGAAGGAAAATGCATGATTGAAGTAATATAAATCTGACAGATTGATAGAGAAGTAATTTAATTGAGCAGGTCATAGAGTATGAAAGCTTTTAAGTGGAATGTTTATAATTTAGACAACTTGAATATGAAAAATTCAAGTTGTATAATTTAAAAAACTGGTATAATTGAAAAAATAAAACTCATTGAATTGTACAATGTAAATATGAGCAACGAATTACCTATTATGTTTAAATAAAGCTGGAAAAAAAATACATGTCTCAATATCCTTGAATCTGCCTTCTAAAGTGACTCTTGAGTGACTCCACACAATATTGATTAACTTTTTAAAACTGCATGCTTTTTATGGCACTACTTTTTTGCCTAAGTTAGTTTCTAGCAAAGAAAATACTTCCTATGATTTATAGAATAAGCACTTAAAATTGTTAGGCTTTTCTCTTTGTCTGTTTTGGTCTCTTTCAATGTCCCTATTAAAAACTAGCAGAGAGATTATTATTATAGAATTTGTGATTTCTACTAACCACCATTTTTTACCCATCTGTAATATTAAGAGACAGTTATTCATTGATTTTTTCTTATACAAAGTCCATTACCTGACCATCTTTTGACCTCTAAAGAGGTTTTCTCCAAAGATGAACACTATGGTTATCTCAGCATACAGCAAATTACTGCCTCTGTGAACTTTCATTCATCGACAATGGCCTTCCAGATTTTACTGCCTTTATAAGAATTTTACAAGAGTATTTGGGCATAAGTTTTACAAAACAAAACAAAAAAAACAACAAAAAGTATTAAGAGGTTTTAGGTTAAATTTCATCACATATTTGATTACTTGTGTCATTGGTAATAAAATAGTAACAGTAGATAAAGTACTTCCTTAAACAGAGTAACCGTCAATTGTACCTCAGAAGGACTATTTCATTCTGCTTTTTATAACTTATTAGAAAATGTTTTACTATGCACAACATTTGAAAAGTATAATACTGAAATTCTTTTTACCCTTTGAATAACATATTCAAGACCACAAAGCAAAAAATGTAGTATATTTTTTACTAGGTAGATTCTGAGAAAAGACAAAGTGCAGCCACTATATATTCTGAATTAGTCACATGTCAATGACAACTTTAAATAATAGTGATACAACACTAGTTCACAGAAAAAAAATGTTAAGGACAATTTCTAAAATAAAATTCATAAACAAAATAGTTCTAAGCCTTTTAACAAGACAATATTGAGTTATTTTGTATTTCCCCTAATCTCTCTTGGAATATATGGATATCAATGCTGTCATTCTTACTGCTTCTAGTTCTCTAAGACAAAAAATAGTCATTTTCCTGAAGACAGTGAAAACTAAAGGACATACTTCTACTTTTCTTCAAATTAAAGTATTCTACAGCTGAGGTATGAAAGAATGTTCTGCCATTTGTTATGCATTTAAATATTTCTTTGTCCACTCATTAATTAACTTACTCATTTATTCAGCAAACCTTTTAAGGAGCTACTAGATGCTGTAGATCCAAGGGTAAATTATATTGTTCTTGCCCTTAACTCCAATGCAGTCTTATGGGACAATTGCCACTATTGCTATTGCTCCTTCTACTGCAGCTACTACTACAAATATCTCTTGCCTAACATTATGTTCCAGACACAAATCCTTTACATGTACAATTCTATATTTCATATCTCATATATCTTTTGTTTCCAGTGTAAAGGAATTACAATGCATTAATAAAATAGAAAATCTTACATAAAATGCCCTACAGAATCTACTTTAGAAATCATTTGGAAAAGAACTGAAAAACAAAATATTAGCATTTTAAAATAATTTATTTCTCACCTAAACAAAGATGCAAAAATAGCTACTTAATTCCAGGGAGAATGAAGCAAGGAAGAGAACAGAAATTATTTTTAATGTTTTTTCTTATTTATCCTCAGCAGTAACCTCCTCCCTCTTCATCAACTAATAACTATCTTTCTTAACTGTGTCTTGATTCATGCAAATCTTTTGAGATTTTTATTATTATCTCAAAAATTATAAGTGAAGAAAATAAAGTTTTGAGACATTGTGTATCTCAACAAACGTTACTGAGTAAGTAAGTAGCTGAATGAGAACATACATTGAGAAAGTGTATGTTATCATTCAGCTACTTACTTACTCAGTGTATGCTTAACATTACACTATCTTGCTCTCTTATCATCAGAATCATCAATTTTACCTACATGGACTTAGGACAGAAAATTCAGAGGAGCAAGTTTATCCATTTCGAATGAGCAGAACAAGTAGATGAGTCTATTTGAGAGTATTAGAGACATGCAATCACATCAACAATGATAAAGCTGTTTCACTATATGGTACCTACTAAATTATAAAAAAGAAGAAAAGATGAGGCAGTATAGTACAGTCGACCTTTGAACAATGCAAGGGTTTGGGGGACCCACCCACCATAAAGTCGAAAATCTACAAGAAACTTAGGTCCACAAATGCAGATTAAAATAGTATAGTTAAGATACATAGAAAGTGGACTTTGGAGCTAGACAGACTCGTCCTTTGAATTCTCTCTGTTATTCACAAGCTGTGTGACCTTAGCCAAATCACTCAACCTCTCTGTATATCAGTTTCTTCATCTTTAAAATAGTGACAATAGTAACTACATCAAAATATGGTTGTTGATAGTAAATGAATTAATATGTAAGACATACAACAGTGTCTAGTATCTGAATTATAATTACTGACATTATTACTACTCATTATTGCTCAATATACATTATTACTCAATGTACAAATAGCTTACCAAGTCACTTTGTAAAATGGAAAAATCATATAAGCCTCATATAATATACTTAAAATTTTGTGATTTCATTTATTATAAAAGATTGTTTGGGTTGTGGTTACTAAGTTGCATTGTGTCCTTAATAAGAAAGCCCAGAAATATTCTATCTGGTCAGAATAACAAAAGTTGTTGTGCTTCTCATTAGCATCTTTATCTATTTTAAAAATATTATAAATGGTATGGTTATTGATAAATGTGATGACGATGGGTGTTTATTTTTTAGTTTCAATTCCTAGGAAAAACAGAACCAAAGGTTTTAGTCATCTTGCAGAAGTCATTTTTTTAAAATTAACATTTAATCTGCCACAATATTTCATTTCTTATATTTATTTCTCTGCTCATTAATATCATTTTAAAATTTTTAAATTGCATTGTATTGCTTTTTCCAAGTTTTGCTGGTAATATACAAATTTTATGCACTACAAAAAGCATTAAATGCTAAGTTGCGGATTACTTCCTCTGAAACAGACATTGAGATAAATGCTATATGTATATTAACATATTCAAAAAAGTCAATTAATCATAATCTTTGAAGTAGATTCTATTATTATTAGGATAAAACAAGAGAATTATTCTTTTAAGAATATAAAACTGTCAAACAGTACCCTTTTTGTAGATTCTTTAGTATTCAGAAAATCAGGTTGCCCACAAATAAATTTTGCAGTTCTTCCTTTACAATCTGTATTTATCTTACTTCACTTTTTTACACATCACATTGTTTTAGACCTTCAATGCATGTTGAATAGACATGGTTAGAGTGAACACCTATGCCTCCCTAATTCTCAATGTCAAGGAGATAACCTTCAGTCTTTCACTACTGAGCATGATATTAGCTTTGGGGTTTACATATATCCTTTATCAGGTTGAGAGTTTTTATCATAAAGAAGGTTTAATTTTACCAAATGCTTTTTATGTTCTTACCAAGGAAATCATATGGTTCTTCTTCTTCAGTCTATGCCATAGTAAATATATTGATTGATTTCTGAATTTGAACCAATATTATATTACTGGGATAATCTCTACTTGTTCATGATATATTAATCTTTTACAATGTTACTGGATTCAATACACTAACTTTAAGGACGTCTGTGTCTAGATTCATAGAAGATTTTGTTCTAACATAGTCTTTTTTTTTTTTCTTGTAATGTCTCTATTTGGTTTAGGTTTTAGAGTAATACTAGTCTCAAAAAATACATTGCACAGTATTATTTCCTATTCGGTTTTCTACAAGTATTTATGTAGAATAGGTATTATTTCTCAAATATTTGGTATAATCACCCATGAAGCAATCGAAGTTCTTTTTCTGGAAAGTTTTGTTTTTGATTTTTGCCTTTTGGGCTTTTTTGTTTTTTGGGTTTTTTTGATTGTTTTATTTTTGCTAAAAAAGCAATTTCTTTAATAGATATAGGACTACTGACATTTTTTTCTTGAGTGAGCTTTCATAATTTTTTCTTTCAAAATTTTTCTGTTTTATTTAATTAACCAGATTTCTTCATAGATGGGTATTAATATTCTCTTATTATTCTTATTGTGTATGTGGAATCTGCAGTAACGTTACCACTATCAATCCTGATGTTAAAGATTTGTGTCTTCTCTCTCCCTTTCCTAATTTTTTTGGTTATTTCAAATAAACAACAAATTGTTTAATTGTTTTTCTCTATTGTTTTCTGTATGCAAATGCTTATAGCAATTATATATATATATAAAATCACCTAAAACAGAAAACAATCCAACTGTCCACCAAAAGTTGAATGAATAAACAAATTGTGGAATAGCCATACAATAAATACTAGTCAGCAATTACTTTTGATACAAGCAAAAACATGAATGAGTATGAAAATAATTACACTAAATGAAAGAAGTGGGACCAAAGGGTACACAGTGCAATGAATCTATTCATTAAAAAAAAAAAATCCTGAAAAGGCAAACCAATCCAAATATATAGAGAGCAAAATCAGTACTTTGCTGGAGATGAGAGGTAGGAAGACATGAATTTTAAAAGGACACAAGAAAACTCTTCTGAATGACTACTATGTTTGCATCTTGATTATGGCAATGGTTTCTTAGGTATACATGTATTTATGAAAATTAATCAAATTGCATACTTTCAGTGTGTGTAGTTATTGGAAATCACTTATACCTCAATAAAGCTATAAAAATAAAATAGCTAAATGCAACAAATTCATGTAGTTCAACCTAATATCTTCTTCATTTCACAGGAAAAGAACCAGAAAGACAGGAATATAAAATAATTATCCAAAGTCACAAAGATAATAGGTTATAGGGACGGAATTCAAAGCGACAGAATATGTCTCTAGAGCCTACACATGAGCCTACACACTTATGAACTATTTTACACTGTCTTTTTACGTGTTTGCTTTTTAAATTATATTTCCCTTACCATCCTTCTCTCTTTAAACTTTTTAATATATTACTTGCTAGCATTCAAGATAAACATATTTAATTTATTTAAATCAATTATTCAATTTTACTTTATTTCTATTAATCAGTACTATTGAAATCATTATTTTCATTCTATTGAAGGTACATTATGAGTCAAATAATTTTTACTGGTTTACTTAGGGCATAAATCCCTAAGTAAGCTCATAAATCAACATACGTATTTATGGAACAAAATTTGGTTATTTACAGGTATGTATCTGAGGGGAAATCATCCTCAGATTGGTAAGTAACTATTATCATATCTACTTTGTCATAAATATTATTCATATATAACAATAGGAGATTTTTCTCACTCTTTGCATGTGCTCCCCCAAAGGTTGGGGCCTATCTCTATTACAAAACTTATCCCATTTTATTATAATTAGTAATGTAGTAGATAAATTATTGTATTGATTAGACAAAAACTCCTTAAGAAAACAGTTGTTACATTGCCCTTGTTTACCCAAAACAAGAACATAAGAAATGTTCAGTAAGAATTTGTACAATTAATGTAAAAGACACATGTTTTAGAGAGAAGCCTAACAGATTTAGAGTAAATGCTACTTAGTCAAGTTGATAACTTGCTCCAGTTGGAACATGAGAACTATTAAAAATTGAGTTTAACTTCAGTAGATGAAAGAATCTGGTTAAGTAGAATGATGGAGCTGCATAGTGAAAAGATATTTGTCCAGTCTCTCAAGTACAATAACAAAAACTTGAAATATTTTCAAAGAACAATTTTGTGCTAAGTTCACTGTGCCATAAATATATAAATTCTGCATGTAGTGCTTCTAGAAAATGTACCCTTAAAATTACATAGAATTTTCAAATAGTAAATGAAAGGTGCCCACACATGTTCATAGCACAATTTTTACATGTAAATGCAACTTGAGAAATATTGCATAATGCAACATTTCAATTTTTTCTCTAATATAAAACAGTTGATGAGAGAAGTAATTAGGGTTTTGTAGTTCTGAATTCCTCAGGCTAATATATACTCATATATGATAAGATTTACAAATCTTAAATGATGACATCATATGGAGAATTAAAAATCTTGGAAATGTAATTAGAAGTTTTATGCAAAAACAGAAGCATTATTCCTTGAGTTATAAAGCTCCTCCATGTTATTATAATTAATAATCTACAACCATTCTTACCATCTTATTTAACTGTCTTTTCTTTAAATCAATTTAATCTTATTTTCCTCTCATTTAGTCTTTTTTCTTAATGCCCAACCCTTACTGGGACACAAATAACCCCAAAATATCCTGCTTGTGAAACTCTTAAATTATTAATTGTAATTGTACTTATGACTAACGAGCATGGGTAAAATATTCATTGCAAAGGGAATATAATAATCGAATTACATTTAAAACTTTGACTCAGGTATTTACCTGTCACCCTGCATTTTATTTCTAAAGCCTAGTGTTACCCAGCAAAACATTCTTCAGGACGTTTAGCAATTTTCTGTGAACATGAGAGAAGAAACTTCAAAATATCATGCTTCTAATCTGCTTCTTATCCTCTATCTTTCGGTAAGTTTTAATTATATTATATTACAAGTAATATAATTGTGTATTTGTTGTAAATATATATAGAACTATGAACACAAAAAAATTACATTCAAAAGTGAGGGGGAAAAACTATCTCTTGGAAATTTTCAAAGGAACTATATGAGAACTATTTTCACAACTACTAGACCTCTAAGTTTAATGTGGATAGAAAATAGGCAGATTTGGGAGAAAGAAAGATTTATTGATGAGAACTCTTTGATAAGGGCTCTTGCAATCTGTGAGCACTACAGAGAGATAGGGTCTGCTGCCTCCTTACTTCAAACTCAGAAGTGTGGTTGAAGTGATTTCCCTGTAATCTGCAGAGGAAGACAAAGGCTATCAAAAGCTAAGGCGGGCTGTGACAGCCTGAAAGAGATGCCTGCATTTCTGATAGTCGCAAGACAAGGCTAATGTCAGTTATTTCCTATAAACCAGATTCAGCCACACAAAAGAAAAATAGTGTGTGTATAGATGAGGTTCTCACAACCCCCTCCTCAGGTTCAATTAATTTGCAGAGTGACCCAGAACTCAGAGAAACACTTTACTTACTAGATTACCAGCTTATTATAAGAAGATATAAGTCAGGAACAAACAAATGGAAGAGATGCATAGGGAAAGATATGTAGGAAGGAGCCCAGAGCTCCCATGCTCTCTTGAGAATACCAAAACCGCCCCTCCCCACATCTCGACATGTTCACCAACCCAGAAGTTCTCTGAACCCCTCTTTTGGATTTTTATCAAGGCTTCATTATATAAACATAATTATCAAATCATTGGCCATTGGCAATTGATTCAAACTTTAGCAGCTCTCCCCTCACAGTGAGTAGGAGGTAGGACTGAAAATTCCAACCCTCTCATTGCATAATTGATTCCCTTGGCAATCATCCTCCATTTTTAGGGTGCCTCTTACCTTAGTATACTTAGGCGTTTTTCAAAAGTCACCTCATTTAAACTCAGGTGTAGTTGAAAGGGGTTTGTTATGAATATCAAGATACTTTTATCACTCTTATCACATGAAATTCCAATGCTTTTAGAAGCTCTTTGCCAGAAATGAGGACAAAAACCAAATATGTTTCTTATTATAAATCACATTAATGCAGTGTGTATATCAAATGATGGAAGAATTCCAACAGAAAGGAACTAGGTGATACAAGATTCTTAAAGACTGTGATAAACTGCATCTATCTAGGTTAAAGAAATTATAGAACAAAGGAGTCTGAAAGGGAATCTCTGAATGTCCCTAGAAAAAACTCCCGAGTCAGCTTTAAGAATCCATCAGTACCAGAGAATGAGAAGCTAGCTTCAAGTGGAAAATACTTTCCTGCTTCTTTCTTAATTTCTTCCATTTCTTTTCTACACACCCTGGACAGAAACTGCCTCATAAGAGAATGGAAAGAAGGAGGAAGAGGAGAAGCACAATGGGGAGAATGAGACAAAAACCAATCATTAGCCCTCATTCCAATAAGGCTTCTACTTCTATATATCTATAAATATATGTATTTAGATACATATTGGACAAATCCCTATAAAGAAAAAGATTTGGGAGCCAGAGAAGGCTGAGAGAGACTTCAGATTTTGAAAGAAGGTCTTATGCCTGTCTCCCTGAGAGAGATTGGGTTAAAAGGGTCTCAGAACATTTCTAAGGTTTTCTCCAGGCAGATGGGGGAACTTTGAGTCAAAGCTCCCCAGCAGAGGAGTTCTATATCTTGCACAAATGTTCTTTTGTGGTATCCCTGCTGTGTGCAGCCATTGACTGAGCATCCCAGAGAATTCAGTGGTGGATCCAAAAAGGCTACAGCTGGTGGCCATGAGAACATTAATTGCCCTGATACAGTAAAAGATCATAATGTTATTTTTATGACCATCGAAGTCATATTTTCACATAAGGCACAGGAAATGACTCACACTAAATACATGTTAAAAGAATGGTGGGAGATAAAATAAAGTACTTTTACTACATCAGGAAATGTGTAATTCAAATACCTGTGGTCTATAGCCCAAGGTACCCCAACATCCGTAGTTACTATTTCATTTAACAGAAAAATGAAATGACTCAAGATCCATATCATATAACAGCAATGTGCTATTAGTTCCAATATGCTGTCACCCTCCCCTCCCTCCCCCGCCCCCCCAGTAAAGTAGTAAAGGTCAATTTCCTTGGTTAGTTCGGTGAAAGTGAGTTTGTCACGTGTGTATCTCTGAGTCATTACAACCTACATACTGCTTTTGGAGAGTCATTTGCCTTCCATTTATGGTTCTTCCCTCCACAGGTTATAGAACAAAGTATAAGAAACCAAGTTTTATGGACTAGTATTCCCTTTGCTTTCCTTCTTCAAGCTTCCATATGCCTTTTAATTAAGAGTCAGAATGAACTCTTGATCTACAAAAATCTAAAAGGCTTTGCAATTCTAATGTATTTATTTCCAGACTTTTTTTGTTGTTGTTGTTAAGTAATGGAGGCCACTTCCTCTAGTTTGAATTAATATCCTGGACTAAAAGCCAGAGCCTGGTCCTGGTTGGTGGAGTGTAAGGTTTTCAAAAAAGGCAGACAGGGTACAGCTGAAGTCGCAGGGTGCATTGTGTGACGTGGGGTGGAGGCAAGGGCGAGTCCTGACGGAAGGACAGGAAAAGGATAGGCTGAGGTGCGCTGAGGCTCAGGTCCAAGTCGCTACACTCAGACCACTCTTGTCAGAGCGAGAGGTCTCAGGATAGCGATATCAGTTCTACAGAACTGACAGGTTCTTCTGGGAAGAGTAACGCCTGGGTGCCCGCGGTGCCGGAGTTCCATCACCTCAGACCCGTTTGTAAGGAGGCTGGCTCATGTCACCTAGCTCATGAACACCAATTCTTGTGTACGCTTCCCCCACCCCCCAACAATCCCACACTCATACTCACAGTATTGTGGGTGCAGAGGGAGGTCTGTGGCCCAAAGGCTGCGCAGGCGCAGCAGCGCCCAAGGCCTGCTCTGGGAGTGAACTGCGCATGTGCGAGCTGCAAATCTGTAGCCTGCCAGAAGCCCCAAAAGGCCCTGGGCAGGAACAGGGACTTCTGGCGCAGAACACTGGGGCTCCTGTCCATTGTCTGCCAAGGTCCAAGGTCGCAACAACCCTAAGGCACTCCATTGAACATCTTTGAAGCCAGTTTTTTCTCTCAGCAGCCTCAAGGTGTCTCAAATTCATCCCGGGAGTCCATCGCTTCCTGTTCCTTGAGCCTTTCTCCTGAACAGCAGACTCAAGGCATTACTCTCTCTTTCTATCCCAGCCCATCTATAAACACCCCGCCATCGAGGAAGTGGCTCTTCACTTTTTTTTCTTTTAAAACTTTATTCAATTCAAAACTTTTATCTGAGGCACTGTTCTGTTTTGGCATAGAGGATGGTCTCGCGCTCCAGAGAGCTCTGATCTTAATCCCTTTCTAGGCAGGACAATCCAGACCTCCTCCTCCCCAGCAAAGGGATACAGGCTGGAAGTCATGGTCAGACTGTGGAGGAGACCTTGGGCCTCCCACTGCTTACCCCAAATGGAAAGATTGGGGCCACTCCAATATAGGATCAAAGTTTGGGGCTCCAGCTTCCCCTCACTCACCCCTCCACATGGCTGCAGAAACCTGGGACAGAGGCTAAGAGGGTGCTATTGTAGTCTCTGGTCCTGCCAGCTTCTTTGAGGAGTCTGGGATGGGGCAGGCGATGGAGGTCTGTTTTCTGGCCCAAGTCTTCTCAGGTCAAGATGGGAGTGGGGGCAACTTTAGGAGGGTGGAAAGTTGGAGTATTTTGCTTTGTTTTAAAAGTTTTGATTTTTTCCACTTTTAATATACCTATATAAAGTTTATAAAACTTTTATGGAGTTGAGGGTAGGGCGGGGGTGGTGGGTGGTTTGGCCTCCCCGCATAATTCATCGCGTTATCGGAATTATGACTCAGGAAGAAGTTAGCAGAGTTTTTCTTTCATTTCACAAGCTTCATCACCAAGTTCTCTGGGAAGCCCAGGGCCTTAATGTCCCTATAGTTTCTCTCTCCTGCCATCACCTAGATGTAGTTCAATTGCAGGGCCTCCTTGGCTATGGACCCACCTCATCCTCCACATCTAAGATGCCAGCTCCCCTAGGAGCTCCTTCAGCATCTGGATGAACTGCTCCTATTGCTGTCTAATTTGCTGCCAAAACTGAGTTCTCATAGACCACAATTAATTGAAAGGATGTGTCAATATCTTTCTGTACTCTCCTTTTTATTCTGTTGACATTTTTCTGTGTACAGACCAACTCTACATTCTCTAATATATGATAACTTTAACTAGCAATAAGTAATCCAATGTAAAGAAAAAAATATTTTGAAGATTGAAGAAAAAATAAACAGAACTTCAGAGAACTTTCAGAAAATACCAGATGAACAAGAATATCTGTAATGACAGTAACAAAGGACTGGAGAAAAAGAAGCAGAAAAGTATTTGACAAAAAAACTTTCTAAATTTGATGAAAATCATTAATCTACATATCCAAGAAGTTTTATAAACTCCAGATAGGATGTATACAAAAATTATACCTAGAAATTTATAGGCGCACTGTTGAAAACCAAAAGTGACAATCTTGAATGCAGCAGAGAAAAGCGATTCATCATGTGTAGGGGAAATATCAATACTGTTGAAGTCTGTTTTATAGCAGAAATAATGGCAGATAGAAGGCAGTGAAAGAACATAT
This sequence comes from Pteropus medius, assembly GCF_902729225.1. NCBI lineage: Eukaryota > Metazoa > Chordata > Mammalia > Chiroptera > Pteropodidae > Pteropus > Pteropus medius. Next base: position 3,587,065 of record NW_024342474.1, on the reverse strand, counting down.
TCAAAGTTCAGAAAGAAAAAAAAAACTTCCTAATTTTTTGAGGCGATTAATACGTTTATTACCTTGACTGTGGTGATGGTTTCATATGTCAAAATTCATAAAATTATATACTTAAAATATATAAATTTTTTTGTATATCAATTATAGCTCAATAAAGCTGTTTAAAAATTTTATATCCAGAAAAGTAAAATAAAGACCTTCATAGATAAACTAACACTGTGAGAATTTGCTGCTAATAGATTTACCTTACAAGAATTATTAAAGGAAGTTCTTTATGTTGAAATGAAACAATACCAGGCCATAAATAGGAAGTTATGAAGAACTCCAGAAACGTTAAATATATGGATTACTTAAGTCTAGGAAAGGTTGTCTAAGACTGAAAATGAGAGGAAGAAATAATTTTGAATGAAAATAAAGGCCAAATGATGTTAATGTTCTGAAACTTGATTCTTGTTATGTTTGCACACCTATATAAGTTTTCTGAAATCACTGAACTGTATATTTAAACAGATAATGTATTTTATGGTAATTAAATTATACCTAAATAAAACTATTTTAAAAGTCAATTAACATAATCTATTATACTTACAGAATAAAGAAGCAAAACAAAATGATTGTATTAATATATGCTTAAAGGCATTTGACATAATTCAGTATGGATTAATAGTAAAATCTCTCAGCAAGAACAGAAGGAAACATTCTTAACCTGACAAACATTATCAGCAAAAAACACCTAACCTTATACTTAAAACAAAAACTTAATGGTTTCCTCCTATAATTAGAAACAAGTCATGGACCTCCAGTTTTACTCTTCTTATTTAAGATTTCACTGAAAGTTTAGCCAATGCAATAAACAAAAAAAGTGAATAAAATGCATACAGATTTAAAAGAAAAACAAATTACAACTTTATATTCACAAAAGACAGTTATTTACATAGAAAATACCTGAGAAAGTATCTACAAGTTCCTAAGAATAAAAAAAAAAATGTCATGTTAACAGAATTCAAGATCAGTATACAAAATAGATTGTATTTATTCTATATATTAGCAATGACCAATTGAAAGCCGAAATAAAAACTTACCTTTAAATTGTTTCAAAAATTAAATATTTTGGTCAAAAATCTAACATAAGATGTACAGGATTAGTATGCTGAAAATTACATAAAACCGATAAATGAAATAAAGTACATAAATAAATGGAGTGATATGCCATGTTTATGGATTTGAAAGCTCAACATAATTAAGATGTTAATTCTCAAATTGTTCAATAGAATTAAAGAAATCCCAATCATATTGCAACAGGGCTTTTTGTAGATCACTGCAATCTGGGTCTAAATTATTTATAGAACACAAAGTTACTAAAATAGCCAAAATGATTTCGAAAAAGAACAAAGCAGGAAACATCAATATCTGATTTTAAATACAACCATATTAAGCTACAGTAATCAAACTAGTGTTATCTGGTGAAAGGATAGACATATAGATATGTAAAACAAAATAGTCCAAAAATAAATGCATGTAAACATAGTCAATTGATTTTGAAAGGTGCTAAGATAATTCAATGAAGAATAGCCTTTGCAACAAATTGTGCTATAACAATTGACTATCAATATAAAATAATTGAGCATTGATCTCTGCCTTTGTTGGGGAGGAAAAAAATTTTTTTCCTCTACTCACTCTAGGTTATCCAGCGGGGTCCTATAAATGAGACCGGCTAGAGATAGATTAAAGAAAGAAAAACAAACAAAAGTTTAATGATATATCCATAGCTCTTACAAGTAGAAGTGCCCAGAGATGAGTAACTCAAAGAGTTAGAACTTGGATTTATAACAAAGCAAAAGGGATTGAGGGATTCTGGGCAGAGGAAGCAAGTTGTGGGAAGGTGACTGAGAAAATAATAGTAAACAAAGATTGTTTAGTAAGGTTTTTTGCAGCTATAATTCAGTGTTTTCTTTATTGATAAGGGTTATTAAGAGTCCCCCTTTTCCTGGTAGACATTTCTGCAAGTGGAAATTTCCTTTATAAATGTAACTTCCTTTAAAAAAAACAAACTTGTGCCCTGTTTTCAGAGCTTTTCCTGTGTTTGCTCTTTCTCAGTGACCTTTAGTTCAAAATAATCCATATACATATATTTTGGGATGGCATATTCTGGTACCTCTTACCTTATACTCAATAAAAATATTAATTCAAATGAATAATAAATCTAAGTGTAAATGTAAAACTATAACATTTTAGAAAAAAAAAACAAGAGAAAACCTTCATGACCTCATAGCTTGTGCATATGAAAAAGTTTTTAAGTGTAGTAATAATTTTAAAACATGTACAATTCACCATTGAAAAAAGTTAATATTTTTCTGAAGTGTGTGCAATCTACCTAAGAACACAAAGCTAGGGCTTTACTAATGCAAACAATACTGGAACAAAAACACATTTATTCAAATGAGAATAAATAAAAGAAACTCAGCATGTTTATTTTAGGATATATAGTAGATAAATAATAATTTACAATAGAAATGTAATGCTTCTGAATAATGGCTCATTATTCTGTCGGAGAATAAAAGGAAAATGGTTATTGAAAATTCTTTATACAAGTCATTATATTCTAACTTCAAATATTTCCAACTCTTTACAGACTATTGAATCTATTGGTTAGTTCACTAAATTCTCACACTTTCAAGTTCGCACAAGTAATTCTTTTGTATGTGTCCATGCAAAAATTTTAAGTCCTTGAATTTTTTGTTCTCTTATGTGGATTATTGGTGTTGACCTTCTGCCCTTCTATCTCAAAACACATTGTTAGAGTAGGCCAATAAATACTAAGTAGCAAGAATAAAGAGTGAACACTTTGTGAATCTTTGGAGTAGCAAAGCAAATGTCTAAAATAAAATAAAGGTAGAAAGGATTAGGATGGAAAAGGTAAGTATCGATGTTATCAAGAAACTAAAATTTCTACCAGTCCAATTTTGCTAGTTTGCAGACTCCATAGTTTTAAAGCAAAATATCTATTAAATAAACACACTTTAGGACTAACTCTATAAACCAGATCTAAAAGTAGTGGTCTTCAAGCTAGATTTTCCTGTATACATGTTCAAATAAAAATGAAAGGTTAATGTCTCTCTGGAGCATGCACTCTTCATTAACAGAGCTCTCTGCTCTCTGTAAGCTTATATCCTTCTGCTTCACACATTTTATGTTGGTATCTACTCTCTGTAAGAATATGAGTTTGATAGCGCTGCAAAACCATACCAATTGATTGAAAAGGAACAAGATCATAATGTGCTATGATAAAGTCACTTTCTTTCCTTATAATCTTGGAAATTGCTGATAGTTACAATAACAATAATTTTAGCTACCTTGTATTTAATATTTGACAAGCTACAAGGTGCTTTTACTTAATTCTTTCATTTATTTTTCACAATATTGTATCTAAAGTGTTATAAATTCTTCTTTTCCAGACTAAGTAGCAAAGGATCAAAGGGATTATGTGGCATTTCCAAGGCACAGCTATATTTCAGGGACTCTGGTTTCCTGACTAAACAATAGAATGAAAAAGCTATATTCAAAATGGTAAACACTAGATAAAATATCGTCTCCCTATAGATGTTAAAATCATTATTTTCTATGACTATATAATTCACTCTCCTGAGACACTTTTAATTACTTCAAGACCATGTCTTTGTGACCTGGCTCAATCACAAATAAGAATCGTTCAGACTTCTGATAGAGGCATAATTTGAGTGTCTACTCCAAACATGTCACAATGGAATATAAAATATTTGAAAATTAAGACATTTAACATAGTATAAATGAGATTAAAAGTTGATATATCTCTCCATGGACAAGAAGCAGATCAGAAAGGTACAATCACTAGTGGAGTTTAAACACAGGTTTCTGGATCCAGGATGGATCAGTGCTGTCCAGGAGTTCATATTCTACATGAATGCAAGTCCAAATTCTATGATATCTCTAAAACAATTTCTCTTAGGCAGAGACCCAGACCCACCAATATATCTTTGACTCTCGACAGAAAGCTGAGAGACTAGATGGAAGAAATTATTAGACTCTGAGTAAAACAGAGGCCAGAGGAGGACGATGGGGAAAAAAAATGGGGAGATCCACAATCAAATTAAGCCACACAATAAATGCTATGATGGCAGAAAAAACTTCTGTTGTTAAAGCAGCCAAACAATAATTATTGAAAGTTTAATTGTTACACATAAAATTACCTTTAAAAAGATTTAAAATACATATGCATAGTATTCTCAAATAGATGAGGAAACAGAAACTACAGTAAAATTTTTTGATAAATAAAAAGAAAACAGTTGAATTTTTTAACAGGTCAGTAAGAATGTTAAAAATGAAAAATAAAGCAGCTCGAAATTTTTAAAAAGTGAATAGGTTGTATCCTAAGATGGTATAATAAACTAAGAGGCAATTAATGATGAATTCACCAAAAATGAACAATAGAGAGGTATCAGACTATTATTTATACAGCAAAAATACTTTAATCTATCAAAATAAATATAAATTTTCTTTTAAAATTAACAATTACATAGAAATCAGTCTTATCAGAAACAATATAAACAAAAATTATGTCAACAAAGTACTCAGGAAAAGTAATTCTCAACCTAAAATTTTACATTCTGCTAAATTATCTTTTAAGAATTAGAGCAAAATTAGGACATTTTCACGCATAAAAACAAATATTTTTATACCCAGAAACTTCCAGTGGCACTTCTGAATTCACTATACATGTGATAATACATTGAAAATGTTAATCAGTTATTTCCTTTTGAATTGTTTCATTCAGGATATAGCTGCAACTTCAATAAATAACTCAAACATGTTTGCTCTCCTCAAACTTAATAATGAAGATTGAGCATTAGTGTAAGAATTTCTTCTTCATATGTATCTTCTTCATTACTTTCTCTTCTCTCTCTCTCTCTCTCTCCCCCCTCCCTCTGCCCTTTCTGTATATATATATATATATATTTGTATGTACACTGACTTCATATATATTTCTTTTAATATATATATATATTTCCACTGAGTTACCCAAATTTTTTTAATTTTCTTTTTAAATAAAGAAAATTCTTCAATGCTGTTATTTGTTCCATTAATAGGAAATAATTGCAAAGTGCAAACAATTCAGGACACACAGATTTATAAGTACAGTTAATGAAACATTTGATGTAAAGCTTTATTAAAAAGACAAGACTCTTTCCTCCACTAGATCATTTTTCTCTGATTTTCTCTTTTGATCCATTATTTTTACTATATTTTAGAGAAAGATTCACCAATGCCTCCAGATATATTTTATTCCTAGGTATTAAATTCATTTGCATCAGATCAGCAGATTTAAGAAAAAAATAGAATTTAAAAGATAATCATCACATTTTGTAACAAGTGATTGAATCTGCTTGTGGTGTTAAAGGTTTTTCTTAAAACTGGCATTGGAGAGGGTCAGGTTGTGTTTAATTCCATCAATAGCACTTGCTTACTAAAGAACCAGTAATTATAAATGTTACTGCTAGTATTTTAAAAATGATCTCTTCTAAGTATATCAAACAATACAACAATTTTATGAGTGTCCTGAAACAGCTAACAGTAAAAGGCTAAAGAGTATTAACTGGCCAAGTAAGCTAACAAGATTAATTTTAATGCTAAATAAGCCTCATCCTTTGGGAGAACAATATAGTAAGCACACTTTTTTATTTTTTTCCCTGCTAAAAATAAATGCATATGCATTTATACAGTAAACTTATAAAGATAAGCTCTCCCTCCCCCCCAAAAATTAGTAAAACCAAATGAAACATACAAAACATCATTTACGTTTAAGTTGATTATAAATTAAGAAATTAAAATTCCTTAATGAGAGGAGCCACCTTTACTTCATTAGGCAAATGCTCAGAATGTATTGCTGTAATCTTAAGCACCCCCTGGGCAATGGAGAAAGTTAGATCATGGGGTAGAATAAACCATAGAAATTTCTAGAAGCTCCACACTATAGTCTGGGCTCTAACAGGTGTGAAAAGACACTTCACACAGTGTTCCAAGATGAATGGTGGCTAAGTTTCAGAAGGAATTAATTTCTATGGAGTCTAATTTGATGTGGGGAAACATGATAGAATTGTTGAGGAAAGTAGTAGATAAAGCCAACTAGATTGCTAGGGGGCTAATCTGTTCAAAGCCCACTTGTATATGCTAAAATTATGTAACAGGAAGTTGGGTTATTTCTGGAGACATGGATATCTATTTCTTTAGATACTCCATTAAAAAAAATCTCAGATATACCAGATTAAAAAAAAAAATCTGTGATAATACAAATCCAAGTCCCAGAAATTTTGAGGGTTATGCAGACAAAACTCAGATTGGTTGAGTTTCCTATCAGAAATAAAATTTTTAGGGGGGAAGTGCTAGAAAAGGATACACTGAAGTTACATGTATAATTTAATTATGTTATTTATAAATCTGTTTCCTCTTTATTTTTATCACAATTTTTCATGCTATCATCAATAAAATATTTAATCTGATGTATCTTTCCATTAAATTATAAATTGACTGTGATAAAGTAATATGTTCCTATACTTCCATACAGCTAACTCATTCTTATTTAAAATGATCAATGAACTGATTATTAAATACTGTTTAATGATGATTACAATGACCATTCAGAGACCAATGTAAATACAATAAAGTAAAAAGTATTCTTAAAAAGGATGCAAGTATGAATAAATTTGATATTTATGTTTCTTTGATAGGAGCATATATATTTAGTTTTCTAAAAAGTTGTAATGCATTGCAAATAAACACATTGTAAATTTCTGTGATCTTTGTAGTATATGAACAACTTTTTTTCATTATTTACTAGTATATATACAAATATAAGCAAATAAATACATATTCATAACTTCTTTCATATTCCCTTTCATAGATATGTGAAAAGCATTATTTTCCTAGTAGAGATTTAGTCAAATCACAAATTTTTTCCTGAATGGAAGACAGAAGTAGTACAGATAGTCCCTAAACAAAAAAAAATATAAAAACCACATACACTGACTTTCGAATGTGTTGTGAGTCATGTTTACACTTATAGCTTGCTGTTAAAGTTACATTTAAGGGGGTGTTGAAATCAATTTTTATTTCTGAACCACACACTAAATGATGGAAAGGAAATATGAAAAGAGAAACTTGGTTTGTGGTGACAGAAGTCTTCCTCACCACATGGACATGTTTATCATGTCCTTACTAAATAATCAATGAGAAAAATGGTCTGATTATTATACTGCCGTTTAGTAATTAAGACAGGTGTTTGCAGCCAATTATTTGATTCCTAGTTTATCTAGAATATGGCTGAATTCTTAGAATATTATTCAGTGAAAGCTATACCATTATAGTACATTTTTCATTTATCACACAGTGGCAAGCATGTGGGAAAGTGCTAATTGTTTCGATGTCGTTTTGAGACTAATTTTTTACCTTATCAAAATTCCCATTCTTTTATGATAACTGATTTCAACCAGGCATAAAATGAACAAGATCCTCATTTATAAATTCATATTAAGGCCCGAATGTCTGTCTTAATACGTCCTGAATACTTTCATATGTTTTTATCTACAAGAGGAAATATAATGTGTATATTTCATAAGTAGAATTTTAATCAAAGAACAAAAATGAAATGAAGAATTATACTCTGTGGGCAAAGTTTAGAGTACAATGTGGGTAGAACATCTTTACATTGTCTCTTAAATTTGTTATATGATGACAGCTATTCTATCTGCACATAAAGCAAGAGTTGAAATCTATTTTACTTCTTTGTTTTACTAAAATTATAGTGTATCATGCTAATTATTTTTTCTTCCTTTCTCTCTTTTTATTTCCAACACTCCAAACGCTGTTTGTGGGATCAACACTATATCATTTATATTGTTTGAATATTTAGAGTTTAGAATGGATGCTATCTACTGCATAACTTCAAGTACTTGAAAGAATGCCAGTTTGCAACCACTTAATGATAAAGTAGAATCGTTATAAGAAAAGCCAAACTAAGGTTTTACTTCATCCAGAAAGATTTAAAAATTTTTATTGATCTGTTTCTGAACAAAGCTAAGAAGTTTGCATTATTTATATGGCAGTGATGTTAGCATCCCAGATAAGCAAGAGGCCTATCCATTTTTAACTTTTATGATAAATTCACCTTGGACTTGAATACATTAAACAACCACTACTAATGTTACATCACTTTATGTGTAATAAAAAACTACTCAAAAAGGAAGAATATATGCATTAGATGTGTGAAGAATTATGGAATAGAACTATGAAACTATCATGATTTTTAAACACTGTAGAATCTATTGCTTTTTATTTAAATGCCAAGAAAACACACACACACACGTACACAAACACAAATACACACAGAGATAAACATTTTGTAAAGATATCTTCCACAGATTTTGAAGTTCTCTTCCTCTAGCTAAAGTCCATAAAATGGCATCCCATCTTTGTATTTGACAAGGTATATTGCTAGCAGAAGGAGAAAGTGATTTCTCGAGCTCATTTTCTGTGAATAGAACTTCAGAATGATATCCAATACTATCTTTGTCAACAATGCTTCTGGATGACTTCTACTCTCTGTGTTTTCTTAGCTTAAGCAGAAAAATGGAACTTTTGAAGAAAAAAAAGACAGGTTTAGAGCAATGATTTCTAGTGCCTGAGATTTAACAAGAGTAAAAAACTGATTCTAAAACTTTTATTTTATAGAAAAGGAAATAAAATGGAGAGCGAAGTGATTTTTCCCAAATTTGAACACAGATGTTTTCTATCAGAGTCCAGAAGAGAACAGTTCTCCATCACTGATCTACACTATGATTAAAACTAAAAAATGAGAGCAGTGCATAGTTTTAGTGATAGGGACACTAATCATTAACAACAAATGGCCTTCCAGGCACTACAGTGAGTACCACTGTTTAATAGAATAAGGCTGCACCTTTACTCTTTCAAACCATCTTTACATGTTAGCACTAAGGACTAGAGGGTATTGATTAGATTCAAACATTTTAACGTTGATACTATGAAATAGAACCATTCTCTGTGCTTTCTCTTTTTAACTTTTTGTATTTTCTACACACCATTTTGCCCTTTATTCATTTTCTGTCTATATTCTACTTTTGATGGCTATTAGAAAACAAGAAATGTCACTTTGTTCATGAAATTAAGTTTACTTGAAAGCAAAACGGTGAACAGATAAATAACAATCCAAAGCAGTAAAGAGCTCCTAGTGCAGTAAGAAAACTTTCTTTGAGAGGACAGACCATAGCAACTTGGTTCTTATGGGAACTGAGAAGGTATCAAAAAAGGAAGTGGCTGGGTCATGGTTCCATAGTGTAGTGGTTAGTGCATCTGCTTTGCATGCAGAAGGTCCTGGATTTATGCCCCAGTGGAGCCATGGTCCATGGTCTACTGCCATGCTACCCTGAACAAACCCAATGTCTGATCTCAGAAACTAAGCAGGGTCGGGCCTGGTTAGTACTTGGATGGGAGATCACCTAGGAAGACTAGGAGCCGTAGGCAAAAATAATAATAATAACAAAATAAAATTTTAAAACAAAGGAAGTGACTTGTGAGTTGAGACGTGACCATTGAATGGAATTTTGCCAGAACAGGAGAGCAAAGTGGGCAGCAAGGGTTATTCCGTTGGCAAAGCTCAATTCTAGAATCAAATAAATCTAATTGGCACAATAGGTAGCTATTCTTTGTTCATGTATCTCTTGCTATTATGAAATCATAAATCATTCATAGTCAAAATGTGACTTCCAAAAATGTCAATGCACATTCCCTGTCCTTCAGGAATAAGTAAGGAGCAAGGAAAGGTCCTTGAAACAGAATGGAGGAAACTATACTCTCTTTTGTGCATAATGAGGCATGTTTCTTTCTTTGATGGGTAGAACTTACTTCAGCAATTGAGGTCCCCAGAGGAAATGACTTCCATTCCCCACACTGGCAAGGACCCTGTCTCTATTGTCCTCTGCAGCACTTAGCACTCTGTGGATGTTTAATTAATGAAGGCCTCTCAGTACAGTGAGTAATGTTGAATTCTAACATATAGGCTTACGTTTCACTGTTTCTACACTGGCAATTTAGAGCTTCTTCTCGAGTGCAGAATCAAGTGATAAGTTGGTAATTCTCTTCCTTCAAATGCAGGGGCAATAACAGTTAACAAAAGATTTTTACTTGTAAATCATCTTGTTCAGTGGCTCCTAACCTGGTGTTTCTCATAGTTATAAATTATATATAATCTGATTCATTTATACTAAGCCAACTACAATCTGTGGGTTAAATGTGAATTTTAAAAATATTAATATCAAATTCAATGTTTTTCACAAGAAAAATCTATGATTTGGCATTTAATCTTAGCCAACATTGGAACATTTTCTGCATTTAATAGACTTCCACAGCTTTATTCTTGAACGAAATCAAGAGCGACTAACACCTTTACAAGACTATTTCTAGTATTAAATGAGATTGATTCTACCCTAATATTGAACTATATTAGTGTTCAGAATATTAAATGGGAATCAATAAAAGAAATGGATTCTATTCTAGAGTATTTTTCTTATTTTACTGTTGGTGCAAGTTTATAAGAGGTAAATTCTAAGTAGCATGTCAAGTTTATAAGAGGTAAATTCTAAGTAGCATGTCAAGTTTATAAGAGGTAAATTCTAAGTAGCATTCTAGACTATGAAATGGGACATAGATTCTCATATCTATTTGGAAGATTTGCATATCTGACCTACAACTAGATGATATTAAATCTTTGTGATCAACGATACTCATATGAGATAGTTATCATTAATAACAGTACAAACATAGTAAAACATATATATATATATATATACACCAATGAACACACACTATATTCTTCTTAGAAATCATGTGCATTATTAACCAATTATAAGGTGTTTAAAACATAAACATGCATTATCTTTGAATTGGAATTGTGGGTGTTTCAGAAAGATAAAAAGGAAACATCAAAATTAACAATAACAACAACAAACAAAACAAAAATAGAAATTTCCAAGTAATACTGACATTGACACAGCATTTCTTAATATTTTCTTAGCAATATATAGGCTAGTTATAATAACTGAATAAAATGAAGCACAAGTTTCAGTTATATTGGATATTTTTTTCAGAAATTGTTCAGTCTCTAAGAATAATGTGGCTTTACTTTACAACCTTTCATCTGATCAATTCACTTAGAATTTATGTTTTGCCATCCCCTTGTATGACGTCAATGTTTTCATTTCACTGAGAGTTTCCTCCCTAAAAGAAGTGTGTTTCTGAGATGTTTCTTGAGTAGTTTTTAAACACTTTTTTATTTAAAAATAATTGTATATTTATAGAAAAGTTCCAGATATCATACAGAGAATTCCCATCTACCCTTTACCTAATTTTGCCTAAGGTCAGCATCTTACATAATTATGGTACAATGATAAAAATTAAGAAATTAACATTACTATAATACTTTTAACTAAACTACAGACTATTCAAATTTTGCCAGTTATCAAATAGTGATTTTTTTTTTTTAAATTTCAGCATTTAATCCAAGATCTCACGTTGCATTTAGATGCTCATGTCTTATCTCCTTAAAAAGCTAAATGTAATGGCCGGATCATATGACAGGTGTATGTTTCACTCTTTAAGTCTTGAAAAGACTCTTTTCCAAAGTGGTTGTGCAAGTTTACATTCCCGATAATAATGTTTGAATGTTCCATTTCTCTCACATCTTTGCCAACACTTAGTGTAGTCAGTTTTCTTAATTTTAGTGACTTTAATATGTATCTAGAGTTATCTCACTGTCTAATTTGCATTTCTCTTGACTGATGATGTTGATCATCTTTTCTTATGTTTATTTGCTATACCTGTATCTCCTTTGTACAAATGTCTGTTCACTCTAATTTCGGATTGCTCATTGTTCATATATATCAATATACATTTTTGTCTAAAACAATAAAAATTTCAGAAAAAAATTAAAACAAAGTTCAAGACACTGGATATTATGCAACACAAGATCACAATCTCTGGGAAATGAGAAACAATCACAAATACTTAGATTGTCTCACCTTACTGCCATAGAGAGTTTCCATTCTAATATTAATGGGGAAGGGGATTGTTCATTGAGTTGAGGAAATAGAGATCAGAATTTGGAGAATAAAAGTTTAGAGTTTATAAGACAGAGTACTGGAGAGGAGAGAGATGCACAAAGGGAGGTGATAGAAATTTGAGGAGGGTGTTCCTGGAGAATTCAGCTGAATGCTAATAAGCACTACATGTGAGGAAATTATCCATGGATGGAAAAAAATAGTGTTTGAAAGCATTATAGAACAGTTCTAAGCATTTACAATCAGGCTGAAAAAACATAATTAATGGGGCATTATTGGCCTTACCTGATTTTAACTGAGTTTTCTTTATGATTTGATTTTGTTTCCTTATTATTTTTGGTTGGCTGCTACAGGGTTTAGATTGTATATCTTTAATTAAACAAAACCTACTTTCAAATAATCTCATCTTACATTCCATGTAGTGTAAGATCCTTACAACAGTAGGTTTTCAAATTCCCCTATCACTTGTATAGTTGCTGTCATACATGTTGCTTTTATATGTAAAATAAACACTCAACACATTACTAATATTTATGTCCAGAAACAGTTAATTATCCTATAGAGCCACCAAAAATTATAAAATATTACATTTTACATTCACTTATTCCACTTGTAATGCCCCTATTTTTTGTGTGGATCCAAATTTCTGTCTGATATTCTATATTTTCTTCCTGAAGAAATTCTTGTAACATTTATCCCTGCAATTTTTGTTTGCCTGAAAAAAATAGTGTTTATTTCAGCTCTGTTTTTGAAAGACATTAATTCTGAGATGATTTTTTTTTTTTTTTTTCAGTTCTTTAAAGGTAACATTCCATTGTTTTCTAACTCACATGATTTCTGAACTCAGAACATATTCTTAATGCTCTCTCAAAACTTGAAGATTTTTTTTCCTCCTTCTCTTCCCTTCTAATTGCAATGAGTTACCAGCCCCTTCCCTCACAAATTAATTTTTTGTTTCATAGAAAAATACAAGAGAACGGTATCAGGAATTTTAAAAAAGTGTTTGCCCCTGTACAACTGATTTTCTTCTCTTTCTCTAATTCTGCACCATGAGAGAGACTTGCTCTTTTCTCTCATTTTTTCTCAGTGAGGACTGTGGATAAAAAGCCTGCAAGCAGCTGCAGGATGGTGAAGACTCCTCACTATATTTGCAGTTCCCAGATGCTTTACTCTTGCATTTGACCAGTCTTTCACTACTATGCTAATAACCTTAGCTGAACTCACATTGTTGGTGTGTGGCTATGTCTTATTTGTGTATACTAGCTAGCACTCTAATGGGTTAAAGATAAACTGTGAACTTGCTTTTTTTCTTTTTTTTCTTTCTTTCTTTTTTTTTTTCCTTTAGAAGATAGAAAGTGATGGTTGGTGAATCCAGCAGATGTGTTTCTAGTTTCAGGAAGTTTTCCATGTCTCAAGCATAAGTCTCTCTGAAACATGCACCACCCTCACCACCAAAATTCACCAAAGAAAACCATCAGTCCTAACGCAGTCATGGTGACAGAGAATTCAAGCCTATCTCAATGATGCCCGTGTTGATAGATGACTCAATGATCAGATTTACCATCACCATCACTTGTGTTCTCAGTCTCTCAACACATTAACACTGAATAATGTCTAATTTAGAAGAAGTTAAAGTTTCTTTGCAGCCTGGAAGAAATGTAAGGTAAAATTTGAATTTTATTTAAGAGAAAAAAAGAAAGAAAGAAAGAAAGAAAGAAAGAAGAAAGAAAGAAAGAAAGAAAGAAAGAAAGAAAGAAAGAAAGAAAGAAAGAAAGAAAAAGGAAGGAAGGAAGGAAGGAAGGAAGGAAAGAAGAAAAGAAAATTGTATTTAATAAATATCCAATTCAGAGTTCTGATAGTCATTCTTACTTCACAAGTAAGGAAGTTCTCCTTCTTGGAAAGAAGGAAGAGAGATGTCCGGATACAAAATATGGGACACAAAATCAACTCCTAGGGTAATTCAGGCTAAATCTTACAAGGTTGTACTAAAGTTCCTAAAATTTTTCCTCTTAATAGTCAGCATTTTTATAGGAAGCTTTGCCAAACACACTCTGTGGAGAGAGAGAATACCCCTAGCTGTGGGGAAAATGGGTACATAGAGAAAAGAGTTGATAGAGGGTTCCAATATTTATTTACCACATTTTGCCATTTACTTCATTAATAGTAGCAGATAATATAATATATGGAAAAGTGATTTTCAACATACTTATTGAATCTTATGTTGGAAGAAATAGTTATAAAGTTTTAATTTACATATTGATATATTGAAATATCATAGAGAAAATAATTTTCAAAGCATTAAGGTGCACAGTTCTAATAGAGAATGGATTTCTGAAGGGACAAAAAAAAATTCTTTTGAGGTTTTCTGTATCCATTCTTTTATTACTAGTAGTATTTCTTTGCTTCTACAGTGATAAGTAATTGTTAAATAAGGAAAGAATGAATGAATGAGCGAATGATAAATGTGGAATAAGACAAGTCAATAGATAGCTACAAATATTGTTGTTTATCTACTTGCTTTATTTTCTGTTTGAAACATACCTTTAGAAAGGCTTAGTAAGCTTTTGCTGTGGCAAGAAAATAATTCCCAGATCAGTATATTTCAATAACAAAAAATTATTTTTTACTCAGTTCTGGGGGTAAATTCTGTTATGCTCTGCTCAGCTCACCTCTATTGTGTTCACCTTACTCCATGACCCAGGGGTAACTCTGAACTGGAGCAAGCTGTTCTCACAGAAGAAAAGAACAAGACTAACTGATCTGTGCTAAGTACATTTAAATCTTCTGTTCACACATGATGTACCTTATCTAGGCTCCCATTCTCTTAGTCAAAGCAAGTCACATAGCTAAGCCTGATACTAAGGAGTTAGAATATACTGCACCTACAAAGAGATCTGGCAAGCATGGGAATGTCTGACACTCCTATAAGAGAGTAGATTATCGGAGAATAATACAAAGACTTTGATGCATTTATTGCTATCTATATCTAAAGGTTCTTTAGGGTCTATTTATATGAATGTCACATCTTTCTTCATGATGGGCATGAACACCAGAATATTATTTTACAAAATTTTTAGAACCAGTCTAGTTTTGTGTGAACAAATATTTGCCAGATTTACATGTCGTTTGAATTCTGAGGATGTGTTTTAAAACATATTTGTCTACTAAATAAGAATGCTCCATTCTCATATTTCTAATCTTCTTGGTATATAAATATTTATCATTATTTATCCAGTTGATATATTCAATTAAAGCTTAAAAGCATAAAGTTTAAGTAATGTAAATATAAATCTGTAAAAACTTTCAAAAATTGAAATAAAAAGAGAACTTACCAAAATATGTGAAAAAATTTGTGAAAATCTTTTAGCAAATTACAAGTTCTACTGTTAAAATAAATATGTATCTTAACTGATAAAAATAATTTTTGGAAAGTATACCTTAGGGACATTAAGTCAAACATTTTCGAATGTGACTGTCCTTTATTCTTAAATATCCATATTCATAAGGTTTTTTTTCCCCCTATGACATAAAATTTAATGTATGAAATACAAGAGATAATTTATATCAGGTTGGTTAAGAGAAAAGTAAGAATTTTTTTTCATACAGTCTTGAAAAGTGAGAGAAATAAAAGAGGTAAACAATCTTATACGACGGTTTGAAATTAATTTTTAAATGAACATGGTACTTTATCTAAATTGATTGGAGTTAGACACAATTCTGCCACTGCATGGAGTCACAAAAAATTTTAAGAAGAAAATTTTCCAGTTACATTAATTTTTTAATCATTAACAGTTTAAACTCTATAAAATAATGTTAGAACTACTCCAAACCACTTTTGAAATAAAAATAATTTCTATTTAAATAACTTTAACATTTCTATTTAATCAAATCTTATTTGTGTCAAATTGTATTAGATTATCTATAGAGTTATTAGAATAATTGGACAGAGCAGATTAAACACTGACTTTTTTTCTCACATAACATTTTTATTTAGAAAATAGCCTATTTAACTGGGAGTGTAGTTATTTAAAATCATTTACTGCTTCTTAGGAAAGTGAACCCCAGTAAATGATTAGTGCAAGAGCCATGCTTTATAAATTGTGGTACAAATGATGATTACTATTTTTTTTGGAAGGGCAGGAGTAGAGCTAATATGCTCTAGATAAAGGATATAGGAAAGTTAGGTAGAAGCAGGAGGGATCTAGGAACTAGCAGGGAAAACGAGAGATTGGGAAGCAAAAGACTGATCAAAGGCAAAATTGACAACTAATCCCAACCACCATTTTCTATTAGCAGTTAGGTTTAAGAGCAGAGCCATGTTAAATGGGTATTTATGAAGTTGAATGCTCTGAGATATGTTATGTTAAACCCTCTCCTGTCTCCTTCATTAAATATCAAGATTATTGCGTACAATAATCTTTAGGATATTAATAGTATTTTCATATGATGAAAGGATCCAAACTTGGTTACTACTTAATAGTTTTAGATGACAGCAGAGCAAATACATGAAGAAACCAGATGTTAGATGTAGATGCTAATATCCATCTGATTATTTAAATTGGTACGTGTTGATTCGTTTAAAAAATAGGCAATATCTATAATAAAAATAACTAGTGTTTATATGGCACTTTACAATTGCAAAGTATTTTCATGTATTTAGTCCTCACAATAACTCTGTGGAGTAAACATATCTCATTTCACCAGAATGTTATGTGTTATATTCAGGAAGTATCAGAACTGGAACCTGAGTCTCTGAAATACCAAATTCTTACATATTGCTTAAAATAAGGAGCAGTGTTTGAAAAATACATAAGCATCGATCACTGTATAAATATTTCCAGTAGAGAATATTATACTCAGACATCTGTCATTCTGACCTTTAAAGAGGTACCGAAAATGTCATGACTAGCCTAAATAGCATACCCAATACATGCTGAAGTGTTCAACAAAATCTAAGCTAGAGACAAACAAGAACAATCTGTCAAGCCAGCTGTTCCCAACACTTGATAACACACGCTGCTTCAGAAAAAGAAGCTTCTCTCTGATATAGTTCTCTATTCAGTGGTGATAAATGCCAGTATGTCAATTCTTCACAGATTTGAGAATTCCCACATATCTAATTTGACACAGCATGTGGAGTCTCCACTGAACAGAGCAAACATAGCACTGCTAAGACATTTTTTCTTATGACAAATAGAATTTGAATTTGTAGATTTTTTTTTTTCTGTTGATGGGTCAAGGAGATAAAAGTAGGGTAAAATGCCATTAGAATTATTCATAGTTTTATTTTCTCCAACTCCAAGTCATTTATTATTTCTAAGGTTTTTTTAAATTTAAGTTAAATGTTCAAAATGCTAACACTGTAATAAGAAGACACTGATTATATTTTGTGTTAAGTTAATCTCTATTAAGCCACCTCATGACACATTCTGCCTTCTTTTTGTTTTTAGAGAAAAACATAAAAAATAAAAATGTGAAGAATAGTGTGACTATTTGATTATTAAATAAAAATTTAAGAAGTAATTAAGTGGAAATTATATTAAAGTTGGATTTGGGAAATAGATTTTATCACATATTAACATAAAATAACATAAAGAGATATAAAAGAAGGAGTGATGAAGAATGGAACAATAAAAGATAACAAGAAAAGAAGAAATACAATCTGAATCGAGCTGTGAGGGAGTGTGAATTGGTTTGCAGGTAAAATAAATAATAAATGCAATAAATCCTTTTTTATTTTATAAGTTAAAATAAAATTAAAATATAACAAACTTATAGAGAATACATAACACATTATTTGGGTTAGGAATGTGCCCTGTTAACATGATGTATTTGCCAGTACTTCTTGAAGTCAGAAGTTACAATCTAAATTCTCACTAAGAGATACAAGAGGAGATATTGTATAAAACTTCTAGGAAAGTCCCTCTGTATTAAGTTTTGCAAAGTTATCCTAAATTAAAATAACAATCTCATACTCTCAATGATTTACAACATAACTCATTATAAACAAGATTCATATCCAGCCCATATTACATTATGTTTGTGTTTCAGCTGATGTTGTTCTCTACATATCTTTATTCAGGGATCCACTTTGAAGAAGATTAAACAATCTGGGACATGATATTTTCTTGACAGAAAAAGAGAAGCAATTTCAGAAGCAGCTGATGACTATAAATGCTTATGCTCGAGTGTGGCATATGAGACATGCATTTGCATTCTATTGGCCAAAACAAGTTACATACTTAAACCTAATTTAATGGATGGAAAAATATACTATGCTTAGTATAAATAAGATAGAAAAATATGCATTTTTATAAGAAATTGTAGAGCCGTTTATAATTTATTTGATAGAAAAGATTTAATGATTGATGTGAAAACATGAGTAGCTGTGTATAATTATAGTTTTGAGTAAAATATTTCTTTCAGTTTTGAGTGCTTTTCCATTTTCATTTAATTTATATATATTTGTAGTTATATATGTAAAGGGTTTCAAAATATACAAAATTGTATTTATATGATTTTTACCTACCTCACTTAAAAAAAAGTATCTATGTAAATCATATACTGGGAAAGAACTCTGGGAAATGGTGATCTGAAGTATTCTGATATTCCCTTACTCAAAAAATGATATAAAGCTAAATAAAATGGTCAAAAACAACCATTTTAAGTAATAACAATTACTCAAAGGAAGGCAGTAAATTGAGAAGTGTTTATACCTGAGGGGAAAAAAGAAAAACATTTGGGGTAAGAAAGCAAATATTTCTGACCATCTTGGCTGGTAAAACTCAACCCTGGTGAAAACTGCAGGTTTGCCATTTTGAAGCTAATAGGGCAATTACAGCAATTTTTCTATGAGTATTGACAGCCTCAGTTGGATACTGGAATGGGTATAGATGGAGTAAAATTCTGTAGCCTCGTTAGCCAAAAAATGATGAACCAAATTTATAATGAATGGGAAAAACCAGTATTGTTAGCCTGAAAATGTAGTCTTGGTTCAGGCTGTTTGGAAGTCCAGCCAGAAATTTAATGGAGAAAAACTGGAAATTAGAGAGATATGAAAGGGCTGTAATAAGTTATCTAGATATTCCACACAGGATTCCAAAGTATTTCTGAGTGAGGATGACTGAAGAGGTACCAGCAAAATGTGAAAGCCAAGGAAGACTTTGTGAACTGGCTAAAACTCTGAATACGTTCTTCAGCAATGCACAGCAGGATTGGAAAGGGGTGGAAGCCCATAGCCTCAAGATTTTGTGAACTTCTGATCACAAAATTACACAGATGCAGGGCTGCTTCCCAGTTAAATGAGTAAACAATAAAAATAGGAAAAAATTGAGTAGGACCACTAGCAACAACACACACTGTGAGAGAAATAAGTTCTATTGTTTAAGTTCAGGCAAATTACTAAAATAAATATATAAGTAAGCAAGTAAATAAGTAACTAAATAAATAGAATTGACAACTTTGAACAAAATAAAACAGCACCCTGAGTTGAAACATTATATTATCTAATGTTGAATTTTTAATTAAAACTTATAAGACATGCAAAGAAAAAGGTAAATATGATCCATGTATGAAAAAAACAAAAAAAAGCAATCAAAAGAACCAAATATGAGTGAACCCAGGCACAAATATTAGATTTAGCAGACAAAGTCTTCAAAGGACACAGAGAAACTGTCAACAAATCAAAAAAGCAACCTACTAAATGGGAGAAGATATTTGTCAATAGCATAGGGAATAGGGGTTAATACCTAAACTATATAAGAAACTCATGCAACTCAATATTAAACAAAGAAATAGGTAATCCGATTAAAAAATGGGCAGAGGACATGAATAGTCATTTCTTTGAAGACATACAGATGGCTACCAGACATATGAAAAGATGTTCAACATCACTAATAATCAGGGAAACTAAAACCACAATGAGATATCATTTGACACCTCTCAGAACCGCTCGTATCAAAAAGTCAACAAATAACAAGCACTGGCAAGGATGTGTAGAAAAGGGAACCTTCGTACACTGTTGGTGGGATTGTAAATTGATTATTACAGCCACTATGGAAAACATTATGAAAATTACTCCCAAAATTAAAGATGGAACTACCATATGACCTAGCAATTTCACTTCCGGGTATTTATCCAAAGAAAATGAAAAAACACAATATGTTCCCCTATGTTTATTGCAGCATCATTTACAATAGTTAAGATATTAAAGCAATCTGGATGTCCATTAATAGATGAATGCATAAAGAAGATGTCACACACACACACACACACACACAGAGGTATATTATTCAGCAATAAAAAAATAATGAAATCTTGCCAATTACAACATGGATGGGCCTAGCGTGTATTATGCTAAATGAAATAAGTTAAACAGAGGATGACAAATACCATATTATTTCACATATGCAAAATCTAAACTAAAACAGACTTAGAAACAGAGAATGAACTGATGATTGACAGAGGAGAGAGGATAGAAGAATGGGTGGAAAAGAAAAAAAAATGAAGAGCCACTCTTCAGAGACCATATGCCTGTCTCCATTTCACATATCTGGATGCAGATGTTAATGTGTACCCCATTCTTCAGGTGATCCAAAGCTAGGTCCAAGTTACCTGATCATGCTGCTCTCATAAAGCTGGTAGCAGCGTCAGCTTGTGAAGAGAAACAGCAGGCTTTGAGTGTTCTCTGTGTGGGAGAGACTGAACTATCCCATTCAAGCCCAGGAGGGAAAAAGAGACTTCAAGACAGCTATTATAAATATACTTAAAGTGTTAAGGAAATAGCATGTAATTACTATAAAAGTTGTAGACTAATGATGAAACAACAAATAAAGAACCTCAGTAAGAGATTAGAAAATGTACAAAATAACTCAAGCCATTCTAGAATTAAATAGTAAAATGATTGAAATAAAAAAATCAATATGGATTCGACAACAGATTTAATGTGGTAGAAGAAACTATCAGTGAATTTGAAGACTGATTAGTAGAAATTACTTGATATGAACAGAGAGAACAAAGATTGAAGAAAAATGACCGGAACCTCATAAACCTGAGGGGACATGCCAAACATTTCAATATAAATGTAATGAGAATACCAGCGTGATAGGAGAAAGAAAAATGGACAAAAATGTTTTTAAAATAATAAATTAAATATTTGATGAAAAATATTAACATGATCTAAGCTCAACAAGCCCTAAGTAATAAATAGGACTACAACTAGATGCATTGTAATCGAACTGCTGAAAATCCAAGCAAAGAGAATATTTGAAATCAGGAAGACAAAAATAAATTATCACAGGGAATAATTATTTGATTAAGGGCAGATTTCACATCATAAAATTGTAAAGAAGATGGCAGTGAAATGAAATATGCAAAATGGATTCAAAGTAAAAGAAAAAATATTAATATTGTTAAAAATCTTAAGATTCTTTAAAGCAATAATTATAACTTGGTGTTGTTAGTTTTCTAATATGTGTGGATATAATATACATAAAAAAGTACTAGCAAAACACAGGGAGAAGAAAATGGAGATCTGTTGGATCAAAGTTACTATATTTCCTGGCTTGAAAAATGCAGTATGTACATACTGGTGCCATTTTTGGAAAAAAGAAAACTGAAGAAAAAATGAGTTGGATACAAGATCCAAACTGAGTTTAAAGCTTATTAAAATGCATGTAAGACATGCTAAGTTGACAATTCAGAGGCAGGAAATTTAAACTTCAGTATTCTTAGCTTGAAGATAAGAGTGATAGCTATGAAAAAAAAATAAAAAGATGATGCTATCAGTTAAAGTCGCAGCATAGAAAGAGAAGAGGCTTAGGACTAGACAACAGAAATATCTGAGAATCCTGCATGCAAAAGAATCCAACAGGAGAATTAATACAAGTAAAGAAATGAGTAAAGTGTATGTACATATATTTCTACTGTTGCTCTGAGGGGAAATAAGAAATGAGATGAAAACTGCAGACTGATGTTTAGTTAATGAACTTTTTCTTAATTTTGGATACTTTTATTTAAATTTGAGGTATTTGAAGACGATATTAGTAGTAACAAATCCTTTGGATTTTTAGTATGTACCAGGGATTGTGCTAAGTATTTTGCACCTATCATACCATTACTCTACATAATAACTTTATAAAATATGAGTTGTAGTATTAAACTATAATTAACTCAGTATTTCAAATCTAAGAAAGCTGAGGTTTAAAAAGCTTAAGTGAGTAGTATGCAGTGACAAGCGAATAGTATGAAGCTATGATTCAAACTCAGGCAGATTGAATTTTACAGCCACACATTTAAACACTCTAGTACTTCCATGTTTATAATATGATGGAGATGACCTATTAGAAGAAGTTGGATGATGTATATTGGGAAGTGGAAAAGGCAAGTGACGCACTTGAAAAAGTAAAGACGTAAGTGGAGAGAGAATGGGTTCTTCCATAAATGTCTTCCGTAAATGAGATGGTAAGACAGATGCATATTCAAGCATATTTGTGAGTTTTACGGTATTCATGTATGTTGATGTGTATTTTTTAAAGAGTTACAAGGCAAGGTATTGATATGAAAAATCCTGCTAAAATACATAAGTTGACATTTACACTTAGTTTTCATACTTAAAATGAGGTACTTTCAAAGAATATTTAAAAACTTGATGGATAAGGGTATGTCAAACTAAAAATCTTCTGCATAGGTAAAGAAACCA
>NW_024342474.1:3468445-3564071 GCF_902729225.1 Pteropus medius | reverse complement strand
AAAAATGGGCAGAGGACCTGAACAGACACTTCTAAGAAGACATACAAATGGCCAATGGACATATGAAAAGATGTTCAACTTCACTAGCTATTAGGAAAGTGCAAATCAAAACCACAATTACATACCACCTCACACCTGTTAGAATGGCTCTCATCAACAGGATAAGTAATATCAAGTTTGGAGAGGTTATGGAGAAAAAGGAGGCTTCATAGATTGCTGGTGGGAATGTGAATTGGTACGGTCACTATGGAAAACAGTATGGAGGGTCCTCAAAATATTAAGAATAGAATTAACATATGATCCAGCAATCCTTCTTCTGGGTATTTATCCCCCAAATTTGAAAGCATTTATCTCTAAAGATATATGCACTCTGATGTTTGTTGCAGCATTATTCATGGTGGCCGGGATAATGGAAGCAACCAAAATGAACTATGATAGATGATTGGATAAAGAAGCTGTTGTACATATATACAATGGAATATTACTAAGCAATAGAAAAGATAAAATACTGCCATTTGTGACAACATGAATGAATCGAGATTACCGAGCTAAACGAATAAGTCAGACAGAAAAAGTTGAGAACCATTTGATTTCACTCATATGGGGGATATAAAACTAAAAGCAAAAGAACAAAACAAACAAACAAAGATTAATGGACACAGACAACAGTTTAGTGGCTACCAGAGGGAAAGGGAAGATATATGAGAGTAAAGAGGGTCAACTATATAAGGTGGAAGAATGAAATTTAACTTTGGGTGGTGAACACACAGTGAAATATACATATGACATATTATTTAATTGTACACTTGAAACCTATATAATTTTATTAACCGTCACCCCAATACATTTAATAAAAAATAAAAAAGATAAACTAAGGAGCATTTACAAAAACTTGATGGCTAAAAAAGGGACAAAATGCCTTTTCAAGCCTCAAGGAAATTTCTGAGCCATTTGTATAGAAAAACATTTTAATGGGCCAATTTCCTATATGTTGGACTAATTTCTATCTTTAATATTGAGCAGAGAGTGCATTTCATTCTCTCCATAACTGCCAGTGTTGGATGAATGGGCCATAGAGTAAATACAGACCTCAGTCAGGCATTTCAGCCTGTTGGGTTACCACCATGAAATAAGAGGTTATTTGTTAAAATTATCCAGCATTACAATTCTAGTTGGATACATTATTTGAGTAACTCCTCCTATCTTCATTCTGTAGAAGTCAGAGGTTCTAGAGTGAAAAAGAGAAATTATAAAAAGTAATGTAGGAATAGTAATGAAGTTGACCACATATCTTTTACTTATAGTCATTTTTTAAGACTGATTTTGGCCTAAGGAAGAGATACTTTTAAGTGAATTAGAGGTGAACATTTTGGATGGACTTTTTTAATAATTAAGAATGAAATTGTTAATACCTGAAACTTAACTGGAAATTCAGTGGCAGAAAGAAAAACTCAAAATATTATTACAATACGGAGTTGTAAGAAAAAAAATGCTATTTTATAACTATCCCAGAAAATCTTTTTCATTTAGGATAATGATTTTGATAGCACTCTGAATTAAATGTATATTGGACATATCTATCTGGATGTGTATTGTTTTTAATATAATAAAATTATACTATAATTTCCACAACGGCAAGAAATTCATATACTGTTGTACTTCTGATGCACAGAATACAATCTGCTTTTTAACATTTGTTAAAGAAATAAATACTGTATCCGTGATTTTCCCTTTAACATTATAATCATGAACAAATATATTATGCCAATTATCAATTTATTGCTTTTCGGCTTCAAATTTACTCTTCAGTATATGTATATACATATATATTCAATATATTCTGTCTCTTAATTGCTACATATGTATTCCATAAGAGCTGAACTCCATAACAATTTTACAATTATTTAATATTCCATTAATGTATGAATTTAATAGTATATATAAGCAATTTGCTAGTAATAAAAATTCTACTTGTTTTGTAACTATGCTATTATAAACATACATGCTGAATATACTTTTACATATGTGTTTGAACTATGGTCAGTTGACAGTCTATGTTTAAATTATAAGAATTACAAATGCTAAATTAACAAGTATATCAATTTTGCAAACTTTTCTATGTTATTAACATGTAAAAGCAAAAAAATATTTTACAGATAAGGATTTATGAAAAAGAAAAATTGAAGCGAATCAAAATATATCTTTTTTGTTATTCTTACATTATAAACATAAGATGATTACAAGTGTTTTTATCTCTTCTATTTTTTCTCCCTTTTTAATATTGAATCGAGCAGAAAAAAACATATTTTGCAGTTTTATTTTGAGACATCTTCCAGTTTGCTTCTAAAGTTAGTAAACTTAAAGCAAAAAATACAACAGAAAGTTTTACAATTTATCTTGAGCTGCTTTTTCAGTTTTTTGAACTGAAATATATTAATTTATTTTAGTGGAATGGCTATGTTTTGAGAATTTGCTTAATGATTTTTCAATCTTATGACATTCCTCCCAGCCTTAGTGAATTCTTTTTATAATTCACTTTGTCATACTTGCTACTTTAGTACATGTTAGGTCATACATAATATGATAAATATTTAATATTCACAAACTCAAGGTGGAATATGACCACATACTGGAAAAACCCACAAAAAAATATTTGTTCTGAATTTTTTTAATTAGAAGAAATTTCCAAATTGACCTTTGACCTCTCTAAGAATTTCAGATTTTATTGCAATATTATAAGCATGTCCACATTGAGTTTCTGTAAATTACCCCTCATCTAGACTCTTCCTCACCTCCAATGAACTTTTCACTTTTCTCTTGAAATTCTCAGACATGATTAATTTTCCACAAATGTTAAAGATGAGCTGACCGTATTTCAATCTTAACAAAGTATTTTTACGTTTATAAAGCATTATCTTGTTTTATGAATAGTATAAAATTAATTTTGTATATCATAAAGGCTTAATTAAATTGATTCATGTACAAAATAAAAAATAGAAAGTATATAACTATAAAGAAACTAGGAAATGGCAAGATTATTAATAGGTAATGAAAGGAATTTTCCTCAGGAGATCATTTTTTCTAGCTAATTTGTGATCATGTCTATATATACAGATATATATATATATATCCATTTTTTTTGTTAATTATTTAAGTTTTTTTTTAATTGTTGTTTTACTGCAGTAGGCAGCTTCTATATTAGATCCCAATTACCTGCACCTTCTGGTATTTATACCATAGTGCAATTTTCTAACTTTTAGTGTGGATCAACTAAGACACTTCTATCAGAGGTAATGTTCTGTTACTCGTAAATACAATAGTGATCTTCTACAAAATGTTATGGATCTTGGGGATGGTTTTTAGAATTGTCATCTGAAATCTAGGAAGAAACAAGAAAATTGAATGAGAGAGGATGGTTGGGAGAGGAAATGCAGAGTAGTAAAAGGACTGAATAATGAATAGTGAATATAGTTGCTCCGTGTATGTGTGTGTGTGTATTTCAAGTGTACAACTCAATAAATATTCACAAAGTTAACAC
Organism: Pteropus medius; assembly: GCF_902729225.1. NCBI lineage: Eukaryota > Metazoa > Chordata > Mammalia > Chiroptera > Pteropodidae > Pteropus > Pteropus medius. The sequence continues at coordinate 3,560,533 of NW_024342474.1, read as the reverse complement.
ACTTTTATACACAGCATTCAAATAAAAAAATCAAACCATTACCTGCACTCTAGAGGATACATTTAAACTCTATTCTAGTCGCCACTTTCCTAGAAGTTTAACCACACTAATATGATGGATGTTTTTTGCCTGCTTTTAAATTTTATGTAATGAAATAAACATTTAAGTACCCTTTGAGTCTGGCTTTTTCACAATGCTGTGCTTGCAATATTCATTTGTGTTGAAGTGTGTAGCTATAGTTTGTTCATTCTCATTATGGCACAGAACTGCATTGAAAAATATACCATAATTTATATATCCATTTTACTGTTAAAGGGACATTGGGTTATTTTCTAGTTTGGGGCAATTAAAACAGTGCTGAAATCAACATTTTTGTTAACTATCTTTTGGTATACATTTGTATATAATTTTGTTGATTATATACTTAGAAGTAGATTGCTGAGTTATCAACATGAGAATGTTCTGTGTTGGTGGATAATGTCAAAAGGTTTTTCAAAGAGGTTATGTCAATTTATATTCACAGTATATGGAAGTTGGTTAATATATTAAACAACATAAAATATTATTCATCTTTTAAATTTTAGTCCTGGAGATAGAGAAGGTAAGCAATGGTAATTAATTATGATATTGATGTACGTATCTCAGATGAAAAGTGATGTTGAATATTTTTTATGGTATAGGCCAATTTGATATCAACATTTATAAAGTGTCTTTTTCAATCTCTCTGTCCATTTTTAATTTTTTTTACAGATTTGCTGTAATTCATTACATATTTTAAATATGAGTACTTTTTCTGATATATGGATTGCCTTTTCTATAAATGTTTGAAATAATAAACAGTGACAATATTATGCCTGGAATTTTCTATTTAAAAACATTTAATTAAAAATAATTCCCTTGAATAACACAAGAATATTCACATTTTCCTTATCTTTTGTATCATTTTTAGAAAGTTGAGATTTCAAGAAATACAACCATTTCATCAAAATTGTAAATTTTTGGCTAGGAAAAATATGTTTTTAAGTATAGAAATGATACAAGTACTATCAGAAAGCCTTAGTTTCTATTTAAGAGTATGTGAAATTAAATTAGAGAACAATAAATAAAATAAGTTATGACTAAACTAACCCTAACAAGAAATAAAAAAAGAAGCATGTCTAATGAAATGTTTGCAACTACAAAGGAAACATTCTATAGGTGCTCAGATTTACAGAGCTCTGGCTAGCTATTTAGGACTGTTCAATAGCATCACTAGAAAACAGATTCATAGGCACAGAGAATAAACATGGTTGCCAGAGGAGGACAGATGAAAAAGGTGAAGGGTATTAAGAGGCAAAAACTTCTAGCTTAAAATAAATCACAGGAACATAATGTACAACATAGGGAATGTAGTCAATAATATTTCAATAACTTTGTATAGTGACAGATGGTTACCAGACATCATGGTGATCACTTCATAAGATATATAAATGTCAAATCACTATGTTGTATACCTGAGACTAATATATTGTATGTCACCTAAAATTAAAAGTAAATAAATATTTTTTAAAAAGAAAATCCTAAAACAAAAGCCAATAGTTCTCCAACTATCTTTCTTGGCACATGCCACTGAGGTACTTGAATAAGAACCATAATTGATGGCAAAATTATATGCATTTCAGAGCATCTGCCTCCTTGAATTTTGGAGGCTCACTTTTGAATTATTCTTTCTTATCTCTGCTAATGAAGCCAGTATATAAGCAACATATCTCATCTAACAAAAATTTAAAGAATCTTCTCTTTGTGTCTAAGTTTCAGAGATTTGAGAAATGTGACTATTGGAGCATAATAAACAACAAACTACACTGTGACCCAATAAGAAATATATATTTAGTCTTTGTCCTCAATTCCTGACACAGAATTTTTAAAACTCTTGACATATCTGGAGTGATAAATCTGTCTTTTGCATGCTAATAAGATGACTGGTTACTGGGAGTCCATCCATAGCTTCAGAATGAGAGCCTATGACCAGAAAGATCAAAGCATGATTAGAGGATTGGAGCTTTCAACTTCACCCCCTGACTTCTGAAAAGGTTAATTTTAATAACCAATGGCCAACCTCCGCATATATCCTTAAATAACAGTTTAGAGAGCTTCTGAATTGGTAAATACATCAAAATGCTGGGAGGGTGGTACTCCTGAAGTGGGCACAGAAGGTTCTCATCCCATCTTTCTATACTTAGCCCTATGATCTCTTCCATTTGGCTGTTCCTGTGTTGTATTGTATCCTTTAAAAAAAGCTGGTAGTAATAAGCAGAGCATTTGCCTGAGTTTTGTGAACCATTCTAGCAAATTATGAAATCTGAGAAGCAAGTAGTAGAAAACCCCAGTTTTATAGGTTGTTTTTCAGAATTATGGGTGGTCCACACTTAATCTGTAGTGTCTACAGTAACTCTGGGTAGTTAGTATCAGAATTGAATTGAATTCTAGACACCCAGTTGGTTTCCAGCAAGTTTGAAAATTGATTTGTGAAGGAAAAAACCCACACTTTTGATGTCGAAGTGTTGTGAGTAAAAATAGTTCACACACAACATAGGATAACGGTTCACACACTAGGGGCAGCTTCTCAGAGAAAACAACTTCCTAGGATGGTTTTAATGGCTAAATTAAGAGAAAGGAAAACAGAGAAGAACTGGATAGAATTTTCTAGGCATAGAATGCAGCAGAAAAAAGTAGGGAAACTCCAGAGAGAATTGAACATTTGGAGAACACCCGACTTTCAGTGCTGATTAATTAGATTATTTGTAAGAGGAAATTGTTAAATGATGAGGCAGAAGATATAAAACTTCAGTGTTTTGCCCTGGTGGAGTGTTCTGTGGAAGGAATAGAAGTATTTGCATTTATTTAGAAACTTGAATGCCACCGGTGTCCATGGCAAGAGCTTTTATAATGATGTGCTGAGACCAACATTTTAAGCAGTACAAAAAAAATATTATAGACAGCATGATAGCTGTCTTGATTTAATTCACCAAAATTCCAAGGCTATAGGATAATTTGTTCAGTTATTTTGGGCATATATGTAATTTAAAAATTACTTATAACTGGCAAGAACACACATCTATCTATCATTTATTTCCTCATTTATTTATTTATATAAAGCAATAAAAAACATTTTTTTTAAACCATGAATGCTGTTTTATAATGTAACAGATTTCCTCTTGAAGAGACTTATGATTGGGCAGATTTCACATAAAATGTTAGGTGTTGTTGCTAGGTTAGTTGAATTGGTTGAGAGTTTACATTTAAATAACTTTAGAAGGCCTCCTACTTGAGAATTTTGAAATTCTATCATTTTCCCTAACATGTAAGAGCCCTGCAGTATATCAAATGAATTAAAGATTTTTTGGGGAGTGGGAAATAGGGGGAAGTGTGCACAGTTTTCTTGCTTTGTAATTAAGCATTGTTTAAAATTATCAAGGATTTTCACAAGTGCCTGTAGTTCAACAGTGACCATCATACTCATCTTCTAGTATGTTGTAGTAATTTAAAATATAAGGGCATTATTGGATCCAATTTCTTACCTTCAGAAATATCCACCTTACTGATGACTCTCATTAACCACACACAGTCTCAGCACTGTCCATGATCAGATATCCCATGGCAACCACCTTCTCCACATGGATGCAGGCTGATCACATGTTAAAATGAGAAGATAGCTCCCTAATCAAGGAATACTTACAGAACACTGTGATTAACTATGCTCTGAGATTCAGACTATGAATTTTATATAGGGAATAAACTTTTCTCTATTAATATGAACACACAGTTTAATGGACCAATGAGACAGAATTAAAGGCTACTTTGTAGTATAAATTTTCTAGAGTTTCATAAGCTTTATTGAAGGAAAGGCGTAGTTTTTCATACTTCATATGTGTATAACATACTTCTTTCAAATATCATAGTACTTAGCTTCAACTAAGGAGCAAAAATGAAAGATAAAATATTTTCCTTCCTTAATACAATTTTGAGGTTAAATGGAGGAACATTCTTTCAGCAAGAGTGCTTTAAATATGGCTAGCAATTAGAACCATATTGATTACTATATATTATATGTGCGTGGCTATTTACAAAATGTAACTTCTATATAAGGGCTTTGGCCTTTCATTAGTGATAATTAAAAATTAACGTTGCATAACATGTAGAGTTCTGATTTCAACAAGAATTTATGTGTTAAGCTAATTATGATTTTTAGAATTTCAAATGCATCTTCAAATTCTCAGAATATTACATGCAATTTTGACTGACAAAATTTAGAAAATAGAAGCACCTCATCACTTGCTGACATTACTTAAGAAACAAGTCATAATCCCTGGCAAGAGGATTATAAAATGTACATCCTGATTATTGATAGTCCTCATTATTTTCCCAAAAATTTAATTGTGTGGAACTTGACTAGCTTTTGATCATTGGCTACGCAAAATTAATAGCTGTGCTCTCTGTTTATGCTTCCTTTTTTTTTCAATTGACAGCCGTTTAATTCCAAAATTATGTATTTATTATTATTTGTTTAGCAATGGCAAAGTATGAAAGGAAGATAAGACATAGTGCCAGATTTAAAGAATTAAAGTGCCTGACAATTTAAATCACAATTCACACACAGGCATGTAAAATTAATTAATATAACCCATTTTTGTGGATATAAATATTAGCTGTCAATTAATTCAGAAAGAAGAAGCAGTGAATCTTTGGTGTCTATTAACCTATCTACCTAGCCATCTGTCTATCCAGAAAGTGACCAGAATATATTAACATCATATTTAAAAGTCCTTTTTTATATATACACATATGCATAAACTTAACAGATCATATTGACTGTGCACTGTCAGTGCCTATTTCAGATTACCACTAGTTAGGTTATTTCATGGCTCATACAACTGCAAGTGAGGGAATGCCAAAAAATACTCACACAGAATCTTTCTCTGCTGTACACATTAAGCAGATCCAATAAATTATATCTCACTTTTATATTTAATCTCAAGAGCACCTAAGGTGGCCTGTACACAATTGCTATATTTTAATTTAATTAATTGTCCACAATTTGATAAAAATATGGTTTGGAACCATGACAAAGTTTTCCTTTTTTCTCTTTGAAGAGTGACTATAACTAATAAGCTTAGATATGAGAGAATAGAATCTAATGTGCATTTATTCCAATTAGATATGGCAAAAAGTTAATGATTTGTGATTAAAAACAAACAAAACTTTGAATAATCATGGATTTGATTGCTTTCCTTGAGAAATACATTTTGATGTTTATATTAATAATATAAAGCATTTGTGTCCTTTTCAATACTGGAAACTTTAAGAGAGAAGATTTATAAATGACATGCAGGAATTCATATCAAGGCAAAAGTTATATTATTGAAAAAATGTTTTATTCCTTACTCTTTACAACTCAGCATGGTTACATATTTGCTTTCATATTTGATTTCTATGACAATCCATTGCTAGTAAAAGTCAAAGAACTTATTTCCATGATAAATATATTTAGTAGTTATGGGCTTATGAATTAATGAGTGTTTTTCTCTAAACCTTTTACTATATTACATAAATGCACAAGGATTTCTCAGAAGTTAAATGACTCTCATTACATCTGAATTTAGATATTAATACAGATTTACTATATCCAATTATTTACCTTATACACATCTTCTTGATGTTTTAAAATAATTTTCATAATCTTTTATCTATAATTTTTACTTCTTTACTCATACTAAATTTAAATTTTTAAAAATATTTTTTCTATGTTTTTAGATGATGTAATTTTTAGTTTTTCTTTGACATTTCATAATCAACTTGTGGTTTATAATGACAAAGTGGGGCCAAATTTAATATAGCGGTACATATTTTGTAAAATCTTTAAATGTTAAAATTTAGGTTGTCACTTATAATCTATCAGAAGCATTTGGAATAAAGTTTACCATTTATCTGATTTACATTAGAAATTATCATTGTTTTAAATACAATTGATTCAAGACTATGAAGGTAGTAGCATTAGTCTGCATGCATTATGAATTATTTTCTTTATCTGTATTATTACAGTGGTCATTTATATGTTTCTTGGGAAGCCACTACATTAGCAATGAAATAATGTGCTACTGGCTTCTTTAGTTGTTTTAATGCATAATTTTTGAACTAACAATATCTTGTTTATAATTGTGTTAAATTGCAAAGAACATATGATATATATGACATACATATGATAAAAAATATATTTGAAGAAAACATAATAACCATTGTGACTTCTGAGATATCATTTTGCATATATATGAACACACATATGCAATATATATACATATGTACATATGAATAATATATATGTACATTTATACATATAAATAGTATATTTTGAAAGAACACTATATATATCATGAATTTAAAGAATAAAATGTACACGTACATTATAGCATTAAAAATGCTACTTAATTCCCCTATCAGTTCTTCACTGAAATTAACCACTAAAATATGACCTTTCACAATATTTCAGATTTTTCAATAGATTTTTATAATTTCTCTACTGGTTTTAAAAAACATCCTCTTCATATTTAATCTGAAATTTACCTGTTTACATAAGACAATTCTGATTACATCTATTTGAATTAAATCATTTGTACTTTGAGGATTCAAATTTGTCTTTGAGTTGCTGGCACTTGTTTGGGAAGATGATTTAAGTCTTTAGAAATGTCAAGTTTCCTTGTGCTTCTGGCTTATCTAGATGAAGGTATTGAGTAGCTAATTGGGAATATGGGTTGCGGACCTCAATAGAAATAGAAGTATTTACTGTGTTATGTGGTTGTATGTGGTGGTAGCGTGTGTGGTTGAAACATTGGAAATTAATATAGAACTATGCTAAGTAAATTTGTTGGTTGAAAAATAGAAAAATAATAAGACAATCAAAGGAATCACCAACATTAGGAAGACTGGAGCTAGAAGCAGAATTTGAGAAGCAATTATCATATAGTAATAGAACAATGATACAGGAGATTTCAAAAAGGAAGAAATGTAAAATTGCCAAATTCTTCCTTGATGTCAAAAATATATGATCTAAGAAGGGGTTATTAGATTTAGCAATTGGGAAATAATTAGTGATTTTAGTAACTAAAGAAGAAGTTGAAAACCAGATTTTGATTGATACTAGAATGAAAGGAATTTGAAGAACTTAATATGGAAAATTTATTCTATTGTGTTTACTTGATCTGCATTGTGTCACAATTCTGTAATAACAGCCAAACCATGAATAACTTAATATCTTTGTGCCATAAATTATACAGAACTCTTTTAATGTGTTTTCTTATTCCACCTTAACAAATACCCTGTAAGTTAAGTACCATAACCTTCATTTTATCTTTATGAAAATTAAGCAGGGTTTAGGAACTTACTTAACAATTCATAGTGAGGAATACTGGAGATAGGATATGACTCCATGTACATAGTTATTATATTATCTATTATCTGTCTGGAACCTTCTCAGTCGGTGCCTTTTCTTCTCTTTCATAATGCTCTTTGTTGTTCATGTTTTCACTTCTTCACTGGAGCATTTTAAATGTAACTCATTATATCAGGGTCTCAAACTCCTTGAATATGATGTGTTATCTTTAGATATTTTGATGATCATCTATTGTTACAGTTTAAAAACACAGAGGTCTGTTGAGGCAGTCATTCTGACCCAACAATTGGTCTCTCTTCACTCTGTATTCTAATGTGAACAAAGTAAAAACAGTGACCTTTCTTGTATTTATCTTCAATTATTCTGGTGCTTCTTATGTTCATCTTTCTCCACACAAAGATACTGGGATTGTTTACTAATTTATGGAAGCAAAATCAAATATGTGTCTTTGCTAATGCTGAGCCTGCTAAAGAAGCCACAAACCAACAGCTTTACTCAAGACCAAAAAAGAAAAATAAAATTTAAATGTACATAGGCATATGTGTTACATAATTATTTTATCATATTTTTAAGTTATTATTTTGCATCTCACTGGGCAATTAAGGCATAAAAGTAAGAGCAACATGGGACTTAACGAATGATAAGTTGGACCTCCTACTGAGATGATAATTTTTCTTGTTCTCTAAATATCATGAGGAGGTGATTGACTTTGAATCCAAGAGTTCCAAAAGCAGAAAGCAACCCTGAGAAGCTAATGAGTAGAAGTTCAAAGCTCAACAAATTATAAACCAATTTGCCTCCTCAGTTCTTATCCATAAAATCAGAACCAAATGACAACTCCCCACAAAACCCCATGGCTAAACATATAATTGTGGAGTTCATATACAATACAAATATCAAGCATTCCTAGGACAGTGAGGTATCTTAGTCATGAGACTCTACACATTTTTACATGAAAGAATTAAAGTAATTAAGAAGAAAAGTGAATTCTAATAAATATCTAGAAGAATACAGAAAGAGATACTCCTACATGTTGTTGAAGACTATCAAGAGTATGGTGACAGCAGCCTGTTAGCTTGCTCAGAATTCTAAGTCCAATATCCTAGAAGCGAATATACTCAGCTGATTCTGGTGGGCCAGTGGAATATGTAGATTCCATAATTATTTTCCTAATTGAGAACACAAATGTTCATAAAAAAGCTATGTAAAGTATTTACTTACCTAAAACACTGTTATAATGGAAAGATACTTGTGAATACAGAAATGAGTGAATGAATGTACAACTAGATGTACCAGTCCAGAGCCAGACAGCAAAATATTGGTCACTCAAATTTATTCACAAAGGACTTAGGGAAAGGAAGGTACATTATCTCAAGGCTAGTGAAAACAGAAAACTGTTGACACCCCTAGAATTGAAATCAGAAAAGGGAAGGAGCAGCCTCTGAACTCAGAGACATAGCTGTGTGGATTGGGCAGCCTGACAGAGCAGTTATCCACACTGTAAAGATAAAGCCTGCACACAGGAACCTGGTGAAAGGAGTCTGGGTAACAAATATCCTAATCTCATTTTTGTGAAAAGTTGACATCAGTGGAGCCATTCTAAAACAGAGCTAGGAAACCATTCCAGAGGACCTACTTTGCACATCTTACTCCTCAAACCTTTGGAATGTTTAAACTGGGCAAAATAACCTCTGGATTGGGCCAAAGCAATATTATATTCCAAACGACTATTTGCAAAGCTAACAGGAAAGCAGACATCCTGACTACAGGACTGAAAATTAAGGACATTCTTTAGAATTAACACTACCATGTATAACTAAAGAATAATTTAGCTTATTTGCACCTAAAGAAATGCTTTCCTTGACTTCACACCAACAGAAATTCCTTTTTTCTATTCATGAAATACTCCCTGCCTTCACTTCCTAATCTGATCGTAATTTGGATTTCTGCCTGAATCAGTGCTTCCCCAAATAGCTGTATATTTATGTATGTATGTATGTATGTATGTATGTATGTATGTATTTTTTATCTCAAATGAATGCTTGTTTCTTCTCATTTTGGCCTTTTATTTTTTAGGTTAGCATTTTCTTCTCACCTTCTTATCTTTTAATAGTGCTTTCAAAGGGGAACCTCATTGGAAGGCTGAGGGCAAGTAAGCCAAAAAAGATGTAGATTTAAGCTGAGAAGTGTAGGGAGTAGTATGGGGAGAGAAGAAAGATACTTAGTACATAGGTGAATACATTTTCAAAGAAAGTTTACTCTTCCACACATCACACAAGTGCGGTTATATTAAACAGTCTGAAAAGAATCTTCTTTGAACCATTGATAATGCTTAGTTATTAGAAATGAAATTAGTAGGGAAAAAAGACTTTAACATCATGTAACTTTTAGGTAAAAGAGTGAGGCAGAGAGATAAAGGTAATTTTAACTTCTTTTTAAATATTTTCTATATTTACCAAATTTCCCTTATAAACAAGCACTGTTTGAAACAAGAGTTGAGATTTAATAAAATATTAAAGGTGTGTATAAATTGATGTTTTATAAATTCAATTTAGTTCCAGCATAGTAGAATAAACCATCACCACATTTATCATTAGGCAAACTCTTTTTCAATGTATATCCAGGGCTTTTAAAAAGCAATCATACATAAATAATTCACAGCATATATCACATTCATAGATTGAAAAGATTTAATAGAAGAGGAAGTCACATTACATTCTTCCTATATGCTAAGACATTTGTTAAATGGTATTACTATTTACTTTCTCCATTTATAGAGATAAAAAAAAAAGTAATCTTAAAAATCTGAAAGAATTTGCTAATGTAGTAGGGGGAATAATTAGAATTCCTTAGTTAAGTTCTATTTAATATATATCTTTGAGAACTTATAGTTTATCAAGTATGGGTCTAAACGGGAAATACATAATGATTCCAAAAGGAATTAAGACCACATACAATGATTTTAATTTGTTGTGTGCATTTTTATTTTAATAAGAAACATATCTGAAATGCAGAGGCAGTAAAATACCAGAACATTATCTTGATATGATATGAATAGAATTTGAGGGAAACAACACTTTTGTGAAATCATATTAGTCAATTTACTAACTGATGAATTATTTTGGAAAGTAGATGCAACAACTGTGTTTGCAGGAGTTTGTAGTCTATAGATAATAATGACTGAAAAAAAGGTGTTTTAAAAAATTTGTATGTCTTTTTTAAAACTTTTCTGCATAAATATCCTACAGATCATTGTGTTAAAAAAGTGGGAAAAGTTTAATCTTTAAGAGTCTATATTATTTCAATATTTTATATTCATAATATCTTTTTATTTGGGTACTTCATAGACAATATAGAATTTAGTTCATTTCAGAGAAAATTATTTCCAGTGATTTTTAAGTTCACTGGAACCGTTAGAGTGAGGATGAATTTTAGGAAAACCACAAATAGTTTATATTGGTACAAAAACCATTTATGTAACTGTTATGTGTAGATGTGTGTGTTTGTGTGCAAGATTATGTGCATCTTTCCTAAGGAGGTGTTTCATAGGTTTTAGGAAATATTGTAGTGTAAGCCTTGACAATTGTTTTTTCTTTTTGTAATGCAAATATGTGACTAAAACTTTGATTGGTAAGGCATCCACTTCAAAGACAGCTATCTACAAAAACACATTGTCAGCCACAAGACTATTAGATAAAGAGTCAGGTTGCCCCCTATCCCCAGGCTCCTTAAATAACTGACTAGGCTACTTGTTTTTTCTCTTTCTGTGACTTGAATTCCTGCTCTTAATGTTTTAAATTCACCAATAAAGAATGACCCCTCCAAACCTTAGACCCACACCCTTAATCTCAATAAAAGCAGAACCCCAGGCCCACGCATTCTCAATCTCTCTCTCTATCAGCTGCCTAGCTGTGTGGCCCCAGATGTGTTGTATAATACAACTGTCCCTTTTAAAGTTTCCCTATGGTTATTGCTAAGAGTGTCTTTCAATCATAATAAGAATCACAAAGGTTGGTTCAGCCACAGTATTGCTTATCAATAGGCTGAGACCTGCGCAAAACACATATTCGAATAGTTAAATGTGCAAGAGATTTTTAAAAGCATTTGCTCTGAATTTTGGGAATAATGTTAGCAACAAATAACTGATTCTGCCATATTTATATTTTTAAATATTTAGAAATAAAAAGGGAATAAATTATAGCAATGTGTCATGCTAAAGCTCAAGAGTCATTAAATATCATTAGATTACTGAAAGTTTGAAAATAAAACAATCTAGGCAATCTAGGACCAAATCAACACTATCAGTCACCTCTGAGTACTACTTAAGCAAGGAGCTATCTGGTAAATGAATGATACCTTGAAACAGAGTTAGTGCTCTGTTATCCATAGTTGATATGCTACAAGATTTGCAAATGCTGGTGACAAGTGGCAGTTTGAGTTTTTAAATCAGTCCTTAGTGTACATTTTCCTATAAAATTTTAAAACTTTGATTAGTCAAATTAGTAGCAAAAAGCCCTGTTCTTACATGTTTTGGGTTTCTTCCCTACTATCAAAAGTAGGACATGTATTTTCTTTTTTTTAAATTAAATTTATTGGTGTTGTTAGGTAGCTAGTAAGACATAAGTGACAGGGGTAACAAAGGAATAGGGGCCCAGACTAGAGACCACCCAAAGAACACCCTGTTGGTAGAGAATCCCTCCTGTATCCCCAGAGATGAAGGAAAGGAGGGTTATAATCTTAGCTGTCCTAATCTGGCTACAGACACCTGTGAAGAAGATACTATCCTAATTTGCCCACAATTTAAGCTTCATTATAATACCACGTTTATGCCTGGGCATTTGTGAATCTACTTATAACAGACTGAATTCTGGGTAAGCGCATGTGCACTAGGCAAAGAGTTATATAGCAGCCAAGTGTCAATCAAAATGACCTCACTTGCCAATCACCTAAGAATGCCAGTGGAACCACTCATTATGGTCCAAATAATGCAGACATTCTGAGGGTCTTTGTTGTTCTTGTGGTCTTTGTTGTTGTTGTTGTTGTTACAGCGTGCTGTTACATCCCTTTGCTGAAATAGTGTGCCTTCTTGAAGCATGCTTTGTCTAAGATATAATTTTAATAAATCTTTTCTAAATCTCACTGACCTGTGATTCTTCACTGTATCAATGAGGAAAAGTGTTAATTATACTTCTGCACCATTATCCCCCCTCCCCCATGCCATTGGGGCGACACTAAAGTTTAAATCAGCCCCAATGATAACAAGGTGACATTTGCTAATAAAATTATATAGGTTTCAAATGTACAATTCAATAATACATCATATGTATATTGCATTGTGTGTGTACCACCCAAAATCAAATCTCTGTCACCATATATTTGACCCCCTTTACTCTTATCTACCTCCTCCACTCCCTCTTTTCCCATTGAGTAACCACTAAACTTTGTCTGTGTGCATGAGTCTCTGTTTGTCATGTTCATTTGTTGCTTTCGGTTTTATATCCTACATATGAGTGAAATTATACAATTCACAACTTTTCTTAATTTTTTTCAAATTTTCCGTATCCGTAGCGCTTTAATTCAATTGGTATTTATGTTGGTGTGTAGAATATAGAAAACCCATGTTATCAAATCAGTCTATAATCCATGATAATACATACAGAATCCTTTTAGGTGATTTTTTCCCCTCGTTATCTTTTGTGTAATTTTATTCTGCTTTGCTAACAATTTTTTTTTTTAATTTTTTATTTTTGAAAGGGAGGGAGGCAGTCTAATGTCCCAAGTTTAACACACACCAAAACATCCTGCCCATACCAAAGATTAGTACAAATTTCTCTTATCAAAGAATCACACATAGAAAAGTTGGCCGCAGTTTCCTTAATCACTTTTCACTTTTGCGAATTACATACTATTTTATCTTTTAATTAATACATTTGTTTCCTAGGGCTGCCTTAACAAATTGCTACAAAATTGATAACTTAAATCAGCAGGAATTTATTCTCCAAGAGTGCTAGAGGCTAGAAATCTGAAACTGATGTGTCAGCAAAGTTGGTTCATTCTGGAGGCTCTGAAGGGGAATCTGTTTCATGACTCTCTCCTAGCTTCTGGTGGTTGCCAGCAATCCTTGGCATTCCTTTGCTAGTAGCTACATCATCCTAATCTGTGCCTCCATTGTCACATGGTCTTCTTTCATGTGTGCATCTGTGTGTTCTCTCTTCTTATAAGGACACCAGTTATTGGATTTATAGTCCACCATAACCCAGTATGACCTTGTTCTAATTACTTTTGCAAAATCTCTATTTCCAGAGATGGTCAAATTCTGAGGTTTAGGTGGACATGAATTTTGAGAGGACAGTATTCAACTCATTATACTAAGAATCATTTAATTTGGTCAATAATTGAATAACTTTATTTCTATCATTTGTTATAGAATAAAAAATTGGATCCTACTTATCATTCTCTTCCATTATCTCACTTTGTAATGGAATTTTTAGCATGTGCACTTAATTTGGTGCCATCTCTTTTTTATTTCCTTTCAAATATAAACACTTTGTTTTCCAAATAAGTCAATTATTGTTATCAAATTAATGCTTCAAATAAACTCTGAAGTGACATAACTGAAATATCCAAGTTTCTTTTACCCGGTTAATTGAAAAGTCAAAGAAACTCTTCGAGTTATTTTGGGTAGAATAAGGCAATAGATTTGGATACAAATTTTTAAGAAGTATTTAAACTGGGAGCAGCTTTGTCATTCATTAAAACGATAGCTATATTCTACCTAGGTCTGCATTTATTATGTGTGATTTCTTTTTAAATGATTTCTCAAGTGATTTTACACACGTATTAAGTGAGAGTAGTAGCACCTTGCCTAATTCTTCATCTGTTCTCACTCTGATCCCATGTGTCAACTGAGACGATGTTAATTTGAATATCAGCACACATAAAAAATAAATGAATCTGCAGTTAATATGGGAATTTACTATCCATGGTGGCTGAAATTTCATTCAGAAGACACATCAGTGCTTTCTAATTTGAGACGCATTTCAACATACACACTACGAAATCTCCTCACTTCTCCAAAGAATTCCCATTTCTTTCAGAAACAGATAATTATTCGCAAATTCTGAGTATATAACTTGGAAAGTATGACTATGTTCACAATAAGGAAAGGAGAGTGTCGATGTTTTCACAGCTAGAAAGATATTCTTATGCTATTCTCTCCCAGTGTGAAGCAATAGCATAATGAAGTAAGGCCTCCGGCTGTGCCAGTACCTCAGGACATCAATTTAAGCCATGTATTTCTGAAATCTGTTTCTATTCCTCAATTATGTACATTTTTGGGATACACATTTATTGCCTTCTATATCACATTCCAATTATGCTGAGAATGATGATGAGCACATCAAATGTAAGCCTAAGACCACTTGTTGCTTGTAAAATAAATGACTCTAGCATCATTCATACTGACACTTCTATAAATATTGTACTAATTTAATATCGTTCTGGACCTCTAAGTTTGGCAATGACACTTGTCATGCCACTTAAGTGGCATCATATTCAATATTTCTAATATGTTTGTATCCAGAGAAAAAAACTTCAGTAACATTTATAATATAAAATATGAAGGCAAAATCAAATATTAAAATGGTAATTAATTTTACACTTTAAATCTCATGAAAATATAATTGCATATTAATAGCTAAAAATGGCTTTGGGTCTGATAAAATAATTTAATTTTTATGATGAAGAAATATGGTTTTCAGAAATAACATTCTATTACATTGAGGTCAAACTAGAATAAGTTACCTTAACAGCCATGGTGTTTAACCTGTCATTCTAGGCGATTCTAATAGTTATGGCAGAGCTATATTTTCAAAAAAATTGCTTATAAAGTCTTATGAGAACATAGGCATTTATAATTCCAGAAAGTACTCCTCTGACAGTAGGTTGCTCTTATACAAAATATAACTGGAAAAATTATCGGCCTAAGTTTTATACATCACAGCAACCTACAGTGACCTATTAAATCTTCTATTAAAGGGGAAATGTGTAGTACCTTTTGAGAGAGAGAGAGAGAGAGAAAGAGATGCAAATAAACCAGAAAGCATAACTGGTAAACTTGATTCAGACCAATTCAGATAGTTCAAAGACCAAAACAGTGAAGTTACAATTATAATGGCTTGTTTGTAATGTCTTGAAATCAAATCTCTTTCTATATCTTTAGTGAGAGTCACTGTACTCCAGTATATGTATATTCTTCCCTTGGCTCTTGGATCTACTTGGTACTTTACCTAGAAAGGCAAGCAAGAGTTATTTCTTGTTGCAGAGTTTAACAACTTAACTTTAACTACAGAGTATTGTCATGTAATTGTTACAGACATTATCATATCAAATAATGGAATTCTTGTTACTATGCTCCACTTTATATAATGTAGTACAAAGATCCAATTCTGGTCTTGCTATGCATAGGCTGTGCGACTTCAGGCACAAATACAACTCTTTGAATCTTAAATGTACCACGAGTGTAATGAAGCTAATATTACCTCCTGTGTTCATGTACAAGATAAAATTAATGCAGGTTCAAAAAAAACTGTAAAAAATGTCATATTAAAATAATGGGAGTTTCATCAACTCCCTGAGAGGTTACATACATTCAACATTCATTCACTCAAAACATGTCAATTGAATAGTTACTAAAAACCAGGCTTTGATTTATTTAGTGTGATTAAGCAGCTTTGTGATAACAGCTTTGTCATCACAGAACTTACTTTTTAACTTAGAAGTCAGTGTGACAATAAATAAAGGTGATTTCAAGCAGTAAAGTTCTGTGGGGGGAAAAAACCCCTAGAGAATGAGAGGGAACCAGATTAGATAGAGTGCTCAAAATTTTAATTATTTTACTCAGATGAGTGTATGTAGACATATAGATACATGTATATACCCTATTATATACACTATGTGTATACTATGTGTACTGTACAATGCTACATATAGAATATATAAATATATACTATATGTATGTAGTATGCTATGTATATGCATATATTGTATATATATATAATCTATATGCCTTATGCTTTGTTTAAGGTTTATAGAACTTCTTGAGTCTGGTCTGATGTCTTTCCCTTATCTTGGAAAATTATTGCCCAATATTTCTATTGATTCTACTCCATTGTTTCTCTTTTCTGTGAAACCAATTATACAAATGCATCTTATACTATTCTTAATCTCTTTTCTGTATTTTTCATCCTTTATAATCTTAATGCTTGATCTATATATTTCCTACTCACTATATTTCAATATTCTAAACTTATCTACTGCTATAGATACCAATAATAAACTCATATATTGATTCTTTATTTTATATATTATATTTCATTTGTAGAGATTCCATTCAACTCTTTTTCATAGAGTCAAGATCACCTATGATAGCCTCCATTTTTCATCTATCATGTTGAAAATATTCATTATAGTTATCTTAAAGTTATTTTCTGTTAAATCTAGCATCAGGGTTATCTATGAGTCTAATTCTATTTTTTATTTTTGGTTTCTGGTAAATGAATCTTATTTTCTGGTATGCTTGAATAAAAGGCATTATGTTTTACTTAAAAATGTAGAGATTCTGAATGATGATTCCTTTCAATACATAGAAATTAATTTTCTCCTTTCAGGAAGGCATTAGATTATGGGCAGATCACTTTGACTCATTTGAAATTATTATTTGAGTTGGAGCCTTTTTGGGGTCTTAGTGAAGGTCCTTATATCTAATTCTTTGTTTCCATGATGTAAGACATAATACTTTAGCCATGTAGAAGCTGAGTTTTCTTGGCTTATAATATACATGTATAGCTAGAAGTTGCAAAATGTCTCAAAGGAAGTTTGCATGCAAAATATTTTGCTTGATTCTCTGAATCCTCTTTTTTAGAGGAGTTCTTAATTCTTCAAATTTTTCAACCTTGGTAATTATGAGCACTAAAGTTTATCTTCCCAGTAGAGCAAAACTGTTATAAACAATTGGCATTTAAAAAATTCATCCAGTTTTTTGAATAGACACACAATGAAACATGAATGAAATCTTGCCACCTACAACAATATGGATAGATGTAGGAAAAAAAACAATATTTTTTTTGCATTATTTCAGATCTCGTTTCTTGTTCCCCAATAGTCTTTTAAAGTGTCATTTATATACATATTTCATATTTCAACTTAACTTTATCTGCTTCTTAAAAATGTACTTTTATATCCATATTCCTACAAACAAAAGTCCAGGTAGTCAATCTTGCAGGTCCTCCTGTTCTTGAATTACATCTGCAAACTCTTAAGTGTCTGAATTTGCAGTGGGTAAGCCAAGTTAATGACTATTCTAGAGAACTTCATTGAATGTATCAGCACATAGAGATATTTTCCCTGAAACACAGATTCAGTCCTCATATACGTCCACAAAACATCCTTGAAAATCGCTTAGTCTTAAAAACTCCCTTGTTTTTGTTTTAATGAAATTGAGTTCAGTATGAACTCTCCTGTTCCAATACTATTGGAATGAAATTGACTTTAGCTTGTTCAACTTTTCCGGCATGATTTTTATTTTTATTTTTTCCTTTAACAGCTGCCACCCTGTGCCTGGGATGCCTATGTCTAGATTTGCTGTTATTTGAAAAAAAAATTAATTTTAATCTTATTCCAGTTACTTTTATTTGTGAAACCAAAAATCTAATCCCTAATTGATATATAAAAATTCTCTAAGAAAGTCAGAAATTTTAAAGTTGAATTACAGATTCTATCCTCTTAGGCACATTAGAGAGAAAAACAGAAAATAAAGAGAGAAAAGAAACATAATATAAACCAAATATTGAGCTAAAAGATTGAAAAATCAATCTTAATAAAATAATAATTAAGAAAATATTAGAGATAGGGTGGTTAGGCTTTCTATAGTGAAATTCATCCTTCTTATCTCAAAATAGTTGTTAAATGTATTTCTTGAGAAAATAAAGTAACTATTTATTTATTTATTTATTTATTTATTTATTTTTATGCCGATAGCACCCCTGGTCTTCCTTGGTGGTCTCCCATCCAAGTACTAACCAGGCCCGACCCTGCTTAGCTCCCAAGATCAGACAGGATTAGACTTGTTCAGGGTGGCATGGTCGCAGACAATAAAGTAACTCTTTGAGGGTTTTCTTTTATTTTAAATAGAGAAGAAAACAATTATTTGCCATGTGTCATAAAATCTATTCAAGAATAAATACTGAAGAAAATATAAGATATCATTTAGTTAGTTATAGTTTGCCTATTGTTTACATATGCCTGTCCAATAAAAGTTCAGAGAATCTTGTGTGGGAAAACAGTAGGGTCCAACTATTAGTCATTCAGAGAGGAAATACAGAAAAGCAATACCATACTTAATTAAATTAGTAAAATGTTGCTGTCTGGATTTATCTAGTTGTTGTAATTTAATCAGAGCTAAATGAGATCATCATTTAATTAAAATTGAAACCAATTAATTGTTCCAATTGTTTCTATGAAAGATGCAATTTCTTAACAAAGTTACTTTGATGAAGTGAAGACGTTCCTGGAACATTGCCTTAGGATCATTGCTGTGAATTGAAGTCATTAACAATAAATTATCTTCTTACTTTGACTTAACATACAACATTGAAGAGAAAACATTTACTTTAAGTATTGGGCTTTCTAACCGTAATATTTCTTAAAGCAAGAAATTATTTATTTCTTAAAATAACATTTTGAAGGAATAGAATAAGACGAACTAAAACAAGAAGTTTGATTTAAAAAATTTTACTCACCTCCTATTCATTCTTTGACCCACAATGATCTGGTTTCCATTTCTACTGACATTACTCATAAATATTTTCAGTTTTAATTTTACAAACTATTTCTGTGTTAATTGACTTCATTAATCTCTCTGTCTGACTGACCTGATTTCTGTTGCTCTACTCTCTCCTGATTTTTTTTTTCATTTACTCTACTTTGGTTAGGCATTTCTCATCCTAATCCACTGAAAGTATGCAATTTCTTATCATTTCTACTTTTTAATGATGGGTTCCACCCTAAGAGTGTGGACCAGAGACGGGTCAGAGTTTGGGTGCATTGCTCACATGTGTAGCAGTTTGACCAAAGCTATGATGACACTTCATAGTATGTTTAGGAATCTACAAGTTGTTTCAACTAGAAGAAAGCCCAGATTTAGAAACAACAAAGTTAAAAACAATAGTTTGCCTTATGTTGCCTATTTTTTCTCCTCTCAATAAAGTGAAGGAATTGATATTATTTCAAAACCAGAAAAGAAAACATACTTTGTTCCTTATTTTTCTTGACCACATCTCATTATTCTCTCATTAAGCTTTTGCACTCTGTGTTCAAGTATGCCCTTCTATATCACAGGGGTGACAAGACAACTGAGAGAAATGTAACTCAAGATAGAATTGCTTCACTCTTCATTGTGCATGAGTACTCTGGTCCTGTATACCTTGGTAGAAATGGTATATTCCTTCTAAAGTTTAGCTCACCAGTGTCAGTTTCCATAGTGTGGATGAGAAAAATAAGGAGGTTGACTTATGAAGCTGAAAGGCATGGTTGAGCTATTTTAAATAATCACTTCCCACCCCCACCCACACACTCGGTTCCTGAGAGAAGTTTGAAAATTACTTTTGACTAAATGTCAGCTTGCCCAAGTAAGATAAGTTTTTTTGTTTTGTTTTGTTTTTATAAAAAATTTCAAATATAATATAAAATGACAACATTTTCAAGGTAGATAATGGCTTAGGACGTAGAAAAAAATTTTCCTTATGACATCAACTCAGGCCGTGAGTCTATTCATGGCCCAAGGAGAAGGAAGAAATATACTGAATTTGGAATCCTAAGAAAGCATTTGCCCTTAATTCACATGCAGTCTTTGGGCCTCCATAATCCTTTCAGAGACTTGAAAGCTCCTCTGTTTTGTTCATGTTGTGGCTGTCTGAGGGAGAGAGGAGTTGCAGCTAAAACATACACCCAAAAATATACTGGATGATGTCATAATTCATAAACTGGCTACAGAGTAACCAATCTAATCACATTTCTAACACCAATTGACTCTGTGATCTTGGGCAATTTTACAACACATCAGAGCATTTCCTCATCTCTGAATGAAAGAGATAATTAGGTCATTTTAAAGACCCCATCCATCACTTAATACTACTTGCTTTTAATTCCAGAACGCACAGAAGGTTTGTGTGTGCTCTAATATGGCCTATACCAAGCTAGTAGCTTGGAATAATAAGTACAATTCATCCCCTACTTGCAAAGAGTCCATGTAATGAGAGAAGAACATTGAGCAAGAAAGTTCTTTCTAAAGGTTATTGTAAGCAGACTTTATGTTATATGGTTGTTTTATGGTTACACATTCAGTGAAAAAAAAAGTGAGAATACAAAGACAATTATAGAAAATCCTTTTCCTTAAGTAATGTATTGCCCAGTGGAGACTATAACAATATATTCTAGAATACAGATATACAAAAATTGGAGCAACATGCACCTGAAATTCATATCACCCAAATTAGAAGGTCAGGGAAAATGTATTCTGAAGCTGTGGCTTGAGAAAAAGTATAAATTTGTAATATCAATTATTTCTTAAAGAAAAATTCTCTACACAACCAAAGTCAAGTACTAAAAATATCCAAGGTATTTGCTAGGCCATTGAGTCAGAGCTCAGTGAGCTAGAGCAAGAGAATCCATGAAAGAGACTTGTTTCTTCTTAGTAACCATCTAATTACACAGCCAAATATAAACATATGTATTTTTATTTAAATATTGAATACAGGCATATTTTGGAGATATTGTGGGTTTGGTTCTAGACCACCGTAAGAAAGTATCACTATAAAGTGAGTCGTGATCTTTCTGCTGGTAGAGGGTCTTGTCTTCAGTTTGTAAAACTCACAAAACTTGTGAAACACCATAAAAGGAAGTGCAGTAAAATGAAGTATGCCTGTACTATATTTCAGACACCGGGCATAGCGCACAAAAGTGGCATGGCTCTTCATTAAACTCACAGTCCTGGTAGAGACTAATAGTAACCATGTAAGCAATCAATTAATATAAATTTTTAAGTTGTAGTTATTGT
Source organism: Pteropus medius (assembly GCF_902729225.1). Taxonomy (NCBI): domain Eukaryota; kingdom Metazoa; phylum Chordata; class Mammalia; order Chiroptera; family Pteropodidae; genus Pteropus; species Pteropus medius. The sequence continues at coordinate 3,538,994 of NW_024342474.1, read as the reverse complement.
TATACAGAAATTAAATAAGATGTCTTGATAGAATATATAGAGAGGGTCAGGCAACTAATTTTAGCTTGGTGACTAGCAAATTCTTCCTGATGAAATTATCCTTAAGCTAAGACTTGAAGGATGAGAAGGAATCCACAGATACACAAAACTGGTGTCTGCGCTATAGTATGTGTGAATGTGACGGAGGGAAGTGAAAGAAGAGAAGGCAAAATGTCGAGAGCACTTTTAATCAGCCTACTAGTCCAAAAGAGATAAACCAAAGCACTTCATTGAGAAAGCTTTGCTAAGGAGAAAACAAAACAATATAAAATGAATGGGCCAACATCAGCTGAGCTTAGTGAAATGTTCGATTTATATTCAAAAAACTTGTTTTTTTGCTGATCTGTGACATATCGTTTGCTGACTGGTAAGCAGTTTATTTATGAACAAGTCCACATGTCTGTGGTATACGAGATAAGGATATAAAATGTAAGAAAGTTCTTAAACAAGAATTTGGCATGCTCCCTGAACGAAGGACCCCTGAGCAGCGTGTACTCAGTTCGGTGGGGAAACAGACAAAGTTATGAAGGAGTCAGATTTCTTATAGCTTAATTAAATATATTTATAAGTCTAAATTTGTTTTTACATATAACCAAAAACTACAGATGGCTTTTCAGAGGAGTATTGCAAGTTCCAACTTATAGTGGTTTTTTTTTTAATTATTTTGTTGGCTCATATTTTGTCTCTACTCATGAGCAAAACAAGGTAAATGCTGGAGTCAGAAAGAAAATTAAGGAAATGCTGTGGTATTATTGAATTTTGTTGTTTTACCAGACTCCCTATATTGAGAACATACGATGTCTACCACTTACATTCATGCTTTTCCTCCTGTCTTATTACAATATTAGTATGAATGCTTTATATTTGTGTATTATATCTTTAGGCATTATTTAAATTTTAAATAACTTCTTTAACAAAGGAAAGAAATATTTCATATAATGTTAGAGAAATTCAAAGTTTTAAGCAATAAGTGCAAAAGATTTAAGTAATAAGTACAAAAAGAATGAAATTTTACTTTGAAGTAAACTATCAAAACTTTACTTAACATTATTCCTCCATATTGCTACATGTAGAAAAGTACATGCTAAATATTTTAGCTAATAAAGAAGCAAATGAAGTGTGTTATGATAAAAGAACTTAACATACATTTTAATGAATTAGAATATATTTAGAGATTTGGTTTCTTTCATTGACAAGAATATTGCACATAGAGAAATTGAATTACTTAAAAAAACTTCTCAGCTCATAAGAATTGAACACCAGAGAAAAATATTACTACTACTGTTATGACTGTTAAAGAAAATTATAACAAAAATTTTAATTGTCCCTGTACATTGCTAGTATAACAAAAGTGGTTCTTATTGCTATATATGTATAATTGATATATATAAATTATAATGTTTTTGTTTTAGCAGAAATCTAGTGATACTTGAGAATATATATACAAAACTGTAATTATAACTAACATGATGCTATTAGTCCCCCAGTTATTGAGAACCTATTATTTTGACCTCTGAGTATGTTTTCTACTCTACAAGTATAAAATCCTCATGATCATGGGATCTTTTGGTGAAGTTGTGAATTACAGGGCTCAGGAAATGTCAGTAGTCATATTTCTCATCATCTTGAGAAAACAACTATATTAAGAATGAGATTAATAAGCAGACAAAGATGGAAAAAAAGAAGGATAATCTTTGATTCCTTATTTCCTATTTTCAAGTGTTTTGTTTAGTTTGTTTTTTGATACAACTATATTTCTGTAATTGACAGGTTTGGCTTCAACCTCTCCTTCAATTAAGATATCTTAATTTTTTTACAATAAATTATTTTTATTCGACTAATATATTTCATATTTCTGTCAATTGCAGCTAAAACATTGAATCATATTAACATTTATTAAATTATTTCATACATATCAAAGTATATGTGTGAAATAATTTAATAAATTATTTTTTTTAAACATCTTTGCTGTGTTTGACTACCAGCTATAAAAAAAGCACTTTTGATTTTCCACTGAGAGTTGAAATTAGAAACACATTTTCTTTAGTTATTAAACAAGGCTTAAGATGGCTTATGCTAGCCAATTAGAGAGTAAAGATAAATATCCAGATAAGTCTGAGTTAAAAAACATACGCATAAACATACATAATTAAAAGATAAATCTTTTGCTCCTGCTATTTTATAGATATAATGAATTCCCACAATTAGCATAGGTTCCTAATTATTTTCCACTGAGGATTAGTCATCTCATTGATCAGCTTCATTGATACAAATAACTGAAAATTAACCAGTCATATTAAGCTTGTGCCCAAAATGGACATGTAATAAAAATATGATGTAAGTAAATATCATATAATCACATATAAGAAGTGAATTTGTTAAAATATATTTGGGTAAGGAAAAAATAAAGCCTTCCACTCTTTATAGCCTATGTACTCAAATTCAAATAAAGAAATCGAGATAGAATACCTGCATGCATATAATCTGCCATATTTGTTTTCAGAGATAATTTCCCTGTCCAACCAATTTTTGTGGAAGTGTTTGCATAAGAAGTCTCAGACAGCGATATTACTATAAGAGGAAGCCAGGACAGTCATTGCCATGCTTCTGCTGAAAACTTCTTTCTGAGGATTTTCTAGGCAATGTCATGTCAAAGGAGAGTTAATCTTCTAAGTAGTATGTCAATTAAACAATTTTAAATAAATATCAAAGAGAATAAAATAAGCAATTAAATTGGTGCATAGATGCAAATTTCATCATTAAAACTACTAACATAAAATTTTACAATATGCTTAGGTTTCCAAGTTACTTGAAAGATTTGGGAGGAAGGAACAGTGATTTAGAAGGAAACCACACTGATACCTAGCACTTGGGTTTCTGAAAAATGTTGTTTAAATCATCCAATCCCATTAAAGAATATACTAATCTACCATAAATATATGATTATTCTATAAGAAGACAAATTTCACTTAAACAAGCATCTATCTACTTTCATTGACTATTCTTCTCTCCTCTCATATTGTCTTAAACTCTGTCAAAAATTAATTTCCCATAAGTGCGAGGACTTGTATCTGGATTCTCTATTCCATTCCATTGATCTATATGCCTATCTTTATGCCCGTACTAGACTATCTTGATTACTTGATTTTTCAGTAAGTTTTAAAAGTGGAAGTTTTATTCTTTTTAAAGAATATTCACGTTATTCTGGGTTCTTCGAATTTCCATGTAGATTTTAAGATCAGATTTTCAATTTCTACAAAGAATTTAGCTAGGATTTTAATAAAGAGTATCTTCAATCTGTAGACCCAGTTAGGCAGTATTTCCATGTTAACAGTAGTAAGAGATATCTTTCTATTTATTTAGATCTTCCATAATTTCTTTCAGCAATGTTTTATAATGTTCGGGGTATATGTTTTGCATTTCTTTTGTTTGATAAATTTATTTATAAATAATTTATTCTGTTTTATGCTATTGTAAGTGAAATTGATTTCTTAATTTCTTTTTCTAATAGTTCATTGCTAGAGTATAAAAAGACGATTGATTTTTGTATATTGATCTTTTATTCTGCACATTGATAAACATGTTTGTTAGTTCAAAAATAGTGGATTTTCTACATATAAAACCATGTCATCTGGGTATCATCTTTCAAATAATATCTTTAATCTCATTTTTCTTGCCTAATTTCCCTGGCTAGAATCTATAGTACAGTGAAAAACATATGTGACTTGAGCAAACATCCTTGTTCTGTTCCAGAACTAGGAGAAAAGTATTTAGTATTTCACTAATAAGTTTCATGTCATCTGAAGGCTTTTTATAGAAGTCTTAAGGTTGAGGAAACTTCCTTTTATTCCTAGTTTGTTATTTTTATTATGAAAGTGTTCTGAGTTTTGTAAAAAATTGTTTTGCATTTCTTGAGATGATTATACAATTTTTGTTCTTTATTATTTGAATACAGTATAATGATTGAATGCTAGCCCTCCCAAAATATGTTTCTATGTCCTAACCACCAAAACCTGTAAATGTGAACTTATTTGGAAAAAGATTCTTTATAGATGTAATTAAACTAAGGATCTTGAGGTGAAATCATGATGGATAACAAGATTATTTATATATCTAATGAAAATTGTCCCTAGAAGAGACAGAGACAAGACATAGACATTTATAGAAGAGAAGTCCATGTGAAGTCGAAGGATGATATTGTAGTTATGCAGCCACAAGGCAAGGAACTGCTGTAGCCACTAGAAGTCAGACAATGCAAGAAAAGATTCTAAAAACCACTGAAGGGAACACAGCTGTGCTTTAACTTTGAATCCAGACTTCTGGCCTCTGGAAATATGAGGGAATAAATTTCTGTTATTCTAAGCCATCATATTTGTGATGATTTGTTATAGTAGCCCTAGAAACTACTACATATGAGGCATTATACTAATCAATTTTTTAGAATATTTACATTTCTTGGATAAATATTACTTGGACATCTTGTATAATTCTTTTTATATATTGCTGTTCAGTTTCCTAGTATTTCGTTGATCATTTATGTCTATATTCATGAGATATATTCATTCCTTGAATTGTATTTGTCTGATTTTGGTATCAGAATAATAGTTGCCTCATGAAATAAGTTGAGAAATGTCCCTTTCCATTCTATTGCTTGGAAGAATTTGTGAAGCATTAGTATAAATTATTCTTTGTATGTTTGGAATAAATTGCCAATGAAGTCTTCTGCAAATTTTATTTGTAGCTATTTTTTTCCCTGTACTTTATGTCTTTCCAGGAATTTGTTAATTTCATCTAAGTTATCTAATTTGTTGACTCTCAATTGTTCATAGCATTCTCTCGCATTCATTTTTTTGTATTCCTGCAAGGTCAGTGGTAATGTCTCCACCTTTCATTCCTGATTTTAAAAAGTTGAGTCTTTTCTCTTTTTCTTGGTCAGTTTAGCTAAAAAATTGTCAGTTTTCTTGGTATTTTCAAAGGATCAATTTTTGGGTTCTTGGATTTGCTCTATTAGTTTTCTGTAATCCATTAATTTACATTCAAATACTTATTTTCTTTTTCTATTTACTTTGAATTTAGTTTGCTCTTTTTTTTTTCGGTGTCTCAAAGTGGAAGTTAGGTTAATGATTTTAGATTTTACTTCTTAATTAATGTAGATATTTACCACTATACATTTCCATTAAATTCTGGTTTAGCTAAATTTCATAAGTTTTGGTATTTTTTGTCTTTACATTCATTTCAAATTATTTCTAATTACTCTTGTGATATTTTTCTTCACCCATTAGTTATTAAGAAGTGTACTGTTTAATTTCTACATTTTTAAAATTTCCAAAGTTCTTTTTTTATTGATTTCTATTTCACTCCATTGTAGTCATAGAACGTAATTTGTATAAGTTTTTTTTATTATTAAAGTTTGTTTTATGTCCTAGCATGTTGTCTATCTTGGAGAATGGCCCATATGCATTTTAGAATGTATATTCTGCTGTTTTGAGAGTAGTATCTATAGATGTCTGTGAGGTTTCAGTTTATGGCTATGCATTTGTAGTATAAGCTTGAAACACAAAAGTGTAGAACTGCTATGCTTTTTCATTCTCCAGAAATATTATGCTGACAAATGTCTTTCAATTTCAATATTTTCTAATACTCAAGAAATGTATTTTAATTATTTTCTGCATCCCTAGCTATTTTAGTAAACAAATTTATTAGATTTAAGGGAATTATTTCATTTTTATGTTTCCCATTTGCTGTGATTCAGTACCTCCTCTATAAGATAAAGGACCAAGATCTATCATTAAAACACAACTAAATTCTTTAATGATACTGTGGCTAGTTGGTATTAAGTTGACATTCATGATAAATAGTTCTTATGGCTCATTTCCAAACCTTCTTAACTTTTATACCTATAGATACAAATATATCTCATTCAAAATATTATAACAGATCATTGAAAATACATCTATATTAATTTGCTTTTTAACATAGTACAAATAAAATATTTCATTATTTCCAATATATTTCTAATTTAAATAATAAGTGCACAACAGCCATTTTCTTAGTTTAGTTGAAACTGTGACATTTAAAAGTATATATTTATAACATCTGTTCATCACCGTATGCAACTCCAGAGCTTCTTTTTAAAATGAAAACACTTTAGGAACTATAAAACTAAGCAAACTACCAGAGACAGCAAAAAGCAAGAGAGCAAAAATAAAGAAGTGTGCTAAAATAGATAGGCAAATCCCTATAAAATTGCTGCATGTACAGAACTTTCCAAATTATAAGTCATGGTTTTAGGATAAGACATCTGCAACAACTGCCTTGTTAAAGGGCATTAGTTCAGGGCTTTATGGATTTATTTCTCCAAAAAAATATATACTTTGGAATCAAAAGTCAGTCATCAAAACATACCACAAATATATTTCCTTTTGAAAAGCGAGGACCAATTATTTAAAACAGAATTTAGTTTTTTTTTCTTTTTCAGTAAAAAGGCATTTTCTGAACATGTTGAAGATAACGTTTATCTGCAAACAGCTATCTTTCTAAAAATATTAAAATCTTCGTGAATTAGTTTACTCTGGACAGTAAAGAATATGTAAACTTTCACAATATTCCTGAATGACTCAGAACAATTTTTAGGCAGTCTAAATAAATATTAGAAAGATATTATATCCCCTAAATCCTTAAGTTAAAGTTTATTTACTTGTGAAGTTTACTTTTCTGTTGTGTACAAAATAACGATCCCTCAGTAATGTCCATGACCTGATCCCAGAAACCTGGGAATATGTCAGTTTATATGGAAAAAGAGACTTGCAGATGTGATTAGGATTGAGATGGGGAAATTATCCTGAATTATCTGAGTGAACTCAATTTATTCGTATGATCCTTAAAAGAAGAAAGAGGCAGAAGAGTGGGTCAACGAGATAGGACATGAAAACCCGGGCAATGAGCAAAGAAAAATTGTGGCCCCTAAAGCCGGAAACAGACCTCAGCTGAGAAAACTCAGTAAGAGAACAGAGACCTCAGTCCTGAAATTGTAAGGAACTGAATTCTGCCAACAACCTGAGTGAGCAAGGAAACAGATTCTCCCTGACAGTCTCCAGAAATAAATGATCTACCAACATTTTAATTCTAGCCTGGTGAGACTTGGATCAGACTTCTTAGCTACTATAAAAACTGTAAGATAATAAATTGAAGTTACATTACTCCACTAAATTTGTCATGATTTGTTATGGCAGTAATAGAAAAGTAATATAATACTCTTTAAATTTGAGTAATGTAAAACTGCTTAATTTTTTTCAGTGACCCCATACTTGGTTTGTATGCCTTTCTATATTTATCAAATTAATTTTATAAAAGTAAATTAGTTTTGCACACACATATACATCCCTTTATCTTCTGAATAATTCCAAATAATGTTTGGAAAGCATTGAATTGCAGGATTACTTACTGTGATCATTCTACCAAGTCCTCGCTTGTGAGAAATAATTTTTTTACTTTTTAATCTTTCAGATTAATCCCAATTGCCTTGGTAAAAAATCATATAATGCCAAAAAGAATTTGGTTATAAAGAACAGGCACTTATTTCCTCTGTGGAAAATGATCCCAGCACAGACAGAGATGCAAAGCATAAAAGTATCAAGTCAGGCTCTGTGAAATTATATTATGAAATCTTTCCGCTACTCAGGTTATTTGAAGTAGCTTGAGGAAACAAAATATGTAAATCCTCATTAGGAAAGGATCTTACTAAAGAGCAAAGTTTTTAAAGCTTAAACGTCTAATTCATATGTTCCATTTTTCTGTTTTTACTTTTATTGTCAATTTAAAGGTATATATATAGCTCCATTAGTCTTCTAAAATGAAAATTACTTCTGAATATTCATTAACTACTCATATTGTTTTGCCATGGGGCCCTCATCTAACCTGTTATGAATATTCTATGTAAAGTTAGAATATGCTTTCTACGCAAGAGTTCGGTATTTTAAAATTTTCCATCTCAGTAATATTTAGCTTAGATTAAGGAAATCTTGAGGCCCACAAAGATGAAATAGCTGTAACAAAAATTCATTGCTTAAGTTGCTTCCTGATAAGGCAAGATGTAAAGATGAAAAATAATTAAGTCTCTTTTAGAGTGAACTAATAAGTTTGAGGTGTAGACATCATGCTGGTGCTGCTTTCACTTTGCTCCTCTTTTTGTTCAGAGAGTCTTTTCAAGTACTGGCTTGGTAGACGTTTGGAAATTTAAGCTAAATCAAAATTTTGTGGAAATTTGGAATATTTAAAGTGGAAAAGGGAGTGAAGACTTAAGAGATAATTGGTATTTGAAGTGAAAACAAAATAATTCAGAGAAACTGTATAACGGTCCAATTCTCCTCTTATTTTCTACATTTTAGAAAGAATCAAGAAGTGACCTTAGGGATTACTCAGTACAGATGCACCAGGACACTGGCAGGGTAAGGGAATGGTCCAAGAGTATGACTATAATTAGAGATAATTTTGTCACTCCTAGTTAAGCATCTTTCTTTGTCTATAAAACATTGGTTTTTCTATATAACATTTGACATCTTAAGACCAGGGGAGAGAAATGAAAGAAAATAGTCTTTATAAAATTTTTTATAATAATTACTCATTGTAGCAAAAAGAATATAGAAATATAAAGGTTACAAAGAACACTTCTTTAAAATCACATTCATTCTAATAGAACCTTGACAAATGATCTAATATTTCTTTCTCAATGCTCTCATCTAATTCAGGTGGCACAATAATCTTTTTCTAAATGCATTACCACAAGTGCTTTAACTGACAATGGTTCATAAAGTCTGTGAATTTAATAGCCATAAATTATTATATATGCATATTCCTTAAGATAAGTTTAGATAAAAAAAGAATCTAGTATAAAAATATCATATATACTAATGGATATTTAATTGTATGATACTGCTCGCTCCCTTAAAAAGGAAATCGTGATATCCAATGGCATATTACTTGGAGCTTCAGTTGGGTACAGACCACAGGGTTGGCAAATTGTCTTGGCTCAGTGTGTAGTAACATCTATGTCTTCTAATATTCCTAAAAGCAGATAATAAGAATAAACTTGAGCACTCATTTTGATGGTAGAAGGTGTACTGGAATGAAAGCATGTCATGAATGAAATAAGAAATGTTGGGGGCAGAGATAAGTGTTTGTTTCTGGAGTTCATACCTTCTGTTGCTGCTGCTCCTAGAGAATATTGAGCCTGAGCATAAACATTGATGAGTAAAACATCCTGAAGGTACAAGTAAGGCAGAGACTATAATGCTTGCATCGCTGATGATTTTTCTAAGTTACTCAACTATGTTTGGAGCCCCGAATTATCCAATTAAGTTATTTCACACTTACCTAGGGTGTTAACTCTTACAACTGACAACAGTGTAGGTAGGAATACTGTATAACCACCCCGCAGTGTCATCGAAAAGTTCTGCAATTTTAAGCAAAACAACATATAATGAAAGTAATTTTACCATAAGCCAATTGATATAAATAAGAATTAAGTTTGTAGGGCACATCATCAATGTTTTAACAAAATAACGAATGAAACAATATTATTCTAGGACATGCTGTAGAATAAAAAGTAATTTGTATTCTATATAAAAAGTTTCACAGTTCTCTACTAAATGGAGGGAAAAAAATTACCAGAATTAGTACCCCTCGAGTTGCAGAGGAAATTTCAAACTATATTAACTACCAAAACATATTTTTCAGAATTCTCATTTTCTAGGTCTTAGAGTAGTAATTTGATAGTAACAAAAGTTTATTTCTTGCTTCACACATACTGTAAGTGGGTCAGTTGTGGAGATGGGAGAGTGTCTCTGCTCCATGCAACTATTTGGAATCTGGTTTTATTCCATGCAATGGTTTGGTCATTCTGTAGGGCCTGATCATACTCCACTGGAAACTCTGTATCATTCTAGCCAATAACTAAGGAGAGAGAAATTTTGGAAGATATCGAGGGGCATCTTAGTGGCCAGCCCTCTGTTCACTTTTCACTGGTTAAACTGGATCACTTGAAACCACAGAAAGGCAAGGACACTGAGGATATAGTCTGGACTTTCTTTTTAATAGAGGAAGTTCATTGATATTGATAAACAACTCTCTGCTACAGCAAATGTCATTAAATTATTTAAATAAGCAAAATTACTTTACAAATAGATTCTATACCCAGCAGGTACTCTCTGTATTCTCTTGGATCTGCATGTATTTTATTACTAAAAGTGTATTAAATGATACTGTAATTCTCTACTATCTACTATCATCAAGACTCAGTATTTACACTCCTTTTAAAGTCTGTAAAATCAGCTGCAGTGTTGTTGCCAAATAACTAAAACACTTGGTGACACCCTTTAATCCACCTCTAGTTTAAATACAATGGGTAGTTACTCAGATATCCCTGAAGATTGAGTTGAACAATTATCCTCGATAAGCAGATTTTTAATCAAGGAAATAGGTATAGTTAATTATACACATAAGCTGTGCTTTAAATGATTCTTATTAACCGTGTGCTTCACCTCCTAGAACACAACCCAGGTGTGACATGGCAGTTCTTCCTTTAACTAATGCTGAGATTACAGTTAGAGACAGACTTAATTCAATTAGCAAACCCATCCTCATGTGAAAAGTGAAAAAATGCTGACAGTTGCAAAGACTCCCATTAGTGATTTTTTTAGTGCTGTGTTCTTTAATTATACCTCTTTACCACCACTAAGTTGTCATATAAGGCCAGAAAACAGACAATTAAATATATTTGAATGTGTAAAAGCTACTTTCTGGTGGAAATACTGTAAACTTACAAGGGCCTATGGCACAATATTAAAGATAGGTAATCCCCTGAAATTTTTATTTTATTTTTAAACCTACCTCCCAACTGGCTTGCTTTTTTTTTTAAAGTATTAACTCTGGTGTAGAGAAAATAAAGTTATACAATAAATACAGTGGAGAATAAAAATGTGAAATAGCCTGCAGTTTTCTAAATCTAACTGAATGAATTTCAGTGTGACTGCTGGATACACGTGTATATTTTATTTTTAATGAGATTACTATAGTAATTTTTTTAAAGATAAAGTGTGCGTGTGACACCTCATAACAGTGAACATGATGCCCCATTGCTAGAGCAAAAAGGAAATGAAAAATAAAATAGTCCACTTTTTCAAATTATAGTCTTTATGATGTGTTTCTCAAATATTATCAGCTCAAGACAGGCTGGGAAATAAAGAGTCACCACTTTGTATTTAATATAAAATACTACTTGTTTAACCTGATTCTGTCACAGGTCCATGAGAAAATGTAATAGCAAATGGTATTTTTTTTTTTTAAGATTTAAAAATCTGAATTTAATATCTGGAAAATATATTTGAGAAAGACTTCCAAAAAGCTGATAGTAGAGATTATACTGTTACTGGAACTCCAATTGCTCCTGTAATGTTGGGGGAGGGAGAGATCTGCATTATATTTGGAAGCAGTGATGGGGTGGTCCTAAAGACATTCCTAGGTGATTGGCAAGTGAGGTCACCTTGATTGACACCTGGTTGCTATATAACTTTGCCTAGTACTTACCTAGAATTTAGTCTGTTATAATTAGATTCATGAACTTCCAAGCATAGCCATGAGATTATAATAATGGCATAATGAGGCTGAAGTTAGGGGCAGTACTATCTGCACATGCGTTTATAGCTGGTTTAGGCCAGCAGCTTTTATGGCTTTTGTGCTATAGGATTTGGGGTAATTTATAACCCTAAAAGGGAGAGATTTCTGGAAGGTCTTTAAGGAAGGTCTTCAAGGGGTGTTTCTATGATAACAAAGCTGGGTCTTGGCTCCTGTCGCTCATGCCTGACTAACTATACCAAACAATACCACCACTTCTATTCTTCTATGTAATCCTCCTCTTTTCCTTGACGATTTTCCATGGTAGAGGAATAAAATTCTGAGATAAACCTCTTTTTTATTTAAATTTATTTATCACTAAATGGTATGAGCATCCTGGATATAGTCATTTTCATATAAACTGCAGACAATTGTGTATTATGCTCAGGGTCTATATCATATTTTCTCAGGAATGTTAATTTCAGTGTCCAAATCATCAAAATAACAGAAACATTGAGTAATATTTTGTGAGATATTAAGGGCAGGGAAAATATAATGCATACATATAGTTTTAGATACATCGATAAGTAATTATCATATACATGTGATCATATATAATAGTATATAGAATATATTATAACAATGCATATATAATATAATGTTTATTATGCTTAAATGTATAAACAAATATATTTGTATATAATTATACATTATATATGATATCTATCTACATCTCAAATCCTAAACTTGAGACTAAAAATTTTCTTAAACACACAAAAGAACTTATAATATTCAAGCTGTTAAATGAGTCGTTGCACAACGCTAAGGACTGGTGAATTGGAATTGATGAGTAAAGAATTGATATAAAGAATCGAGATCAGAAATACAATTAAAGGGGATGAAATTCGCTAAAAATTATTCTGGATTGTGCAATGTTAAATATACAAAAAAAGTCTCTGTGAAGGCAGCAAGTCAATTTTACAAACATAATATAGGAAATAAAAAAATTTTGTCCTTTCTGGGGCTAATTTAGTTGTTCCATGGATGTCTAATCAAATGATCCAGAGAATTATTTAAAACTATCGCCTAATCAAAGTGCAAAATGCATTGACGTGTGATGCAATTAAGTAATAAATTTTAATTGTATTCATTAACCAGAAATTAAAAATAAATATGATCGTATAGTCAAGTCCTTCAAAACCTGTCAGTACTAAAGTTTAACCCAGCAAAGTTGCAATAAATATCTTAGCAGTTAAAGTTCTATGAAGTTCAAAATATTAATCTGTATATTCAATATATCCTCTTGATTGAGGAGAATGCTGCAAAAGTACATCACTCTAAAAAAAAAGCACTACTCATCTATTTCTATGATATTAAACCAATTTAATTTTAACTATACAATTCTGGTTTATGTAAGAGCTCATATTGTATGGTAGAACTTTCATTTTCACTATCAATAGCAATTCTCGTAGATTCAAAAAGTTACATAAATAGTAAAACTTTAAGTATAATAGAGCTAAGAAAGCATTCTTTAATGAAAAAAATTCACAATGAGAAAAAAGTTTAAATGTGTTATGTTTTATTTTACTTTAGTATATTTTTATTCACTGAAAACTATTGTTATGTTACATGAAATAAAATAATTCAAAGAGAATTCATACAGACATACAAGTACTTACATACATTAAGACAAAATAATCCTCCCATGAACAAATAGAGGATCATTTCCTCTCTATCGCCTCATCGATTTGACACTGCAAGAGCTACTTTGAATATTGTAGCACACATTGAAAGCTTTCTGAGACAGGTCTTAGGGTGTAACTGAAAGAACATATAGAACCCAGACAAGAAGTAAACACAAACACACACATGCACACACAAACACAATCATACACATATTCTTTTTATGCATGTAAAAGGTAAATGGTCATAAAGTCATAAAATTTTGGTAAAGTGTTTAGAACTCAACTTTGACTAATCTTGAGGTATTTATTATTAAATTTATTAATGTATTTAAAATTTTACTTTGTATTAAAAGGAACTATAAAGAACATTTGAGAAACAGATTTAGATAATTGTAGTAAACAATACAATTTTATTAAAGAAAAATCAATGGAAAAAATAAAATATCTCTACTTGCTTGTGATATGCAGATTTTTAATAGAATCTAAAAGAACGTATTCAACAATAAGCAGTTTCTCTCTTTTTAAAAAATGATTTTGAGAATTAGATGAAAAATAAAAGTAATTTATATCTTTTTTTTTCCTGTTTGAATTGAGGAAGAGAAAAATGTTAGCGTTTTTGCTTATCTTAAATAGTTCTCCATCCTTGGCTATGTCTCATTTGGCAGAATATAGATTGACTCACACATTCCCAATTTTTGAGAATTTTACAGTAGAGTTTAACACATATTTGACCACCTAGAAAAATACAGAAAAAACTATGATAAAAGGTGAAGATATTATATTAATGCCATACAAAAAGAAAAAAAGGTAAAATATAATGAAGATATAGGCTTCATTAATAAATAAAGGAAGAAAGAAAGTAGAAGTCACATCTTGAGTGGAGGGATGGGACTATCATTGGGAACCAAAATTTTCACCGTAAGTGCCAATCTATGAATAAAGACATTCCTGTATTAATAGGTGTCTGGTGATGCTTTTGATGCTGCCTTCCAGGCCTTACTCCCCTCACTTAACTGCTTGCTAAAATTTACTCATCCTACCTTTGAAGATCCAGATAAATAGCATTTCTCTGTCTATTTCTCTCAATAATTCTTGATCCATTTACTCCAAAATTTATCTCTCTTTAATCTGTACTCTCATGGAAATTTGCCTGTTCTTAGTTGTAATATTAGTCACAAAGTGTTTGTTTGTTTGTTTTTGTCTTTCTACTTAGCTATAACTATAGTTTGAAATCCTCAAGGACGGACACAATTTTTGGAGACAAATAGAATTAGATTCAAAATCTTAGCCTCTTACCAGCTAGCTAACTTTGGGCAAATGTGTTACTCTTGCTTCCTCATTTGTGAAATTGGGATAATAAAATTAATTTTACATGGTGATGATAAAGACAGATTTACATAAAATGAGTAATCTGCTTACCACAACATTTGACATAATATATATGGACTCTATGCAACTCCCTTATACTTATTTGTTAAAATTTAAATGTCCAGAATATCTATTACTTGCTAAGTGCTGCGTATATGGGACTTACTGTCCTTTTTTTCATCCTCCTTTTTATCTTCAAGGCTGAGCACCAAAGGAATGCCCGACAGAAAAAAAAAGATATCGAATTGAATTACGTGTGAATTTTTTTGCTAGCCTAATTTTAATAATATTGCACAAGAAATAAAAAAGTAATCATCTCTTTTTCCTCAGATATCACACATACACATACAAACACATACATGCACATATACACATACATACAGGTGCATATATAAAATGCATTCTTTCTGTATTTTTATATTTTATCACAGAAATATATTTATATTATATGTATTATATGTATCATTTATTATAATATGAGAAAATATATAGTATGTAAAGTATATACAGTGCCATATATCATATATATTACATATGATATAAAAAATATTATGCTATGTATGTTGTCATATATACATTTTTTAACCTACACTTTTCACTTAATATTGTGTTCAATTAACTTCACATGGTTAAATATAGTAAGAAATGTTATGCAGTGCCTGAATATTATTGCATCAAGTGATGTACAATCATTTATTTAACCATTATATTGTTTTGGTGAGATAACGGTTGTTTTTAAGTCTTTGTCTCTAAAAGTTAACATTTTCACATTTGCTATCAAAATTAATATATCTTTATATAGTTTAAAAATTTTTTTATGTTTATTTGGTGTTTCGGTTTCTTCTCTTTTTTGAGGAAAATATAGACTACACTAAAAACTAAAAGCAGGATGCAATCTCTTTTGTTAAATTAAAATAATGTTAATAGAGATACATTGAGCAGATATATGTAAGAAATGTCAGATGCATAAAAGCTTTTTATTTTAAATTTTGAAGAAACTGCTGCAATCACACCCAAAGAAAGAAAGCCCATCAATGCACAGTTACCAAAATGATTGGTTTAACGTCTGAGTATTTTATGAATTCAGAACACTATAGCTTTGTTACTAAAGACATGTTATAGAGTGATATTATCCAGGACACAGATTTATCCTGCTATTTTATTGACAGTTTTATATTTTGTTTAGATTCCCTCTATTTTTTTTTTTTTGGCCATTTTTCTTCATTTCAAATATTCATTTTTAATACTTTCTTTTCTATTACTAATTCACAAAATACTTCATTGAACTATTTTTAATAATAAAATTATTAATTGAGCTGAGTAGTTATATATGCATGTATCATCATCCGTGGATTTTTATTTCTACTATTGTCATGATATCCTTAGACTAATTTCTCTCTATTCATCTGTTTAAACCACCCTATTCACTATTTTTCTAATTTATATCATATTTATAATGTAAGGAAGAGGCATGAGAACTAAAACAAAATCCTTCATTCCCGCTGGCTAAAACCATGAGGAACCTATAGATTAAGGGCTGGGACCTGCCAGCAGGTCTTTCATGCTACATATTCTTACCTTTTCACACTATATACTCTTCCCCTTCTCCTTCCTCACTGTATGTTCATATCAAAGGAAATGGGTAAACAAAGACTTTCAACTATAACTCACAGGAACTAAAGAATGATATATAAACCAAATTCCTCCAAATACTTGGGGACTCTCCATGTCTACTTTCAGTGTCTTTACTCTGTTTCTCTCACTCTTTGTTTCTACTGTCTCTGTCCTTCTGAGTCTCTCTCAGGCCCTCTCACTCTCTGCTTCTGAGAGGAAACCACTCTCTTTACCCTTTCTCCAATAAACTTTCCCTTTGCTTTTAACTTTAGCGTGTATGTTGAATTATTTCTGCACTCTCCGCAAGAACCCTCTTCTTCTCTAGGTACAGGGCTTGATCTCTCACTCGGAGAAATTTGCTCTGTCTTGCATTGCTTTCTTGCTTTTTACTCTAAGATATTCAATTTTAATAATGTAATTCTTTTTTAAAAATATGTCAGAGGTTACAGGAACATTTTACATTCAAATGGTGTATCACAAATTATTAGTCCATAAATTCTATTTCCTTACTACTAGCAGAATGATTAAATCCTTTCATCTGGCAATCTTGGATGTATATGATTTCTATGTTGTATGTTTCCAATGATGAGAGATTAAAAAAATTATTTTCAGGTGTTATTTTTCTTGCTCAGAAAGAGTTCTCATGCATATATAAAAATGGCAGGATGACCCATTTAAAATTGGTCCAAGTTCCCAAAGTAGATTATAAAAGATCCATGTATAAATAATGCTCCGAAAGTGTAATATGTGGTGCTATTCACTAGGAACATTTTGATACTTCAATATTTGGCAAACAGAGGCAACAGATTTTAAATTTACTTGCTTTTAGAAATAGCAGTTTTGATGATTTTGAACTTGGCTGAATTTGCTAAAATCACTCAATAAATAAACTATTGAGAATGCATTTCATGCACATAATAAAAGGGCAGAATTCCAAAGCAAACAAACAAAAATATTCCCAGGCAGGTGTTTTCTAAAGTTTATTAAGAGAAGCAGGAATTGGACAGATGCCCTGGGAACATTTAGAGGTAAATGTCCCCCTGCTGCCTCACTTTCAAAGGGAAAGAGTCAAGCAAACTTGCCTCCTTTTCCTAGTCTGCATTCTAAACTGCTAGTAAACCAAAAAGTCTACAAACATAAATTCTTTCCATTTAATCCCAATACAGGATTATAATAGGTACCCCGCCTTGTCCTAAAGGCAAAACTACCAGTCAAGACTACTTCCTCCTTGTCAAAATGAGATAAAAACAAAACTAATGTCAACATTTGAGTAAAACACATAAGAAGAATTTCCTTAACAAAATATTCAACTATTGTAATTACTAAACATAAATATATCATATTATACATGAATATAAAGTGATGAGTCATTTAGATTACAATAATAGACCTGCATAGGTATGAAGGGTACCTTTTGACCAAAATTTTCAGAGGCATGTGGGCCTATAATCCTAGCTGTACAATTATACATAACTGTTACTTGTTAGAGTCTTAAGATTTACAGAGCACTTTAATACACATATCTTATTCAATCATTTACTCATACATTCAGCATATATTTACTGAGTACTTACTACGTAAATTTGAAGCTGAGTTGGAAATTAAGATTTGGTGCTATTAACATATAGATGGTAGTTGAAATTAGAAGAGCAGATGAGTACCTCTCAGAAAAATATATATTTAAGATTACAAAAAGAATGAGCTGACCAAGATATTTTGAAAAATGGAAATATTAAAGATTTGAATAAAGAGAATTATTAGAAAAGAGCAAAGGTAACAAATAAATATGGAGTTCCAGACATCAAAGGTATTAAGAGTGTAACAAATACAGAGGTATCAAATGATTAAGAAGTTCAATAAAATATTGACTAAAACTTTGGCTTTCCTAATTTCAAGCTAGCTATCGATATTGGCAGAGTAAGAAATATTCATTGTAGTTTATAATTAGGTATGAATAACATATTTACCACCAAGAGGGGTAGTTGATAGGCCTTCAAAATATCTGTATGTCATCTATTGGACTTAGATACTTGAGTCAAGAATAAGTACATGATCTAAATTTGCTCAAACAAAGATCTTTCAAGATAATTTCAAACAAGACCAATGAGAAAAGAATTATTCCTACACTGGTGATCATGAGAGGCATAGGAGTTGTGATATTTTCATTTTAAAAATGACTAGAAAACATCATCTCTTCCTATTGCCATATTTTATTATAATGTGACTTTTTACTAAGAAAAAGAAGTTATTTACCCCTCTTGGAATTTAGTCTGAACTTATGACTTACTTTAGCAAATATAATGTGGAGGACTAAATGGTGTGCCATTATGAGCCTAGAACTAAAGAGGCTTTGGCACATTTCTACTCTCTTTATTGGATTCCTGCCTCCATGAAAACAAACCTGGATAGCCTGTTGGTTGATGAGAGAGATGTAGAAGAGAATCAAATTGCCCCAATTATCAGAAGTAGAGTTCAGAATTTCCCTAGCTGACATACAGCTTTCTGAAGACTCACGATGATGGCCAGTTGAGATTAGAACCAGAACTTCTCAATTAATTCTAGTAAAAAAACATTGCTGATGGGCAATTATAAACTAACTAAATTAGGGGTTGGCAAATTAAAGCCTGAAGATTAAATCCAGTTTGCTGCCTGATTTTGTAAATAAAGTTTTATTGAAACACCATCATAATCATTTGTTTATGTATTGTCTATGGCTGCTTTATCAGTGAAATAGTAGGGTTGAGTAGTTGCAACAAAGAATTTTTGGCTCACAAAGCCTAAAGTAATTACTATATAGTTCTTTCCAAAAAAAAATTTTCTGATCTCTAAAGTAAATCGTTGTTGTTTTATGCCACTAAGTTTTGAATAATTTGTTACACAGCAATAACTAGTTGATAAAGGAGTAAAAATTAGAAGCTCTTGGCAACCACATGTCTTGGTATATGGAAGTAATCCTGGTTGCATTAAGAAAGGATTAAGCTGGTACTCTGATATAAGCAAATAAAAGAGATGGAGAAAAAAAGAAAAAAACATTGGTAAAATTTTGGTCCAAAGTAGTTTTCATTAAGGTCTAAATGCATCTATTTTTCTACAAGGGAATATGTGACATCCCCTTATAAACCTCTATTTATAATTCTTTTTTACTTAAGTTAGACTTAGGTATTACTGTTTCTAAACAAAAGAGTTTTAATAGATACACATGCATACACACAGAGAAAATCAAAGCTTTTAAGTTGCTTAACAGTGAAAGTAACTTAATAATTTGTATGTGCCTTACAATTAATATAAGAAGTACTAAAGTCTTTTTTATTGAACTGAGTCGGATGAACTAAAATAACGATTATAGAATAAGAGAGAAGGCTGAAGCTGCAATGACATAATACTAATATATATTATATGTAATTTATTATTATTAAATATTAACTATTTTATTATGAAAGGTGCCTAGTTCGGACAATAAATTATGTTGTCATAGTTTATTAGGGGACTAATCAAAAATTTTCACTACGTCATATCATCCTGAATTTGTTTTCTTAAGTAGAATTTATTTTTTAGAGCAGTTTTAAATTCACAACTATATTGAGAGGAAGGTACAGAGATCTCCCATATACTTCTGCCACACGCATGCATAGATAGCTTCCTCTGTTATCAACATCCCCCAACATAGTAGTACACTTTTTATAACTGATGAACCTACATTAATATAGTATTATCACCTAGAGTCCATAGTTTACATTAAGGTTTGTTCTTGGTGTTATGTATTCTATGGGTTTAGACAAATGTGTAATGATACCTATCCACCAATACAGTATCATACAGATTATTTTCACTTCCCTAAAAATCCTCTGTGCTCTGCTATCCCTCCCTCCTCCCAAAACCTCTAGCAAATGGTAATCTTACTGTCTCCAGTTTTGCCTTTTCAAGAATGTCACATAATTGGAATCATACAGTATGTGGCCTATTCGGATTGGCTTCTTTTACTTAATATCCATTTAAGGTTCCTCCATGTCTTTTCAAGATTTGACAGCTCCTTCTTTTTAGCACTGAATAATATTCCAGTGTCTGGATATGCCAAGTTTATCAATTCACCTATTGAAGGACATATTAGTGGCTTCTAAATTTTAGTAATTACAAACAAAGCTGCTATCAACAGCAGTGAGTGGGTATTTAGGTGAACATAAGTTTTCAACCTCTTTGTGTAAATTCCAAAGAATGCAATTGCTGAATCATAAGATAAGAGTTTTATAAGAAACTACCCAATTATCTTCCAAAATGACTATACAATTTTGCGTTTGTACTAGCAATGAATGAGAGTCCCTATTGCTCCACATCTTCACCAGCATTTGGTGTTGTCAATTTTCTGGATTTTGGCTATTCTAACAGGTGTGTGTGGTATCTTATTATTTTCATTTGCATTCTCCTGATGATATATGATGTGGAGAATCTTTTTATAAACTTATTTGCCATCTGTATATCTTTTTTGTTGAGGTATCTATTAAGGTCTTCGGCCTATTTTTAAAAAACAGGGTTTTTTGTGTGTTTGTTTTAAGAGTTCTTTGTATATTTTGGATAATAGTCCTTTATCAGATGTGCATTCTGCAACTATTTCCTTCCAGACTGTGGCTTGTCTTTTTATTCTCTCGACAGCATCTTTCTCAAAACAGAGTTTTCCATTTTAATGAAGTTCAATTTAACAGTTATTTCATACATTGATCATGCCTTTGGTGTTGTATCTAAAATTTCATCACCAAATCTGGGGTCATCTAGACTTTCTCCTATTTTACCTTGTAGGATTTTCATAGTTTTGTGTTTTACATTTTGTTCTGTGATCCATTTTCAGTTAATTTTTTGAAAGGGGTAAGGTCTGTGTTTAGATTCTTTTTCTCATGCACATGTCTAGTTATTCTAGTACCATTTGTTGAAAAGACTATCTTTTATCCGTTGTATTGCTTTTGCCCTTTGTCAAAGATTAGCTGATTATATTTATGTGGGTCTATTTCTGGCATTTCTATTCTGTTCCATTGATCTATTTGCTTGTTCTTTCACCAATACCACTGTTTAAAACTACTATAGATTTTATTGTAAGTCATGAAGTTGAGTAGTTCTCTCTTTCTCAGATCAGTCACTTCTGCAGATGTCAGCTGCCATATTGTGAAATAGATCTGCAAAGAGACTCATGTAAAAATGTATGAGGTATGCTAACAACCATCTAAACAAAGTTGGAAATGGCCACTCCAAAGCTGAGTCTTCAGAGGAGAGTGTAGCCTCAGTGGACAGCTTGAAATCAATTTTCCAACAGAACTTGTGCTTATGGAACTCAGCTAGTCATGCACAGATTTCTAACAGAAACTATGAGACAATGTTTTCTGTTTGCAGCCACTAAATTTTGGAGTAATTTATTAAGCAACAATAGTTACCTAATGTAATATTTTACTGCAACTAATTTTGAAATTACTAATAATTATTAATAAAAAGAAAATAAGACTGACAGATAATAGTGCTAGTCATGAGTGCATTGTCATGTATTAACTACAATCATTTTTCTTACTTGGTATTAAATCTATTTTAAAAATCACTATAAGAATCCTCTTTCAACAATTTTAGACTAAGGTTTCTGCCTCAGCTGGATAGTAATAGTGCTTTATTAACTTGTATTGTCTCTCTAGTCACTAAATAACAGATTATAACAGTGCTCCTAACATTTTCCACTGTGAATGTAATAGAATATGTTTAATGCAATTTAAACTCCATGAAAATTTAGATCACATAAATATTGGTTTGTACTTGTCATTTTAATTGATAATTATAGTACATGAAAGTTCATCAAAATTTCTGTTTGAAAATTGAGTGTATATAACCTTATACTAATAAGAAAGTGTCATGAGAAAAGAATTGCAAGTTGGAATTAGCTTCCTGTAAACATTTTGAAAATATTTCATCTGAACTGTTGCATGTAATAGTGTAATAGCTCCCAGTTTTTTAGAATAAAGACATTTTAATAATAATCATTTATGTGATAATAGTTATTATTTTATTTATTCAGCATGTTAATCATGTATTGATATTCAGATAGATTGCTGAATATCATAGGGTAACTCTATACTTCTCATTAACAGTAGTAGTCCACAGTCAATAGGTAAGGAATCATTGCTATTACCGAAACATTTTGCAGTCAGAAGCATGAAAGCCAGAAAAAGCTTTTCAAAAATATTTTTATATTATCTTGAATTAGTCATTCAATCTTCTTAAGCATATATTTCTTAAGCTTTGAAGAGAAAGCTGGACTGATAACGTGGAAGTTCTCTTTCAGTACTGTGATACTACATATAAGGAATTAGACAGATTTTTTGCTACATGTTCCACAGGGTCTCACTTGAACATCATAATTATTCCTGCAGCATGCATTTTATTATGCAACAGGATAGGATTTATCCTACTCCTAGCTCCTGTATTGAATTCTAAGCATTCCCATCCTGTCACAGAAATTCAGGAAGTGCAAGTCACAGTCAACCAGATGGAATTTCTCTCTCTTCCTGGGAGGCTTATCAGTGCAAAGCTCAATACTTGTTTCTAGGAATTTTGAGACATAGAAACTCTCTCTAGATGATTTTAAATGCACATATAAAACTGGGAACAATAACAGCCATTTTTCCATGTTGAGGGACATGACCTTGAGGAATTAAAATGATAAGCAAGAGGAGCAGCACTAAGAACTCACATACAAATGAAACTAGATGTCTAATCAAACCAGACCCAAAACACATTCTGTCTTTGGATATCTTAATCATTGAGCCAATAAAACTCATTCATAGTTTAAGCCAGTCAGAGTTGTGTTGCCTTTTATTGTATTTGAAAATATTTTAATCATAAAAGAGTCATTTTGAGAAATGAATGAGAAAAAAGCTTTTAAAATTATAATGTTTGTTTATTACATAATGTTTACCAGATAACAACTGCATATAGAAAAATCATGAAAAAAAGTTATCTTGTCAGAACTATCTCTACTGAGCAATTTGTGCATGCCAGGCATTATGCTAAATGTTTTCACCTCTATCTTTTTATTTTAAATCCTTAACCAATTGTGAATTATGTTTCAATTAACCAATGGTAATAAATGACATCTAAAATTAAACTGTCAGTGATCAGCAGAGCTAGGATATAAATGAATATCTTTCTTATTTAAAATTGTATTTACTTTTCACTGGACCATAATCCCACAAAAACAGTATTATAGATATCTGCCGCTGTACTTACAAGTTATATTTCCATATGCAAATGTTTATATTAGCATATGCACATATGAGTAGCCATACACACTTGTGACATTACAGACATAGAGTACAACATTAGATTTTCCACTTAAAAAAAAGTCATAAACATTCACAGAAAAGAGCAGGGGTAAAAAATAGGAAGATACTTGTTTTGTTAGTCTTTCATTTATGTTCCAAACAGGACAAGAAACAATTTGGTTTAAATATTCTCATTAGTAATTCTCAAAAGACTTTATCTCAACAGCTTGACATTGAAAACTGTTGATGACTGTACTCATATGCTATGAAAACAACTTCTATAATTGCTTTTAACCAATGTCTCTGTATTTATCATTGTCTATCATATTTTCTCTATTTTAGGTCAAGAAAAATAATAATAAGACCCATCTTTTACTCTTTTTTATTTTCATAATTTTTAATTTACTTCCTCATATATGTTGTCATTTACTATTCACAACATCCTGTTAGAGAATTAAGACAAATTTTTACTTTCACTCATTTTACATGTAGGAAACAACAGGCATTGTGAAAAATCAAGTGTCACAAGCTCATTAATGATAGATTCAATATTAGACTGTAATTATAATTGTTCAAATTATGCCTCAGTTTAGAGTTTCTCACAGCAAGTATATTTGTCCTAGTTTGTTCTCTCTTATAACTCTCTTCTCCCATTATTTGTATAATTTCTCACATCAAGAAGCCACAGTAAGCCTGGAGACCACCTCAGAGGGGTCCCATTATTCCACTGGTATATTTGCAGGCCCCTATTATATCAGAGAACGAACACTTTGTAGTCATGAGCAAAACAAGTAAAATGAACATATTTCAAACAGCATGGTGGTATTTTAAACAATTGTCAACATTTGACTTCAACTTACATTTATGTAAAATGTAAGATATGCATATTTGAAACTTTTAGAACAAAACAGGTTTTAGTTATAACTGTGCCATTAGTAACAACAGTCAATTGTTTAAAAAAAATCTACAGGGAATTCTTTTGTGACTTTTCTTCAAGGACAACCTGTTTCTGTTCCACAAAAGGCCATGGACTCAACTGCATCTTGTTTTGTTAATGACTACTTAATTTTTTAAGAATTGTAACACACTTCCGTTAAGTTTATATGGCTTGCAGTTGTCTATATAACAAGGCAAATGTTCCAAAGTCAATATATAAAGAACTTCCTTTTAAGTCTATAATCAATAATTGCCAATGATGAATAAACATCAATTATTAACAATGGATGTGGTTTAGGTTGTTTTACTTATGTCTGCTTTTAAAGCTTTGTAATGGATTGCTACTGTCAGGCACATCCATTAAACAGAGTTCACGCTGCTGAAAACCCAGAGAGGGGTCGGTATTGTTGACAAGAGATGTTTAATAATTCCACGTTACCTCCCTTAGATTCAAAAATTCACTCTCTGTGAAATACCAAAAAAGCTGATTTAAAATGGATTTCTGCTGTACTATTTATAAAAGGAAGAAATATTATTACGTGTATTCATATTTTATTGAACTTGCAACAAATTTACTATATCAGAATTTACCAAAGATTAAACATATGAGTTTTTTTCATAGAACATTCTCAAATAAGAGTCAGGAATCTTTACTGGAATAAGAGAATAAGTTATACACTGAATTGAGATAAACATGAGGCTGCACAACAGTAGCATATTTATATGTATGTAAAGTACATTAAGTGATTTTTTTTAGTCTGTTATCTAAAAACCCAGAGAAGTTCAGTGTGGAGCAAAATTTAGGTTGAGATTTAATCAAAATATTAGGGCCAGTGTGGAGAAGACAACTTTGAGCAGGACTCACTTATTTCAAATCTAGAAACCCAAGTCCAATAAAAGGCAAACAGTAGGAAATCAATCAAGACCTTAAATTGATACATGAAAGAAAATGAGTCAACAATGTAAGATCAAACAAAAAATGAAGATAGATCTGATTAGCTTTTCTGCAAAAGAATGACAAGATAGTTAGACCTATTTGAAGTGAAATAAATTGTGATGGGATTATTTATTTAAAGTACATGATCACTAATTCATAATCAATTCTATGTATTAATTATATGCGTAGTTCCTGCTGGTTTTCTCAGGTATAAAGTATTATCTTTAATTCTCAAATAACTTTGTAGGGAAAATATGATAATATTTATTCTACATGGGTAACAGGCTCAGAGATGTTAAGTAACATGCCCAAGACATTACAGGTAAAACATGAACAAAGCACAGTTAATCCTATTGTACTTTATCTGATTCGTGCCCTAACATTGGTGTCTTCTGGAGCAAATGGCTAAAACCAAGAGCACTTAAAGTATGTTCGATTTGCCTTATAATCTGCAGTTTTCTCAATATCTCTTCCAATTGCCTAGAAATATGTTAATGAGTTCAATTAAGTAGTACAGAAGTTAGCACCATTAATTTATGGATGGTACATGACATCAGAATATATTTCTTCATTCATAATTCTAGTTCTTCTTAATTTCTACTAAGAGTAAGATTTCAACAAACAGTAGCAGCTGAGGCTGTAGATTGTCTTTCTCTGACCTGAAGCATGCTTTCTTTCAAACTTTTCTGTGACAAGTGTTAGGGTCTCTGACACATACCTTTGGTTTTTCAAGGCTCAGTAGGAACTGGCTGCCCTTATGTGCTTTCCTGCTTACTCCACTCTGAAACCCACTGAATGTATACAACAAATGGGAGTTTCGAAAAGGAGAATTTTGTCCTCCTTTCTTCCAGGAATTTCGTTTCTGTATTCTGCCAAGAAATTAGAAATGTTAAACTTTCATAGACATTCTTCTTTGAAGCCTTCTCAGAATAACTTATCTCTACCAAGGGCAGTCTGTCGATTGGTTTAATTATATTAAATTCAGAATCCTCTAAATTCTTGCTGGTTCTTTCCAATTATATGAAGTAAATCCTCCAGTTATAACTATTTATTGACACAGAATATCACTGAAGCATGTATTGAGACAACTAAGATTAAATGTAATTGGTAAGTAAAAATGAAATAGACCTTTTTACAATATCATTACATTTTTAAAGAGTTCAGATGTACAATGATTTAAAACACTCTATTAAAACATGATTCTCTTTTATATATTTAAATATCTATAAGTTTTTGTTGTTATTGCTTTTTATTTGTTTGAACAAAAGCATTGAATAATTTCAAGATATTTAAATAGGAGTTTGATAGACAAATAAAAGTTTTAATATCAAGTTGTTTCTGGCCTCAAAGGCCTACATGATTAAAGTTTAATTTTATAGTATAGTGAGCTCAATATTTCCTTTGGGTTTTATCAAACTTAGACTAAACTATATATCTGGAGAAGTAGTGTAGTTTAAAAACGAAAATGAAAACAAAATCTGAATTTATTGCTTGGGGGCTTCACCTACTTAGGTATCTATGGAATAAAGAACAAAGCTTAATATACATTAAAAATCAGTTAATTTATATAGGAGAAACACTTCTTTTCAATGGTTTTACTATAAACTTTACTTATTTTATTGGCTTTTATTTAGAACACAATCTCCAAACATTAGAAAAGTTGAAACCTAACATTCTGATAAAATCACATTGAAGGTATATTTTCAAATGTTTATGTTGTATAGAATTTAGTTTAAAGGTTAAATCATTGCTCAATTTCTTCAAGATTAGCAATGTAAAATGTTTGCTTTCTGAAAATAGAGAAGAAAGTGCTTTACTATTTACCTTTGGGAATCCTAGGCATTTAACAGGGGAGAATATGTATTGAAAAGACTGAGAGTGTTATCTAAACCTTTGCTTTGTGGTCAGATGCTTTTTGCCAAAACTGAAGTGATTCTACATGACTCAATGTTACATCACTCTATTAGAATCAAATATGATGATACTCCCATCTATTTTATTTCTTAAAACTATCTAATCACTATGTACAACTGAAACTAATATAATATTTTATGTCAATTGTAATTGAAAAAAAAAGACTTTTAAAACGCTTTTAAATTGATATAAACATTTAAAAATTGTTATAAATTAAAGAGACTGAAAACTAGTTATTTTTTTTTAAGCACAAGTTATAAAAATAATGTTATATTTGGGGAAGAAAATGAAAATTACCTAACCATATATATATAATTACCTATGATATAAAAGTTATTTAAATTTTAAAATTTTGATCATAATATATGATATCCTTTTATGCTTTTGCAGAACTAATTTATTAAATAGAAACACTGTGTAAATAAGAGGCACAGAAGATCAAACCTAGTACTTGGAGCAAAAGATAGCATCTGTTATGATGATAGGAAATACTTAGTGAAAATTTTTATAGGACATTGCTAATCTCAGTTATTATTTTAACTAATTAATGAAAATTCATACTTTATAGCTAAAAAAATAGAATTTGTTACTTTTTCCACGAATATCTTACAAAGTCTTTGTTCTTTTTTTTTTGACTAGGAAAACTACAAAACATTCGTCTCAAATTATGTCTCTCTCTCTCTCTCTCTCTCACTCCTTTTTTTTTTTAGTATTCCCCTGATCTTCTAGAGTTCAGGACCTTTGTTTCCATTTCAACTATATTTATTTGGTACTTAATACTGTGTTGGTATTACAGTGAAACCTTAATTCTTACAAAATAAATTAGCAGATGAATCAATACTACCTTTTCCCCCCAAACTATGTAAGTATAGTCCAGAAGGGAAATATGTAGTTAAAAACATCACTGAGTGTCAAGCCATTTCTGCCAATAATGAGAATGGCAAAATTTTCTTGAGGAGACTGTCTTTTGAATTTCAACATATTTTATATTGCCACTTTTTGGAAATGAAAAGTAAGACCTTCTGTATTTGGTCTTCTAAAAGATGGTGAAACAAAGTGATTCTCTGATTAAGAAATAAACAGTAAAGAAAAGTTTAGGTTTGCTGGTAACAAATTCTTTTATTTTTTTCTTCTCTGACAATGCTATGATTTCTTTTTTATCCCTGAATATTTTCCTGGATATAGAATTCTAGATTGACAGTTATTTTTTTTTCAGCACTTGAAAAGTGATGTATCAGTTTCTTCTGAATGCAACAGTTTATTGTGAGAAATTAGGTTTCATTCAAAAATGCTGTTTCACTTTTATTACTTTCAAATTTACTTCCAATTTTTTTCTTGATCTTTAGTCTTCAGAAGTGTGACAACGATGTGCATTGGTGTGATTTTCTTTGAAATATCAAAGTATCTGACACCTAAATGAATCTATTTTAATAAAATGTTCTACTATAAAAACCTATTTATATATTCGGACATTAAGGTATCTCCTCACATAGACATACTGCTATTTATTATTTTTCTTAACAAAATGAGAAGTTTCTCCACTGTTGAATTGACTCACATACCATAGATAAAAGCTTTTAATAGACAGCTGGTCTATATAGCAATATCATTAAAGACATTAAAGAATATCTGAAGCACAATCCTGGTAATTGCAGACACATGACTCATGACTAACCAGCACTGTAGATTCATATTTGAGCTGGCTTACCAGGAACCCAGCTTATTAGTGTTAAGTCCATACAACAGGTATTAACTTCCCTAAAACTTTTTGGAAATAAAGTGCTGTCCAGTATTGATTAATTTTAATTATTCTCGATTAAATTGTTCTATCAGGAAGTGCATTGAAATTATCAGATTTTCATCATTCTATATTACATGGGCTAAGTGAGGCTTATTCCCTTTGATTCACTTAGAGATAATATTATTGTGTTTTGCCTAGTTTTGTCTTCTTTTATATAATTCATGCATGGGCAAAAATCAAAATGACAATTGCCTGCATTTGATGTGAAAGAGTGTTGGATGCTTTGTGGCTGACATTTTATCAAAATGAAGGCCTTTTCCAACAATAAGAATCCCTGTCATTTTTGATTTTGACACTCTATACCTCACATTTAGATTCCATCAAGTGCATTGCCATTAGATATACTTTGATTATCTTTTAGACAATTGAGTTTTAAGTTTTAGTATGATTTCTACAACAAAATAGCAGTGCTGCCTTACAATTCTCCACACTTAATAAATGCATAAAATATGTAACAAATTAAGATTTATAATGCACATTAAGCAGAGATTCGTTGTGAAAGTGGAGATTGAATAAATGATTACATGTCTAAATTTTATTGTTATGAATTATAAATATTAATAATAAAATTCAAAAGAAGAAACAAAAATTCTAAAATAACCTCAGATCTACCATATACAATGTAGTCCCTTATATTCCCTTGCCTTAGTAAAAAAAAGCTACAAATAATATTAATTGAAGCAAACATGTTGAGTTTTTAATGTTTATATAAATCAGTGATATTGAGCAAAATATTTCTAAAATATTGTCAATAAATATGTATTAACACATATTATGTGCAAAGCATCATGCATTCAATTGATACTGCATTTCCACATATTATTAGCTTTACATGCCAATGTTGTTCACTGCTCTATCTTTGCTCCCACTAACTTATTTATGCAGAATTTCCTTCACTCACATTCATGTCTGTTAACGTCTTAGGATAATTTGCCACCTTTTCCCTTTATATTACTTTCACCAGAGTTTCTAAGGTTACTGTGCTTGAAATCTCATGAGTAAATAACATTATTTTATTCATTTGTGTTTTCCATATGCTATTCATCATAGTAGGCTAGGAATGTGCTCAGGTCTGGCTTGCCTCACCTTTCGATGAATAGTGGCTATAGCCCATGTTGAGAAAAATTCTGAGTTCCATCTATGCTCAGTGCAATAGAGTTTTGTAAATTATTTTCAGGCATTACTCTTAATGCTTTAAGATTGAAAAGCAGCACTTGCGGGTATATTCAGAGGCTATGTGATTAAAAGGGCTAAGGTAGCATTTTCAGAGCTTTGAAATAATCTTGGATCTGTGAATTACTAATTGTGGGTGCTTAGGCAAGCTAGTTTGACTCCTTTTGCCTGGTTTCTCCATCCATTAAATCCCATAATAATTCTACTGGAGAGGTTTTGTCTAGGTACAAATGAGAGAGCTTATGTATGAAAAACACTTAGTGCAATGATTTCTACAAGGTAAAGTCAGAAAAATAATGTCAATTTTGTTTTTATGTCTATCGACCACTTTCCACCATCTCTCCTTCCTCTATGCTATTGGAGCACTTTAAATGTAACTCTTACATATGCATTCTTCTCTGCTGTGACTATATATCACAACATGAATTACTACCATTAAACTCTGAACTTCTCTAGGGTAAAGGCTGCATCTTACTCATTCATATATTTCCAGCATCTATCTCAGTGCCCTGTAGAAATACTCAAATCTTGAATTATTGACTAACTAACAAAGGAACAACTTACTATACTTCTGGGTCTGACTCAAACCCTCCCGCAAGATTTTCCTTATGACGCATTTTGTCCAAATGTATCTTTCTTCCACCGCAATAGCAATCCTTAGAAATTTCCATTGCAATATGGAATTCAATGTGTATACTTTTCCTTTAAAGTAAAAATTGAGAAGACAGTAACTCCATATTATCCATACTTGTACTTGTTAATGTCTCACGTATAGACTATATTCAGTGAGGGAGGAAGCATTGAAACAAATAAGTATAATGTAAAATAGAAATACACATGTATAATAATAATAACAAACAAACCAAACAAAGTATTTTGGAATAACAGAGGAAGGGGCCATTGACTTGACTGGAGATCATAAGGAAACTATACTTAATATGAAGCATTTGAAATAAAGTTTGGAGCAGGAGAACAGTTTTGATAGTAGAAATGGGGAGGAATAATTCATTTTCTCATTCTCTTTGTTGAAATGCATTATTATAATAAAATGTTTTTATTTTTCAAAACATATATATTATATTTTATATGAAAATATCTTCTTCCCATAAATACAGGTTGATATTTGAGTGAAGAAAGCAAGAAAGGGATACATGTTCCATTTTTTCCTTCAATTTCATTCTCAGATGTGAATGTCATAGTATGAAAGTACAGAGATTATATTCTTATATGATTTTATATTTCTTATTAATAGAAGTAAGACAATTTTCTAAATAGCAGAAAATTCCTCAAAACAATAATAAATACTTTATTTAAAACATTTTGTTGAAATAGTGTACAAAATGAAAAATGTACACAAGATATGTGCATAGACTCTTTAATTTTCACAATGTGAACACATCTATGAGAACTACTCACATCAAAATACAGAAAATTACCATGAAAAATAGAAGTAGATATTTCTTGTGCCCTTTCCTTGACCTCTTGTTCCCAAAGAACCATTTTTCTGAATTCTATCAGCAAAGATTAGTTTTTCCTGGTTTTGAAATTTATGTAAATAAAATCACACAGTATATACTCTTGATTCTGGCTTCTTTCACAGAAAATTATAATTTAAAATTCATTCATGCTGTTGCACATAACAATTATTTATTAATTTAGATTACTAAACAATATTGCATATGAATATATTGCAATTTATTTACCCATCTCTAGTTTATGGCATTTGGGTTATTCCAATTTGGTGTTACTACAAATAACTATGTTTTACAAAATTTTATACATCTTTAATATAAAGTTATACACATATACTTTGGATATGTATGTAGGAATGGAACTGCTACATTACAGGATATGCACGTTTAGCTTTAATATTTTTAAAGTGGTTGTGACAATTTACAAACCTACCAACAATATATGTAATTCCAATCATACACTATCCTCACCAACACTTTGTAGTCAGTTTTTTCTCCCTTTACTTTAAATAATATGGGGGGATATATAGGTAAATAATTGTGGTTATGACTAATGATGTTAAATATTTTATAGTACGTTTAGCTGTAATTTTAATATCTTCTATTGAACAGCATTTTCTAGTCTATTTCCCATTTTCCTATTACACAGTCTATCTTTTCTCATTTATCTGTAACAACTTTAATATATTAATGTATATAAATCTTTGGTCTGAAATATATATTCTAAATATATTTTCTTATTCTCTGGTTTGCATTTTTACTTTCTTAATTGTGACATATTTATAAACTTGAGTTCTGAATCTTAATAAGATCTAATTTATCAATATTTTTCTTTAAAACTTTTTGCTGTTTTATTGTTTTTACTTTGAAAAAATTGTTGTTTATCCCACGCTAAGCAGAGATATTCTATTAATCTTGTTGAAAAAAATTAAATTATTTTCTTTTTCCACTTAGGTCTACAATTCAATTGAAATTTGCTTTTTATGTGTGGTGTAAGAAAGGAGTCAAGGTTCATTTTTCCCATCTGAATATTCAGTTGATCCAGCATAGCTGGAATGGCAATTATTGTTATGAATAAAATGACTATATAAGAAGATTTGTATCTGTTAAAGTTGGTAGGTTTTTATTCTTTAATTCTTATTTCAATGACACTTTTAATGATTGTAAATTGGAAATAAGTCTCTATGACAGGCAATACAAGTCCTTCAACTTTATTGTTCCTCGCACAAGCATTTTCACTGTTCTTGGTACTTTGCATCTTCATATAAGTTTTAGGCTCATTTTGTCAATTTCATCAAGGAAAAAAAAACCTCTAGAAATTTTATTTTACATAGCATTGGATCCACAGATCAATTTTAAAAGAATTAACACTTTTACAATGTTGAGTCCTTCCATTCACAAAAAAGATAAACTCTCGATTTATTTAGTTTTTAAAAAATGCTTCTCAGAAATGTATTTTAGTTTTCTGGGAAGAAGTTTTGCACATCTTTAATTAGCTAATTCCAAACATATTTGACAATTTTAGTGCTATTACAAATGTATTCTTTTATTTCATTTTC
The DNA here is from genome assembly GCF_902729225.1 of Pteropus medius. Taxonomy (NCBI): domain Eukaryota; kingdom Metazoa; phylum Chordata; class Mammalia; order Chiroptera; family Pteropodidae; genus Pteropus; species Pteropus medius. The sequence goes on along the minus strand of NW_024342474.1, from coordinate 3,505,597 downwards.
TAATAACCTGTTTTCTATGTATAGAAATATGATTTAATTTTGTATATTGGCATTGTATCCAGTGATTGTTCTACATTTACTTACTAGTTCTAATAATTTACATAGATACTCTTTGGATTTTTTTTATGTAAACAATAATGCCTTGTGTTAAGACAGTTATATTTCTCCTCTCTTTCTCATATTTGCATTTATTGCTCTAGCCAGAATAACGTGAAACATAAATAGTGTTAACAAGCAGACTTTTCTGATTTCCTGAGGTGAGATTCCACTATTCTACCTTTAAATATGATTATCTCTCTATATATTTACTTATTAAATAAAGAATGACCTCTCCTATACTTGGCTACCTAGATTTTTTGTATGACTTGTTCTTATTTAGTTTTCTTAAACCACGATTAGAGGATGAATTTTATCAAATTAATACATAAAATATGATGTTTTTCATTTAGTCTCCTAAATAGTGAGTGCGTGATTGATTTTCAAACATTGAAATAAGTTTACATACTGAAATGAGATGTAGTTGATGCAGTGAGACTGCTGCAAACTCAAGATTGCTGCTTTGTGATGGCCAAAAGTTTCAAGAGAAAAAAAAAATGACTACAAATATACAGGGCACTTTTATATATTTTGTTCTTGAATCTTGGCCCCTCGAGTACTGACTCCTTGCCAGTGCCTTCAAACACATGTTTTTGGAGATTTCCTGTCCTCTCTTTTTTTTCTTTCGTTTAAAAAAAATTTTAAATTTTAATTCTGATTATATCTATACTGTCAAAGATTTTTAAAAATCTTCAATAATTTATTTTCGTTATAAATAAATTTATTAATTCTTGAGGTCGATAAATTAAAATGTTCTAAATCTAATTTGCGACAGGCACAATGACAATGTATGATATATTTTGTTCTCACCCATCCAGGATCTTAAAATTTCTTAAGGAACCAATCACATAGAGAAGCATGTGGGACAAAAATCTTTATACTCAGATACAGTAAAGAGAAAGGTAAACTTCTCAGAGTTCAGAAAACACTGCTAAAACTGGCATCCTATAAAATTTCCTCTTTTGGAAATATATACCATAAAAACAAATCTTTATTTTTGAAGAAAAATCACGTGTTGGTCTTTCTAGAAAGTGTCTAAGAGTGGTTCTGGATCAAGAGAACAGCCAACCACTGTAGATTTCACATTGCCTGATTTCAGAAATAACAGCATTTTCTTTAACTTACTTTGGGATATCCTTTTGCACTTTTAATATACAGTTATGATATAAAACAAAGTACAAGGATCTTTTTATGATTATGCATAGGCATAGCATATAAATACACTATTATATTTGCATAAGAATTTTAATCACAAACACAGAATCTGAAATTGATAGAAATCATATTGATCTTTAGTACCCACATTACATTTATATTAATAATGTATGTGACAGGAGCATCATAAATATGCAAAAGAGCAACACATCAGCTTAAACATCACCAGTAATTTGTAGACCTACACTCACAGGAAACCACTAATGGAATATAGTGCATTTTCTTTTCTATGAATAGTCAAATGCCATGCATAATGTAACAGTACAACTGCTAATAGCAGTCAAGCAAGATCATTTAAACTTGTTATTATGGGCGCTACAAACTTGATCTTTCAAGTGACCTATAATAAAATACTTCTCTGCCTTTACCCTGTCTTGATCATTCAGCCATCCTTTTCCCCAAAGCTTGTATTTATAGGAAGCACAAAAATGATTACTTTGATATTTTGGGGATACTTCTCATGCTCTATTAAATTTAGAAGAATGGTTACCAATTAATATCTAACAAATCAAAGTTAAAAGTCCCTAAAGCATCTGCTCGACCTCTTTATGTTAGAATATTAGAACATTCTATCAGAATATCCATTATCACAATATACCCTTGTGATATATATAATCAAAACATCTTTTGTTTGTATGAAAGTTCTTACAGAAACGATAATATTGAAGTCATCTGCAAACAAGTGGAAGCAAAGACCTAGTTCTGGAGTTCACAGGATAATAATGTTAACCAAAAAAAAAAAAAAAAAAAAAAAAAGTTTAGGCTGTAATAGAGAATCAAAAGCATTTATTTGAGCAAAGAATTGCAATTCATGAGAGGCAGAGGCAGATTCAGGTAGCAACCCAAACTGCACTCTGGAGAGAATAAGGGAAGGCAGGATTTATAAAGACAAAAACCACAAAATGAAATTCTTTCGTGCAAATAAAGTGTTGCTGGCTAGGTTAACAGGAATTGATTATTTCCAATAAGCAAATGAGGGAGGCAAAAACTACAAGAAAGTAAGCAAAATCTATATATGTCCATTTAGCAGTTGTTCCAGGATGTTTAGGGTTGCAGGATGTTTATGGCTCCAGGACGTTTTGAGTTGAGTTTAGCAACAGGTTTAACAATTTAATAGCAGCTCTGAGAACTGAGGCACAAGACGTGCATAGGCCCCACTTCTTTAATAGCCTTCTGACTCTATTTTAAGTGACTCTCTTAGCAATGCTTATTTCATTTTATTTTTTCCATTATCAGTTAACGGTATCTAAACTTAGGATAAGTATTGGAAGCTCTAGGAAATGCTCACTTATAGAGCAGTATGGGAAGCTTTAGGGAAATGCTCATGTACGTATAGAGGAATCCTGTTTGATATAAATAGATATATCAAGTGTTTCATCAACCTTGTTGTGCCCTTCTTGATCCCTATCCCCAACCTGCACCAAGCTGAGACTGGAGCTCCTAGCATGAGAAGCTGAGATGAGAAAATAAAAATACATTATTGCAACATTTTGTTTTTGCTTTAAGCAATAATTCCTTATACTTCCATATCTATCTCCATCTGTAAGTGTATTCATATTCATATAGATATATAATAAATACTGTTCTAAGGACTTCTATAAGTATTTTTATTGTTTTTTTATTTTTTATTAGAATTGACATTCAATATTATTTTATATTAGTTTTAGGTGTACAGCAGAAAGGTCAGACATTTATATAATTTATGAAGTGATTCCCTCCAATTAGTCTAGTACCCATCTGACACTATACACAGTTATTACAATATTATTGACTATAATCCCTGTGCTGTACTTGACATCTTGTGACTATTTTGTAACTACCAATTTGTACTTCTTCATCCCTTCAAAATATTAGCTGAGAAAACTGAGACCAAGAGCTACTAAGTAAATTGCCCAAAGTTTACAGCTAGTAAATAGAATGAAACAAGATTTTGCACACACAGAATTAACTCTAGAGTCTATGCAGACACTTGGTAGGCAGTTGAGACATGTCTATTTTCATTCTTATGGGAATATGAGTAAATTACTCAATTTAATCAGAACTTAGAGGCCAGGTAGGATGAAAAATATTTTATTTCATTAAGAACAAAGTCAGTTTTAGAATTTTCCATTTTTTTCTTCTTAGAAATAATTGATTGGTCTATTTGGATCAATAAGTACAAATTGTATATGCATACATTTATACACATTCATATATATTTATATATTACTTAAAGACAAAATTAACTTTATTGATAAACAACTCAAAGTTCATGCTATTGGATGTCAAATACAATTTTATAAGGGTTTGGCACAGATTTGCAGTCACAATTAATGGCATGTCAAATTGTTGGAAGAAAGTATTGATGTTCAATAATAAAGCAATCAGATTCTCAGGAGACCATATAGTTTGAACATCTTTAAAAAAAGTCATTTATCTAAGCTGACATGCAAAATGGTCTCATATTTCAAGAAGAAATGGTGGAATTTTCAAGGTAAGTGCATTTACCTTTGTGGCTTTGTTTTGTGGTACAATAAAAATGAGAATAAAGGTGAATATTCAAGACTATCATTCAATTCTTTGGCTACACGTTGCCAAATATTCAGAAATATTTCATTTGGTATTATATGGTGATACAACAGTGTAACATTAATCATTTCAATCAGATGTTATGTTATCATTGAATACAATTTTATTGTTGCAAGTCAACTTCCAAGATGGCCCCTGCCTCCTAAGATATTATGCTTGTTTAATCTTTTCCCTCTGATTGTAGGCTGAACTTAGTCACTTACTTTTAACCAACATAATGTGGCAAAGATGATGAGATGTCACTCTTGTGATTTCATTACAAAGGATTGTGACTTCTGTTCTTCTAGCATATTCTTCCTTTTTTTCTGGCTTTGATGAAGCAATCTGCCATGTTGAAAAAGACCACATGATAAGAACTGAGAGTGGGCCACTGGCCAAAAGGAAGCTCAGCTTCTGACTCCAACAACCCTTAAGTAACGGAACCAGCTAACCGTATATGTGAGTATGAAAGCAGATTATTACCCCGTACAACCTTTAGATGTGATATCAGCGATGGACAGCACATGCAATGTGGTCTTGTGAAAGACTCTGAAGTGAAAGGCCCAGATAAGCTGGGAGTGTATTACTGATCCACAGTGACTGAGAGATAATAAATATGTGTTACTTCTGTTGTTTATTGAGGAAAATATACATATTTATCATTTTAACTATTTCAAGTGTACAGTTGAGTAGCATTATATACATTTACAATGTTGTATAACCATCATCATTATTTACATCCAAAACTTTTTCATCATCCTTCAAAAGAGTTTGTACCCATTAAGTAATAATACCCCTTCCCCCTGTGCCCCTAGCAACAATATTCTGTCTCTATTAATTTGCCTATTTTAGATATCTAATGTTAGTACAATCATACGATATTTATCTTTCTGTATCTGGCTTATATCACTAAGCACAATGGTTGCAAGATCTACGTTATAGCATATATCAAATTTTCATTCCTTGTTATGGTTGAAAAATATTCTAATGAAGCATATGGCACATTTTCTTTATTAGTTCATCGGAAGATAGACACAGGTTGTTTCCATCTTTTGGTTATTGTGAATAATGCTGCTACAAACTTTGGTATACAAATATCTGTTAAAGTCTCTACTTTCTAATCTTTTGGATATACACCTAGGAGTGGAATTATTGGGTCATATAATTTCCACAATAATGCATGAGGGTTCTAGTTTTTCTATATCCTCACCAACACTTGTTATTTTCTAGAGTTTTTATTTATTTATTTATTTATTTATTTATTTATTTATTTAGCAGCCCTAGTAAATGCAAAGTGGTATCTCATCATGGCTTTAATTTGCATTTCTCTAAATAACTACTGTTGAGCATCTTCTCATGTGCAGGTTGGTCACTTGCATATTTTCTTTGAAGAAATATCACTTAGAGTTATTTGTCCATTTTTTATTTGGGTTGTTTGTCTATTGTTATGTTTCAAGTGTTCTTTATAAATTCTGAATTCTTCTGAAAATAGGTTAGTATATGGATTTTTTAAGCAAGAATATTTTGGTGATTCTGTAATTTAAATATTGCTTTTAAAAACTGCATTATAATACAGTAAATATGCAAGGCCATTTTTTCCTGAAATTTAATAAGGAGGAGTTTAGTTTTAAAAGTGTTTGACTGCTATGGCAGTAAATATGGTTTTCTAGAATCCGCTCTTTGTAAATCCTAATAGGCATTTTAATAATTGGTTACTGAGAATTTAAATTGATGTTATAAAATATTTTAATCAATATCTATTACTATATATGATATATTTATCTTACTAGTGTATGATAATTCTTATCAACTGATACAGTCACCATAGAACAATATATTAAATCATAAATATAAGCATAAGCTTCCTTTATCTTTCTCATTACTAAGTACTAAAAGTGCTTTTTCCCTCCAACCCTATGTCAGTTAATCAAAGATAAAGATAAGAAAACTTATCTGAAAGCTTTCTCATCCAAAGAAAATTTAGTTTCTTTGCTTGGTTTCATTTTCTTCCCTTACCTCTTTCTCTTTGTCCTTTAAAGTTTTATTGCTTTATAGATAAAAATAAACAGGAAAAAATTACAAAAGACAATATCAAGATAATGCACACACTGGCAACAAGATTTTTTTTTCTAATGGCTTGATAATAATTTTTTTATCTAGATTTCCAGAGGTCAACCTAACATAAGATAAAGTGCTGAAGGGAATGACAATTGTCCAATAAGTTGAGACTGTGACTGATTAAAAGTTATATAAATTTCTGCTTTGCATGTAAGGAGTTTGGAAGTCACCACCACCTCATTCTAACAACAAGTAAAAAACTGAACAGACTGAAAAATCAACAATTCCCTTGGATGTCTAAGAGAAGGGAGAATATAGGGCAAACACTGCTCCTAAGACTGGAGAGAGAGGCAAATACAGAGTCACACCTTATGTCAGCAGAGACTCAAAAGCAGAACTCACCACAGAAACCAGTGATGGGGTAGGAAAACATGACATATAGTTGGAAAATTGATAGAGGCTCAGTGTGGACAAATCCGAGAGTTAACACTTCCAAGAAGACCCAGTCATAGGGGAACCCCCACTATATTGTGAGATTTACCCCCAGGAGTTCAATTAGGTTTCCAGAGTAAATACTGGAAACAAAGTCCCTTATGCTTCCAGCAGGGGGAGGAACAATGAGACCTTCTCCTCCTCCTCCTCCCTTACTGGAAACAAAGTCCCTTATGCTTCCAGCAGGGGGAGGAACAATGAGACCTTCTCCTCCTCCTCCCTCCTCCTCCTCCTCCTCCTCTTCTCTCCTCCTCCTCCTCCTCCTCCATCTACTTCTTCTTCTTCCTCTTCCTCCTCGTCCTCCTTTTTCTTTCTTCTCTTTCTTTTTTTTATTATTAAGTAAAAAATTTTATTTTCTTTTATTTTTTTAAAATTTTTATTATAGTGACATTGGTTAACAAAATCTAGTAAGTTTCAGGTGTATAATCTAACAGTAAGGCATATATATATTGCATTGTGTGTTCACTTCCTATAGTTAGCTTTCTTTCTGTCACCACATATTTAACCCTTTTTACTCCTTCTACCTTCCTTCTCCCCCCTCCCCCATTACCCTCTGGCAACTACTAGTCTATTGTCCATGTCCATGAGTCTCTGTTTGTTTGTCCTGTTCATTTGTTGCTTTTAGGTTTATATCCCACATATAAGTGATATCATGTGATTTTCGACTTTTTCTATCTGGCTTATTTTGCTTAGCGTGATTATCTTGAGGTTCATCCATGTTGTCGCAAATGGCAGTATCTCGTCTCTTCTTATGGCTGAGTAGTAGTCCATTGTATATATGTACCACAGCTTCTTTAGCAAATTATCTCTCGTAGGACACTTCAGTCGCTTCCATGTCCTGGCCACCATGAATAATGCTGCTATGAACATCAATGTGCAAATATCTTTTCAGATTTGGGTTTTCAAGTCTTTGGAGTAAATACTCAGTAGAGGGATTGCTAGATCATATAGTAGATCAATTCTTAGTTTTTTGAGGAACCTCCATACTATTTTCCATAGTGGCTGGATCAATTTACAGTCCCACCAGCAGTGTATGAGGTTTCCTTTTTCTCCACATCCTCTCCAACATTTGTTATTACTTGTTCTGTTGATTATAGCCATTCTAACAGGTCTGAGATGGTATCTCATTGTAGTTTTGATTTGCATTTTCCTAATAGCTAGTGATGTTGAGCATCTTTTCATATGTTTATTGGACATTTGTATGTCCTCTAGGGAGAAGTATCTATTCAGATCCTCTGCCCATTTTTTAATTGGATTTGTTGTTGTTGTTGTTATTGAGTTGTATAAGTTCTTTGTATATTTTAGATATTAAACAAATACAGTAAAGTTTCTGGATACAAAATCAATGTTCAAAAATCTATAGCATTTTTGTACTCTAATTAAAGCACTCTTCTTTTTAAGAAGCCCTGATTTCCAGGGAAACTAGTTAACCCAGCCTAACAGGACCTGAGCCCGCCTGACCTGAAGGGAGGGAAATACCCAGCTATGCTAACCAAGCTAACACTAACCAAAAGAAAGCAGGAATCATTATATTAATTCCAGACAAAGTGTAATTGAAAGCAAAAAATGTTATCAGGGATAAAGAAGAGTGTCACATAATGATAAAGGGTCAATTCTCCAAGAAGGCATACCAATCTTAAATGTATATGTGCCTAACAACAGAGCATCAAGCTAACTGAGGCAAAAACCAATAGAAATGTAAGGAAAAAAGATGAATTCATTACTACTCTTCAAAACTTCAATACCCTTATCTAAAAAATAAACATATTGAACATCAGAAAGTCAGTAAGGGCATAATGGAACTCAGCAACAACATCAATCAACTGTATGTAATTGACATCTGTAGACTATTTTATCCAACAATTGCAGAATTTACATTCTTCTCAGGCTACCATGAAACATTTAACAAAATAGATTATATTCTGATCCATAAAATACACCTTAACAGTTTAAAATAATAGAATTCATACAATGTCTGCTCTCAGATCACCATGGAATTATGCTAGAAATCAATACTAGGATAGTAACAGGTCAATCACAAAAACATGGAAATTAAACAATATACTTTTATATAATACGTAAGAAATTATGTCAAAGAAGAAATTTCAAGGGAAATTAAAAAGAATATTTTAAATTAAATGAAAAAATACGACTTATCAAACTATGTGAGATGTAACAAAAATAGTGATTAGAGGGACATGGATAGCACTGAAGGCATATTTAGAAAAGAAGAAAGATCTAAAATTAACAACCTATGTTTTCACCATAGGAAACTAATAAGAGATCAAATAAAGTTCAAAGTAAGCAGGAGGAAAAAAAAATAGAAATCATTGAAATTTAAAGCAATAGAGAAAATCAACAAAACCAAAAGGCAGTTCTTTGAAAAAGTCAATAAAATCAATAAGCCAGGCTACATAAGAAATAAGAGAAAACAAATACTAATATCAGAAATAAAAGAGGGAGATGACTCTTATGGGTATTAAAGGATAATAAAAGAATACAATGGACAACAGTATGCCAAAATTGATAACCTAGATCAAATGGATCAATTCATTAAAAGATAAAATCTGCAAAACTCACATAAGAAATAGACAATCCGAATAGCTCTTTATCAAAGAAATCAAATAAATAATCTTAACCTTCCAAAACAGAAAACACAGCGCCTAGATGGGTTCATTGGTAAATTCTACCAAATATTTAATGAAGAATTATATCAATTTTCTACAATCTCTTTCAGAGAATAGAAACAGAGAGAATATTTTCTAATCTATTTTATGAAGCCAGCATTAACCTAATACTAACACCAAAAAAAGGCACTGAAAGAAAACTGCTGTTCAATATTTCTTGTGAACATAGATGCAAAGTCCTCAGCTAAATAATAGTAAATCAAATTCAACAATATATGAAAAGAATTATACACCATAACAAAGTAGGATTTATCCTAGGTATAATAGACTGATTTAAGTCAAATATCAATTGATATAATCTATCACATCAACAGACTGAAAAAGAAAAATCACATGATCATAACAATTGATGCATAAAAAACCATTTGACAAAATACAACACCCATTCATCATAAAAACTTACACTAAAATTGAAAGAGAAGGAAATTTTCTTAACCTGCTGAAGAATAGTTACAGAAATTTGAAGCTTTCCCACTAAGATCAAGTAAATAGCGAGCAAAATTCCTCTCACCACTCCCTTTCAGCCTCATACTGGAATTTATAGCTAATAAAAAAAGGTAAGAAAATAAAATAAAATGTATATGGATCAAGAAGAAAGAAGTGAAATTGTCATTATTTACAGATGACATGTTCACCTATACAGAAAAGTCCAAAAGAATTGAGAAAAACTCTAGGAACTAGTCATCGATTACAGCAAGGATACAGGCTACAAGGTTAACATACGAAAGTAAACCACTTTCTTATATACCAGCAATAAACAAGTAGAATTTAAAATAAAAAACACAATGCTATTTACATTATCATCCCCGTAATGAAATGCTTATACATAAATCTAACAAAATATGTAAAAGATCTATATGAGAAAAACTACAAAACTTGAATGAAATTTAAGAACTAAATAAATACAAGAACTAAATGTTTATGGAAAGGAAGACTCAATATTGCATAGATATCAGTTTTTCCTAACTTCATCTATAGATTCAATGTTTTCTCAAATTCATAGTAAATTATTTTATGGATGTCAACAAACTGATTCTAAAGTTTATATGGAAAGGCAAAAGACCTAGAATAGACACTACAATATTGAAGAAGAAGAATAAAGTTGAAGACTGATACTACCTAACTTCAAGACTAAATGTAAAAGTATTCAAGGTAGTGTGGTATTGGTGAAAGGTTAGACAAATAGAATGGAACAGAATAGAGATCCAAGAAATAGACCAATATAAATATAAGCAAATCATCTTTGACAAAGGAGCAATGGTAATAAAAAGAATAAAGATAATCTTTTTAACAATGATTCTGGAACAACTAAACGACTATATCCACCCTCCTTCTGAAAAATAAATGACAAAAGAAAAAAAACAAAAAAAAAAAACTCACCAAAACTGAATCTAGACAAAGACCTTACAATCTTTACAAAAATTAATTAAAAATGGGTTTACACCTAAAATGAAAAAAAAAAAAAAATAAGAAGATAACAGGAGAAAACCTAGCTGACCTTGGGTATAGCAGTGACGTTTTAGATAGAACAACAAAGGTATGGTATATGAAAGAAATAGTTGATAAGCTAGACTTTATTACAATAAAAACAAAAACTGCTCTGTTAAAGACAATATGTCAGATATGCACTAGGTTTATGGGGTGATCACTTTGTAAGTTATATAAGTATCTAATCACTATGTCGTATACCTAAAAGTAATATAATATTGTATGTCAACTGTAATTTAAAAATTAAAAAAGAAAATGAGAAAAAAAGCCACAGACTCAGAGAAAATAATTTCAAAATGCATCTGATAAAGGACTATTATCCAAAATATGCACAGAACTCTCAAAACTCAACGATAAAGAAACAACTCAATCAAAAGACCTTAATAGACACTTCACCAGAGAAGATATACAGGTGACCAAAAAAAAGCATATAAAAAGAAGCTCCACATCATATATTACCAGGCAAATGCAAATTAAAACAATGAGATACTACTATACCCCTATTAGAATGACTAAAATCCAAAACACTGACAACCCTAAATAACAGTGAGGATGTGAAACAACAGAAACTCTCACTCATTGCTAAAGAAAATAAAACATACTACAGACCCTTTAGAACACAGTTTGGCAGTTTCTCACAAAACTGAGCACACTCCTACCATAAGATCCAGCAATGGTGCTCCTTGGTATTTGCACAAAGGTGCTGAAAATTTATGTCCAAACAAAAATCTGTATATGAAAATTTATAGCAGCTTTATTTGTATTTGCAAAATTTGGGAAAAACGAAGATGTCCTTCAGTGGATGAATGTATAAATAAACTATATTATATCCAGATAATGGAATATTATTCAGCACTAAAAACAAATAAGTTATCAAGCCATGAAAAGACAGAAGGAAACTTTAAATACATATTACTACATAAAAAGAGCCAATCTGTAAAGCCTATATACTATATGATTCCATCTAGAAGACATTCTGGAAAAGATAAAACTATGTAGACAGAAAAAAAAGATTAGTGGTTGCCAGAGATTCAGGGGTAGAGAGGGATTAATAGGCAGGGCACAGGGGATCTTTAGGGTAGTGAAACTATTGTGCATGATACTATATTGGTAGATAGATAGCACTATACATTGATTCAAACCCATAAAACACCAATAGTAAATCTTAATGTAAATTATGGACTTTGGGATAATATGATGTGTCGATGTAGGTTCATCACTTGTAACAAATGCACCACTTTGGTGGCAGACGTTGACAATAGAGAAGGCTATGCATGCGTGTGGGCAGTTCTGAATGGGAAATCTCTGTACCTTTCCCTCAATTTTTCTGTGAACCTTAAACTGCTCTAAAAAAAACCTGAAAAAAATAAAATCAAAACAAAACACAAAGTCTTCCTTTATTTAGACTTTATGTTTACATAAAGGAAGAGTAAAAGAAAGGTATTCAAGCATAAGATTCAAGAATATTCGATTCTTTATATTATCTATTTAAAGCTCAATTATTTCTTTATTTCTATCTCTAATGGTTGTGTAAATGATGAGTACTGTGAGTTTCTCAAGGAAAAAAGTACATATATAATAGAAGACTGATTATAAGAGTAACAATTTTTGACTTGATTTAGTTAGAATGATTCTAAAATCTCATAAGCATAATGCCAATTGTTACTTTTAGGTATAGTTTATCATGTTGGTGATGTATCTATTCAAATCTAATTTTTAATAAAATGCTTAAAAATTTTTTTAAAGTATTTTTTTTCAAATTTTCTTTTATGGTTGATTCTATTCTCCTCTTTATTTTTCACACTGAGTTCTCAAGGCCTAACATTTCTTCCTCAACTTTTTTACATCTGAACTTCCTTTTTTCTATCTCTCTAGATCAGGCCTTTATCATCTTTTAACATTTTAATAGTTTTCTATAAGATAGATTATTAGTACAAGCATAAACTTTGGAGCCAGACAACATGAACTTAAATTTTTACCATGCAACTTTGGTAATTTTCTTAATCTCCATGTATCTCAGCTTCCTTATCTGTATATGAATATCATAGTACTTACGCTGTGGGACCATGTGAGTGTGAAATAGGTGCCTGTCACATGGATGATTCTCATACTTTATTATCACTTGTTTTTCATTTTAACCCTGGTTTAACTTTTATATGCAGAAACAAATTAGTAATTAAATAATCAACAACATATAGTAAAATTAAAAGGGAAGTTTGCCCTCTCTCAACTGTATTTCAACAGAAATCTTTTTTTAATGTGTAAATTACCCAAATTATCACCTAAATGGATAACATTCTTTGTTAACAACTGACCAAAACATAACTCTCTAATTCTAGTGTTTCTTTCTACTTTCTCTCATTCAACTTATGTTCAACATAAGTAATATTTAATTAATGTATGAGTTTAATGTAAGTATATAACATTAATGTATACATTCTTGTATGTACATACTGCTGAAAGAAATTTTAAACCATGGGTTTCTAAGTTTCCTTAAATAAATTCAGCAATTGCTTCTTTTATTCATTATAGTGTAGCATCACATTGTGTAACTCGTGCTTTTAATACTTCATGATAATTTATCTTGTGATCCTGACTCATATTTTGAGATTGTATACCGGAAATGATAGGGCAGATAAACCTTGGAAGTGTTTTCTCTCCTTGCATTTGGTCTATTATCCTCTGACCAACAATTATATATATGCTAATCATAGTTGCTGCTAATAACTCTGCTAAATCATAGTTATGCTAATTATAAATTAGTATTTGTGTACAAAGGGAAAGGAAAAAGAGCAAACTAAAATACCAGGACTAAAATATTTTTTGCTCTTGATGTCAAAAGAGCAAAACATACTACAGACCCTATCTAACTGAAGTTAGTCTACAAACAGAAAAATCTCAATAGACAGCAACTCTGTGTTTGCTTATATACTATTCAACTGGAAGTAAGTTCCAGTGAGAAAATTCATGCACCTTGCTTCCATTATGCATTATTCATTTTAAATCAACAAACATCTGCCCTAGTGCTCCAAATGTAGCTTCCAGAGCCCCAGTGGACATATTGGACCAGAATTTAGATATTCACTTTTTCGAATATTTGATGAAATTCAAAATGACTGGGCTTTGGGCAATGATCTTTTCCTTTAAAATGTGCATACCACATAATGCCATATTATTATCATTTTTTTGCTTCTATGGAAATGAATTTTTTCTGTCGCTCGTGACAAAGATAAAATTTAAAATATTTTTGATAGATTAAACCAAGATAACGTAATTGTTATGAAATTGTCTGAGTACCAGTCTATTTATAGAGGAAGAGAATTGGATTTAAATATTCTTCCCAAACTTTGAGAAGCTGGTTTTATTAAATATAAAGTATATTTTTGATATAGTCAGTCCTAATAAAGACACTACCATATTATTCACATACAATTTTTGTTCACAAATCACAGAATCCATTGTCAGACAAGAGCTTTTTTAGTTAACGTATTTCATGTTGGTTTTGGTAAGACATGCTAACAGAGTTAAGGACTTATTTCATGATGCCAACTCTGTCTTGCTGGAGAAAGAAGGATGAAGCTGTCCTTTCAGTAAAATAATTTAATTTCCTTTTTCTGAAATCTAAAGAACTATTCAAATTCAATATAAAAAAATGAAACTATCTTGCAATTGTCCTAAAAAAACTAATAACATATATATTACACAAAAATGAAAACCATAATTTGCTCTAATTAATCATATTGCTATTGACTGCCTATCAATGGGCTAAACCAAGTTCAGATTAAAAGATCATGTTTCTAATTTACAGAAAGAAAAACATAAACATATGAAGAGAGGACTAGGCAGATTTTTTTCTTAATGCTCTTATCCAGTTTAATAACAGTTACAGAAAAATTTTATTTCTATATCTTTATCAGACAGGAGATATTTATTGAAAGCATACATGTTACAATAAACTTCTCTTGGTTTTATGTCTCAATTTAAAAAGAAACTTAATTATTTTATGTACTTTAGAAAACCATTTATTTGCATTTCTTGCTATCATTTCTGTTTATGGACTGGTTTTAGTAATGATGGAAGTAATATTAAAAATGATTTACATTTATTAGGTATGTACTACTTGCCATCCTTTGCACTGGACACTTTTTTTTTTATATTTACACTTATATTATCTATGTTTCCTTATGAAGAAGGCACTATCTCCATTCTCCATATAAAGAAACACAAGTACATATAGAACAAAGTTAGCATGTAGAAAAGCTGTAATTTGAACCCAGAAAGTTCTGGAATTTAATTATTTTGTTAAGTCAAACATTTTTGCCACAGATGCATGCTTGGGCCATGCCTGAGTTATAGATTGCGTTTATGGTCTCCTAGGGACTCATAAGAATGAGGTGACGCTTCTTCTAAGGTGTTCTAGAAGTCAATAATACTGAAATGGAGTAATGAAGTCTATTTAAGTAATTCCCACTTCCATAGATATTTGTTAATGCACAGTGTTGTCTTGGAGGGTCTTCAATCAGCCTTATTTTTCAACAATAGCAAGGGGCTCTGGGTTGTCACCTTTAATCCTTCCCACTGCCAGTCAGTCCAGAACTTAATTCCTTGTTCAAATTTTCCTTTACATGTCCCTCTCCAAACTCTCTCTCCCCACTTCAATTCAATCCTCACCCTGTTTGTACTTTCTAAATTAAAAAAACCCATCATGTAACTTTAAATTTTTACATGATACTTAACTGCTTAACAGAGTCGAAACTGACCCTAAGACTGTTGTTTAGCAAGGAAAATAGTCGAATGTAAATGTCTCATACTTGAGTATGTATGTTCCACAGTTCTTAAAATTTCCCATTATCTTTTGCTAAATTCATACATGGACTTATAAAGGCAGTGAATGTTGTGACTTTTTAATTAGATAAAATCGAGTATACTTAGCTAAGCATTTATAGTTCAGAAGGTAGGATGGTGTCTGAAGTCATGCTGCTTGGGGTTAAATCCTGGGTTCAAATCATGGTAGACAAATTTACCATATATTTATAATAATTTTGTTTAGCAGTACAGTAACCTTGGGTGAGTAAGTGAATCTTTTTTTTTTTATTTTTCCCACTCTCTCATCAAACTTATTTACTGCAATGTCACAATGTTATTGAGATTTCGCAGTCAAGGAGCTTAACACTGTCCTTGGTCCATAGCAAGTGTTCATTAGAAAATAATTATAACTATTTTTCTATCTTCCCACTTTCGAAGCAGTAAAACTGATATCTACCTCTTCATTAATGCAAATATCTTGTGTTTTACCAACACCAGAACACTCTTCTTCACACACAAGGGTATTTTTCTGCCTGTGTTCTTCTAGTGTCTTCATCTGGAATTGCCTTTCCTGCCTTTTCCTCTTGGCTTTCTCTTTATTATCTAAGTCCTAGATCAAATGGCATCTTTTCTCTGTAGCTTTACCTGAGCCTCCTAGGGAGAATAATTTATCCTATATTCTCATAATGCTTTTTTGCACACTTCTACTATGCCATTTATCATATTGAAGTACAATTAATTATTTATAATGATAGTTAACATTTGTTGAACATTTACTAGGTGCCAAGTATTATGCTAAATACTTTACATGCACTATTTCAATTTAAGTTTCAAAGTAATCCTCAATGACATCTATTTTTATCCTCATTTCTTAGATTCATATATTTAATTCAATCAAATTTTATTATATGTGACAGAAAGAAATAAATTGCTCAAGTGCATACTCTTTGTAAGTGGTTGACCTGGGATTTAACTTGGGATCTTATGACATCAGAGTGCATCTCTCAATCACTATAATATATGAATAGTATGCACCACATTCATCTCAAAACCCCAGAGCAAGGATCATGTCTTATTCATCATATTTAAACTTCAGCATCTAGATGAGCTTCTGATCAGACTAGGCACTCAAATATGTGGTAGATGTGTGAATCATTTGATTAACTTGTCCTTAGAGGAGCTGAAGTACCTGAAATTTGCTAATACAAGATTTAGCATAGAAAAGATCTTCAGAAACTTGCTAAAAGACCACAATGAGATAGGTTCAGCTCTAGTAATCTTTGTCTCTAATAGAAATAACTTGGATGCCAAAATAGTATGTCAAGAGAAATAGTCATGAGGATATACTATAGTAACTTTCAGGACAGATAAAGCCAATTTGACTCATAGAATGAATAGAGTTTATAGAGGCAATCAATTGCTACAGCAGTTAGCTATTATTGTAAATGAAGCCATCACAAAATCTCACATCTTAAATCAATAATCATTTGTTTTTTCTCCTTTTTCTATAAATTAGCAGGTTGATTTGGCTAACCTGTATTGGCCTCTACTAATCTTTGATGGGCCAACTCATGCATACATGGACAGCTGGTGAGTTGGGTAGGGGCTGGTTAAAGATGGCCTTGGCTTAGATAAAGTATGAAGGTGCAAAGATTTGCTTTCAAAGAACTTATCAAATAGTAGAATATACACTATATAAAGAATCAATTCTAATCTAAAATATTATGTGATATATGGCTCAAAAGCATACGTGATGCTATTGGAATTAGAAGCAATATTTTTATTATGATGATTTGAGATAATTTCCTGAAAGTCAAATTACTATTGAGGTTTAAGGAAAGGCTACATTATTGACAAATTGGTATTTTAGCAGATGGAATGACAATTGCAAATATGCTGAGGCTACAAAGTACACATTCAGGTAATGGCAAATTGTCCAAACTGAGCAGAACATAGACAGGTAATAGGGCTCAGGTGGGATTAAGTTGGGGACTAGTTTATGCTGAGTTATTTTGGATACATTTTGTATCCTTTATGCAGGATCTTTCTCAGATGTTGTATACTTAATTGTGGAGCAAAAACAAAAAGTTAAAAGAGGAAGTAATTATTCATTGGTGAGCAAAGAGACTGCTCATTAGCAGAATCGTGCATAATAAATGGAAAGTCAGTATGTGCCATATTTCAAAGTAACAATAAAACCTTGCCTAACATTTTCTCAAAGTTTTGGATATTAATGTTTTAACCAAACAGAGCTAAAAACTGCTAGGCACTAAAATGTAAGTGATCTTTTTTCATAGTTTATCCCAATTAGGAAACATGGGTGATAATATTATGAAAATGCTACATATTTTCTCCTGCTCAATTTCTTCTTACTGCTGCAAAGTGATTAGTTTTGAGATTTCGGGAACAAGGACTTTTTTGCTGATAGAGTAATTAAATGATATGGAGCCTGTTTTCACTAGTGAAGGTGATAATTGCATAGAGGAGTGTGACAAAAGCATGGAACTCTCTCCAGAACAAAAACCTGAGAAGCAGAATGCTTTCATAGACACTAGACTGCTCTTCATTACCGTGCCCATCACACTTCTGAAATTAATCCTTTTCATCAACTGTAATCAAATATAACAAGAGAGAATAAAAGTTATCTAGGAATTTTAGTGTTAACCGACTCATTCCAGTCTTGCCTTACCTGGCAGCATTGAAATTAGCTACTTGAGGTACCACTAAATTCAGCTAATATCTGAATATAAATATTTGTATTCTAAAAGTTTAAAATAAGGAGGTAGGTTTTATATTTACTTTATACTTTATTTATATTTTATAACATAGATTCAAACCTACTTCAACAAGATTCAAGACCTTGTGAATTATATCTAAAGTACATATTACTTTTTAATTTTCAGAGGTCGACTATTCATAACTTTAACTTAAACTTTGTTCTTCATTTAAATAAACAGGAAGATTTAACTTAGTCCCTGGCTATTCATCCATACTATCCAAAGAAGAAACATTAATTTACTCTTTACATTTTCTTCCAACTCTTTCTCAATTTTACTTACAGTAAAGAAAGTAAAAAGATTCTTCTTATCTCATTCTACATATTAAAACACCATTATATAGTATTTAAAAAATTTACTTTGGTCCAGCTGACAGTATTTTGAGGTCCATAAGCTTTTTTTAATTGTCAGATAATTAATGATCTTTGTCTGAATGTCATCTGAAAAATGATTTTACTATTATAGTATTTCTTCCCTTCCAGGAACCATTGCCTGAATATTACAACCTATTTCCTACACTAAAGTTTTGTGATTACATTTTCTAGGCTTTCAACATTTTTAGAAATGTGCATATTTAAATACATATACATTGTTTGAGCTTTTGTCATTGCAGATTTGAATAAATCTAATTACTGATTTCAGTATTATAAAAGATCGATAAACAAAAACTATTATTATCTTCTGTTTCAGGTTTATCATCCTTATGCAACACAATGTTATTCAGGCATTTCTCCTATATTATACACATTTATCTATTTATATAATCATTTCCTAATTATGTGCCAGTGAATAATGAATTCATGTTTAACTAGAGTTTTAAGAACCAAATAAATACTGAAAAAATTCTCTGTATTTCAAACTATCAATACGTTTCTGTTTGTTGATATAACTAAAAATTGTATTAATGCACTCAACTCATCTGTGTTCGGTTCAAAATAATTTCTGCCTGGCAGAAAGATATCATTTGTCTGAATTTTGATAACTTAATATGTTTATCAAATAGCACTGGCAATCAGTGAGTATCTATTGTGAATATGTTAATCTCATGTAATAAAAATGTTCCAGAACCATTCTTTTATAAAAGAAAAATAACCTAGTAGTTAAAAGTACAAACTCTAGAACTAGACTTCCTGGGTTTGTCTCTTGACTCTGCCATTGGCTAGTTGGGTGATCTAGGACAAAGTATTTAACCTTTTTGTCCCTCGATATATTTATATGTAAAAAAAATATGTCATTACATTGTGAGAATTAAATGAATATGTGTGTATGTGTGTATGTGTGTATTTATAAACAGTGATATCTAGAATATCTAGCTTCTTAAGCCATAATTTTTATTATCCTTCATAACTATCCTTCTTTCCTGCATAAACCCATAATCAAAACACTAATATATAGCTGTTACATCAATTGCCACTAATGACCATCATTCAGACAAAACTCATTGATTATCAACTGTCTTATATAAAAACTATTTTTTTTTTTTGGTTTTTATTTAGTGTTAGATAGAAATAGTACTTCTCTTTCTTGGAACATAGACATGTCTTCTATATTGATTTCTATTCACCTGCTCTTAAGCCTATTTAAAAATTAAGCAAAACAAAATTAAGCAAAACAAAATTTCAAAACCACCAAAAAAAAATCAACACCTCAAATTACTACTTAATCCTATTCTCCTTCCACCACTTAGCTTGTCTTACTTTATAAACCACTCACAAAATACTTAGTGGCCTAAAAGAATAAACATTTATTATTTTTATAATTCTCTATGTTGGCTGGACAGCTCTTCTTGTCTGGGCTGGTTTCTCTGTGGCTAGATGATCTAGGGTGAGCTCATTTAAATGTCTGACAATTTGCAGCTTGATTAGGCTAATGGTTGCATAGTTCAGTTGAGATGGCTCATGAATATTCTTTTATCTTCCAGTAGCTTTGCAGGACTCAAACTGTTCATAGCACTACCTTAAGACCTTGATTTCTGCCCTCTCCAAAAGATATTTGTTAAGAGGTACCATTTCATGGTTATATCAGAGGTTCATAACCTGATACTGGTTTTTGTACAAATAATATTAAATACTCATGCACAATTTTACACCAGATAGCACTCTCAAGAAAGCTATATGACAAAGTTAGGCAATGTGTGGAGAATTTAACATAACATTGAGCCACAGGATAGGTACTACTGAACATTCCAAGACCTAGACATATTTATGACTGATTAACAGCTTTACAACTTAAGATAAACCCTTTGTGGTAGTGTTAAGCAGTTAGGTAGCCATGAGCAACCGACTGGAGCAAAGGCCCAGCTCTGTAACCATAATAATAAGATGATGGCCCAATCCCAAAGTCACCTTTAGGACCTCCCAGAAAAAGAAATATTTTTCAATTAACAATATCCCTACAACATGGAGTACAAAGAAATAAATGACCACAACATAGCAACCAGTTTAGGCCAGCCACGAACACTTGATCAGTAAGGAGTATGCTGACCTTTTTCACCTCAGCCTCATTATACCATCATTGTAATATCATACATATGCCTAGAAGTTCATGAATCTAATTATAACAACTGAATTCTGAGTATGGACATGTGCAGTTAACAATAGATTATCTAACAGCCAACTGTCAATCAAAATTACCACACGCCAATTAGTTAGCACTACCCTTGTAATCTCTCATCATGGCCCACATATAAGACAGACCTCCCCGCCTCTATGAGGCTACAGCCCCCTCCGAAGAAGCTTGTTTCTCTCTTGAAATATACTTCAATAAATTTTACTTTTTCTAACTTTGTTGATCTCTAATTCTTTACTGTGTGGGCAGAAAGGACCAAGGCCCCCCAACACTACCAGGCTAATGACAGATTTAGAGTGATATGATAACATATGCTCTTATATGAACTCAGAAGAAAATATATGTAAAATATTGGAGAAGTGTGAAGTCTATTGGTTAGCTTGAATTTGAACACCATTCAGTGGAGTAGTCTTCGACTTAACCCCTTCCACATATTGATCAAGCAACAATTTAAATTAAGGAATATTAGAAAGCAACATAAGAAAATGTAACTTTATTTCAAGTTTGGTGACTGAATAATGACTAGGTACAGACTTGCTCATTGCTGGCTAGCTATGTCACCTGAGCTTCTATGGACACGAAGACTGTGATCATGTGGGTAATTTCAAAGTAGAAACGAGAATAAATGTTATTTTGAGATAGCTACAACAAATGCAATAGAATATAAATGTTTTTGGGGATTTATCTTGGTAGCGAGTTCATAAGGTTTCTATTATTGCTGTAGTTTATTGCCCACATTCTTATAAAAGGAAATGCTAAACTGCAGTTAAAACTTATTAAAAATAACTGTGTAATTTATTTTCCATTCTGCATTTATAGTCTTCCTGAATTCTGATCTAATTCTAGATGCAAGATGCAGGGTAGTAGAATCTAGAAATAGACTCAATGAGGGTAGTGACTACATATTAAGAAGATATTTTTAAAATAGAAGATGAATTAAACTATAAAGTTGGGTACTTTTAATAAATCAAAGGATCTTGCAAGCTTCCAAGGATGGATGGTACTTTGAATAACACCAAAGTGTTATTATGATATTTTATGAGTTAAATTGAGGCAGGAGGAAATTAAAAGATGTTTTAGAATCAAAACTACATATTAAAATTTCAAAAAACATGATAACACACTTTTTATGTTTTGAATATAGTTGGCCCTTTTTAAATGTTTCTTCTATCTACTAGTACATGTGTCATTTCTTCATCTAATTCCACTGCTCAATTAATAATTGTTTTTCTCCCTATTTACAAACAAATCAGAACAATGTTGCCTGTCACACTTTTTCTGACATCCTTTCAACTAACTGCAATCACAATAGCATAGTTATTCCACTGCCATACATTTACTCTCTTTGCCCCAATCTGATTTAGGAACACATTGCCTCTCATCTGCATTAATAAAATCATCTCTTGATTTACTGTCCTCCTCTAATTAGACACTTAAGTAATTAGAATTAATTCTACTTTCTCCTCATTTTAATCTAGCCTACACAGTGCTTATAAATCTTAAAATAAAAATAAGATTATGTTATTTACTATAACTTAACAAAAGCTAAACCCTTTCAAACCTCAAGTCAAATTCTTCCATCATATGGCCCTAATTTATTTTTTCTAATCTCTTGAAGCACTATATAATCCCCCCAGCTGATGGTTTCTCTATTTTGATAATGTTCTATGTTCTTCATTTAAAACCTTTTGGTATGTTGACTCCACTGGTTCAAAACCAGCTCACCCGCAAACACTTGAAACAAACGAACAGACAGTACAAAATCCAATTGTCTGAGTATTTTTACATATATGTAGCAGTCCAAAAAAACCCAAAGTTTAAATTTAATTAAATTTCAAATATTTAATCAAACTAAAATTTCACTTAAATCATTCTAATGATCAATTTGACAAATGACTAATTTTCCTAAAAACATCTACATTTTAAATGTTTGAGATTTAAAAAAATCATTCATTAGGAAATCTTTAAAAAAACAAGTAAAATTTAAGCAGTTAAATTTTTGACTATAATATCATATCAATTGCACAAATATACTCAGTGTGATTAAAAGCAAATACAAATAGAAAAATACGTAACTCTCATCCACGTATGCAATAATCTTATTTCCTGATAGTAAAATATTTTATAAATATTAACAATTTTTAATATTATACTCAAAACAGCTTTTACAAAAGGCCCCAAAAGATACCTGAACAGATATTAAAACATTAAAAGATGATTGAACATAGATGAAATGTCATTAGGTGTCCTAGTCAAACATATCATCGGGATGAATAATGTTTGAATGCACTGGCATCAAGTGACCATTTTCTGTCTGCTGGTTTTGATGATTATATTACAAATAATTTATGACCTATGATGCTGTCGTTTTCTCTCTGAATATCTAAATCCTATTTCAACTTCTTTGTCAGGTGCATATCTTCTCTTCAGTGGTCCTTGATTCATCAGACTGAAGTAATGACTTTTTCCTTCCTCTACTGTCAATTTCACTTTAGATACAGAAGGTTGTGAGATAAATCACATTGAATCAGTAAGATATCATATAGTATATAAATATATGAATATGTAAATGTCTCTCAATTTGTGAACCAACAGATTTTAATCTTTTATAGTGTATCTAATTTGAATCAAGCTATGAAATAATTACACATCATCAACCACATTGTTAGGAGGAGGAAGATGATGACACTCTGAATTTCAGTTTGGTGATACCATCTGAATCCTTTATTTCAAGCGTATTCTATACCTGTTACATACAAAGCATAATTTAAAACACTAAAAGGCAAAGATGGCAGCAGCATTCTCGATTATTGCCATAGGTCAGTTCACCCATTTACCATTTTCAAAAATGTCAACTTTATCATTTTAGGCAATTCCTTCTGTTGGTAATTCTTAAATGTGTGTGTTTTTTTCCAGAAGATAAATTCTGCTCTGTAAATGACTTGGGAATACCTAGACAGCACAGTTAAATGATAATTAGTGCCTACCTTTTAAGCCTCTTTCTTCCCTATACTCATCAATGGGTTATTGATTTGTCTGGAAATAAAATCAACACAAATCACTAGATTTCAGTTATGAAGAATATTGTCAGCTTCCCGCAAAACCTTTGAAATATCTTTCTTTATGTGCTCTGAAAGCAATAGGAACACCTAGTTCTAGAATTAGAAACTCAAGGTACTGTGGTGTTTTCATTTAAAGGCCAAAGACCAGCATTTCCGATCTAATAAATCTTCCTTTTATTGACTCTTCAAGGTATTTAAAGAATGAGCCATGTTCTATTTGAACCACTCATACGCCTGTTCTTTTGATTTGCTTAACGGCTTGCATTTGTGAACTTTCTTGAAGTTTTATGGTAGGTATAATTCTAAGACTTTAAATATTCCTCTGGCCTTTAAATAAATATCAGTATTTAGTGAATAAGTTTCTTTAGCTAAAAATTATCAAAAAGATGGGAAGATTTTTCTATTGCCAAATATGATTGAAATAAATATAGCTGAGGAGACGATATTAGCTAATATATTGATAGGTTTTAATTTCAACCATAAACAGAACAATCACTAAAGTTTCTGGATTTCCCTTTAAAATGAGGATGTCAGGTCAAATAACCTTTAAATTTCTTGTCGAATTTAATATTTTAGCAGGACCTTCATGAGAGTTGTATCTGTGACTATATCTGACAGAATTTATGAGATTCAAATAAAAGAAATAATTTTATTCAAGCCTTTACAAAAATGTATTTCCTATCTTTTTTTTTTTTTCCATTGAGCATCTCTCTTTGTCATTGGCATCAGTGGACCATATAAAAATATCTTTAATATGTTAGTTGCTCTCCATATGAATTTTGATGATCACTGCTTTTTGATTAAATAATTTTTAATTATTTCTTTTCATTGATGTTCACAATGTACCAAATAAAAAATATATACATGCTTATACATATATACACATTTATACATACACACCATATTTTGTTTGTTTATTTTGGACCTATAATATAAAAGCACGTCTTATCTTTATCTCCTCTCTTTCATTGAGCTATCATTGAACTTTGGCATCTGTAACTTGCTAATTAACCCAGGTTCCGGTTTATTTTGCCTGTGAAGTATCCAAGAGGAAAAAAGTACATTGGCTCTCAGTAGAGAAACTTGGCAAATCCATCAACAATACACTTTTACTCAGATCTCAACTAAAACAATAGTCAGCACTTAATGAATTGATATCACATTTTATGTCTTTCCAGCCATCACTTGATGTTTCCTTGTTTGCTGGTGCTTTTAGAGATTTCCCTTGGTGATAATGTTTTTGTGTCCTTACCAAGTCTAATTTAGCTTTTAGCAGAGCCTTTGAATTTTTTATAATAAAATCATTTACAGATGCCAGTAAATAAATTAACACCACACATGCAGCTAAATTGCATAATCATGCTCATTGATTTTGTGTTAGCCTTCAAGATGTATAGATACCAGGTGACATCTCTGTTAAAGGAAGGCAGTGAAAGCCAAAACTCTTCAATTCCCAGAAAACAGGGAAAAGCATACCAATTCTTCAAATGAAATTCCTAACTGCTTATAGATACTCAAGAGTTATATCACTTTGACATGGCATTTAAAAACCTGTGAAGGCAAACACACACACAAGCATGTGCGCATGCACACACACAGAGGGAATACATGACCATCTAAAATTCTACTAAAGATAGCTACCATAATTGACCAAGATTTCTTTGTCTTTTAATTATTAAGGTGGAAATTAATTTACATTAGAGTTATTTAAACTTGGAGCTTTTTTCTCTCTCCCCAAAAGGTCTATGCGTTTCAGTATAAATAGAATATTAAAGGATTAATGTGGTCATTGTAGAATCACCTTAAATTAAGTCAGAGTACACAGTAATTTCTTCATTTTATATCTTAATTCCAAACATTTGCACAATTCTATATACTATATACTCTAAGATTTTAGCTTTCAAAATGTTTGGCTGGCCTTTACAAATGATCACATTTAAGTTCTCTTGAGAATAAAGAAAAATCAAACTCATGGTTCCTGTTATATAGAGAAAATCATATTATTAGTTCATCTCATACTGCTTGCCTTTGGGACTACCTGTACCAAATAATCCATCCCAAAGTGCTTTTGAATATAGCTTCTAGAGTGCTTTTAAGTCATAGAATCACTTTCCCTCAGACTAAAATGCAACTATTTATAAAATTAAAATGTCGTTTGTTCAGAAAAGAATACCACAGAAAGATGATGTAGATAGAAATAAAATTTTTTTAAAAAGGCTCTATACTTAATGTTTAAATATTTAATTTTGTAATCAAATCTCTCTTAAAGTAATTTTAATTCCTTACTAGTCTAAAAAAAGCATATATGGTGGAAAGATCAAAGCTTGAGAGTCACATCAACTTAGGTTTGATTTCTAGCTTTAATATTTTCTTGCTAGCTTACTTTTCAGATTCTCGATTTTCTCATATATAAGAATGTGATAAGAATACTCACTTTATATGATTTTTGTAAGAATTAGAGTCACAAGTGATTTAGCATAGTTTGGGACCAATAAGCACATATAAATGGTGCCATTTACTATTCTGGCTTTCTCAGCTTCATTCTACATATTGAGTTGCCTGATCCCTCATTCTAACTGTGGTGTAACTCATCTTGCTCCTTTTCCATACTGGCTTTCTTACTTCTCCCTACATGTGTTCATCCCAAGAGTATTCCCCCAAAAAACTCCTACAGCTAATTTTATCCGAGTCAGTTGTCCAGAGAATGTGAAACCTACGTCTTCTTGCAAACTCCACTTTTTATATTTTAAATCAGATTCCTTCTGGTTAGAGATTTTACAGTATTTTTTAGAACTTTACTTTTAATCTTTCTATATTATTATATTTAA
Source organism: Pteropus medius (assembly GCF_902729225.1). Lineage (NCBI taxonomy): Eukaryota > Metazoa > Chordata > Mammalia > Chiroptera > Pteropodidae > Pteropus > Pteropus medius. Next base: position 3,478,973 of record NW_024342474.1, on the reverse strand, counting down.
GAAGTGTCTCTTGTAGGTAGCATACTCTTAATTTTTTGTTTTATACAGTCTTTATTTATCCATTAATGATTCTGTCCATTGATATTTAAGGTAATTATTGATATATTTGATTTGACAACTATCTTTTTGATATTTGTTTTTTATTTGATTCTGCCAGTTTTTTGTTTGTTTTTGTCATTTATTTTTTTAGGGTTAAGTATTATTGCTTATTTTTCCACTCTATGAACTTGTTAATTAAATATTTTTTTCTTATTTTTACATTCCTGATTCTTAATCAAAATAAATTAGTCATTTATCACATCCTATACATTGAAAGACACTTAAAATACTTTAAATTTAGTCCTTTCCTTCTTGCTTTTGTAATTTCATATATTTTAGTTCTACATATTTTGAAACCTCAAAAGTCATTATTATTCTTTTTTTATAGAGTCACTATTCATTTGTATTTATCTACTAATATATTGTTACTTTCCATATTCATTCTTTCCAGCATTTACATTTTTCCATTTGATATCAAATTTTATCTGCCTAAAGAACTGCATATTAAGTGTTTTCTCTTAATTAATCTTCTCATTTCTTTTTTTTTTTAGTTGTTTTAAGTCTCCCCCCCCCACCCCCAGCTTTATTGTGAATCACATTTTTTTGGGTATAGAATTAAAGATTGTCAGTTATTTCTCTTTTGTCCTTTAAAGAGTCAATTTTATTATAATTTGGGTTCCTTCATTTCTGTTTAAAAGTCAATTGCTATTCTTATTCCCATTTCTTGGAAGATAGTCTATCTTCTCCTCACCCCTGCAGCTACATTTAAAATTTTCTCTTCATTATGATTTTCAGCAATTTTATTATCAGGTGCCTCATTGTAGCATTCTTCAAATTTATCTTGTTCATGGTTCATACTCCTTTACCCCATCTTAAATATGTGCATTACTTAGGTTTTGAAAAATTCTCATAAATGATCTCTTCAAATAATGCTTCATTCCAATGTATTCTTCTTCTCCACCTGGGAATCCAGGCATATGTGCGTTTGGTTTATTCTTTAGGGCCCATATGTATCTTACAGTCTTTTCTGTACTTTTGATCCTTCTTTTTTCCCTCTCTGTTAACCCTCAGTATTGTCATCTCTTAAAACATAAATTACATTTCTATTAAAACTCTTTTCTGTCAAGTATATAGACTACTTGTGAGTCTGTTAGTTATGTTGTTTTTTTTCTGTTTAAGTAACTTCTGGGGACATATCTGATGATTTTTTTATTGATGCCTGAATATTATAAGCTATAGAGATATTTTAAGGCTCCATATATATTATTTTTCTGCACAGAAGATTTACTTTTGTCTTTAGCTGGAAGCTAGTGTGAAAAAAGATCACCTTAATCTATTTAAGTTTAGCTAATTTGAAACTCAATTTTAGTATTGTTCTATATGTAGTTTACCATTTTCCTACAGTGTTACCTTTAAGGATCAAAACTGAAAGCTTGGGGTGTGTGCTCATTCTCCCTCACCCTGATGGGCCTTGAACTATAATTGTTTGTTTTCCATCCCCTTTACAATGTACATTCTCTTGCCAACTTTTTTGCTCATCAGCCTCTCAGCCATAGCTTGATAAATGCAAATGCCATGGGGGAATAAGAGGCACAGAATGTCAGGTTCATTCTTCCAAATCTCCTTGTAGCCAGGATCTTGGTCCTTCAGGTCTTGGGTGTCTTGGTAGTTTTCCAATGCCTTCAAAGAAGTTGTTTTCTTTTGTTTTGCTTTCATAAATTATTAAAATTTTATAGGTATTTTCAGCAGGAGATATTGAGTTTACAAGCTGATTTACCATAGACAAAAGCAGAAGTTTCAGAGTTAATTCATTTTTTTGTTTTCCTAGCACCTAGGCATGAAATCAATATTTGTTAAATGAATTAAAGTAAAAAATGGCATTTTGCTTTAAGAGAAAGGATAGTAATTAAATTTTATTGTTGCTTAAGTTGTTAGGGATATAGTGATCAGATATGTCTGGTACACTAATCAGAGGCTAGATTTTAAAGGGCTTTTCAAGTTTTTCAACATTATCGTGGAAGTAATGAAAAACACTGATTTTCTTCCTTGTATACTTTGTAGTGGAATCATCAATTATAGAGTCTTTGGTCAGCAATCATTTCATTTGGACCCATAATGCCAAAGTAGACTCTAGAACCATAAATAAAATGTTAGTCCTATCTTTAAAAATCATACAACTAATAAGATAATATAGGGATAAAAAGTTTGATTTGTATACAAAGAAGTTCATCAATTATGTGTTTTGAGTTCTTAAATGTGAACAACAGAAAATTATCTTGGCTGATATAAAAATAATTATCATGTGTTAAAATAATAGTAAATACCATATAGATTCTCTGAAGGCCAGGAGATCAGCCTTGCTAATCAGCAGGAATCATTCTTCATATCATACTACATTACCAGTCTGGTAGAAACTGTCAAATCTCCCTTGGCTTCTTTCTTTCAAGGACAGTTGTGATTAAAACTTGAGCTCAAGATTATCAATCACATTTACAAAGACTACATACACACACACACACACACACAGACATATATGTATACACACATACACACACACATTTATGGATTTCAGAGAGATTAGGACCTGCTGTCTTTAAACGATCATTATTCAGCCTACTGTAAATATTGCCCTAGAATGAGCACAGAAGCAGATATGAAAATAGAACTGTTTCTTATTAGGCCACAGATTAAAGAGACTTGAAAAATTTTAAAATAAAACCACTGTTTTCAATATTTTTTATTTAGAAAATATAACTATTTTTTAATTAAAGTATGCTGTTGAGATTCACATGCATAGTTTATTATTGTCATTATTTGTTATTATATTGTTATTTTAAGTGAATTAATAATTATTGTAGATATCTTAGAATCAATAGATATAACCTTTATAAACAAAAATTTATTAGGATCTTCAATAATTTAAAGGGTATAACCCTACCTCCCCAAATTATGAGAACTTCTGAATTACCAGTACTTATACAGGAGCAAACTAAAAACATTGAGTTAGGAGGCAAGTGATATGTTTTTTTATTGCTGCTTAATATATACCTTGAATAGTGTCTGAAGTTCAAAACATTAAACCAGTATTATTTATTATGTCTTGATTTTATATGTAATGTTATAAACAGTAACACTAAATAGAAATTCTAAATATCCTTGAAACTAAATTCCTTGAGTAGCTTTTACAATCTCTCCAACAATATTATGGAATTTACCTTTTATTAAAAGTTTCCCATATAACCTCTAGGCTACTATCAATCTCAGAGTTATCTAATAGCCTGCTTCTTAATTGCTGCCTGCCTTTTAAATCACAACATCTTTAATTCTCTACCAAGGAAGTAAAAAATACTCTCCCGACGTTACCAATGTTATCCTTGAAATTTCTTCTTAAATTCAAGAATATTTTTTGGCCTTTCTAAAGGATTTTTAAAAATGTGTAAATATAAAAGCTTTCTCCTTCAAATATATGTCCTTCGGCTATACAAAAAGTTTTGCAGATTACTGTGACACTATAGAAATCTTTGGATTATTTGGGACTTTTTATTGGTTTATTCATGTCTGTCTGCATTCTTGTTCACTAGATTGTCACTTAACAGAGTGTGGGCTTAATTCATCTTTAATAACACAAATTAAGTGATGAGTTTATTCTTTGGAGTCAAATAGACCTTGTGTTAAATCCTGTATTAACCATTTCCTAGTTGTAAACCCAAGTGAAGCTTCCTAGTTGTAAACCCACTCTGAAGCTTCATTTCCCCTACTATAAAATGAGGATAACAGTATCTATCTAAGAGGCTTATATAAAAATTGAGGAAAATACCATAAGTAAATAAGGTGTATTCAACTAAGTCTATAATTACTATACTAGAACAGTCCTATTTTTTGTGCTCTCTTCTTCCTGTTCCTATGTGACTATTTCTCAAAGCATTAATGTTTGTTTTGGTCAATGCCTTAAGGAAAAAAGGAGACACACCTGCTAAGTCTTATTAAAAGTTAATATTTCAGACCAAATTTATAGCCTGGGTTAAGGCTGAATTAGAAAAGAGGTACACTTCATTTACCTGTAAGTAAATGATCTTTCATGCTCAACTCACTCATTAATTACCTAGCCCATGAATTCTGGTTAGCTGCTTCAGTTTATCCATTTTTGGATACTGAATACAAAAAATTTTGTTTAAGCCAAAAATCCAAATAAGTATGGTATACATTGGCCACCTCTGCTGAAGAGTATTTCTCAACAGATGCATCAAAACACTTATATAACACCTTGTTATATATATATGGGCCTGTAAACATTTAAGGGCAATCTGTGGGACAGAGTGCTTTAATTTTACCTTTTAATGTGCTCTTAGCTTTGTACTGAAGAAGAGTTTCAATGGGACTTCCAAAGAATAGATACCAAAAAGCTTCTCTAGACTAAAAATTGATTATGAGAGTAGTTAGATCTTGATTGCCTCTGCAAAATTCAAGAGTAAACATTGGATGAAAAATATGGGTTTGATATCTCATGTGGGGACTGCTCAATCTTAAGGATTTTTATCCATCAGAAAAATTATTAAAGATTATGTGATAATTTTAAATAACCATTTAATAAAAATCAGGGCCATCCATCATATCATATATAGATCTTTTCTTCTAGCAAGTGTCCTGAGCATCAGATATTCCTAAACATATTTTTCTGATCCAAGTATGGGGATTCTCCAGAACTTATTGGCTTTGTGAGGTTGGTGGATTCATATGCCAAAATGATTTATATTGTCATATGTGGAAGTAATGGATACTTGTTTTACTTCCTCTGGGTTATATTCATTTGCTAAAGGGATTTTTAATATGTTCATTGAAAAGAGTAAATTATCTAGAACTTTCAGATACCTTTTCAAAAAAAAGAAAAGAGAAAAATCATAGGGGAAGAAATTTTTTAGAGTCTTTAAAAACACAGAATATAAATAATAACCAAAAGCAACATAACTATTATTAAAGGGCTTCATAAATAAATTAAAATAGTGATTAACATTTATGTATTTAGAATATTAAAGCTTAAAAATTAAAAGAATATTAAAGAATAGTAACACTAAAAAATAACTAAAAACTTCTTTTCCTATAAAACCATCTATCCATTCATTTACACATTCTCACATTCAATAAATTTTGTTTTGTGGTGGGTAAATGCAAAAAAAAAAAGATCATTTCTCTTAATAAGGAACTTGTAGCTGCAGAGATTGACTATAAACAAATAAATAAAAATTTAATTATTTAATTATTTGTCCTGTAATGAAAACTACTTTGAAGCCCAAAGAATACATTTGTCTGTTGATTCATTTGAAAAAAGGACTGTATAGAATTGCCTTAGGTGTTTTGCCAGGGAATTGAAGTGGAGAATCATAAATTAAATAAATATTTTGTTAATAAAAAAAAATTCTCTGAGACCACAGAGGAGGGAAATGTTGACATAGGTGAATATTTGAGTAAGATTAAGGGTATTTTAAGACCATATTTAAGTGTCTGGAACTTGGATAAAAGATCTGAATGGCAGAAGATGAGACTGTAAAAATTGCTTGATACTGAATAGTGAATTTTGTTAGTAAACAGTGACCATGGTCATTTAGTAGACTGACCATTGTCCGTCTTAAAATATGGCTGTAGTGAACTTACTCTAGGCCCCCACATCCTGATATTCACAGCCTTGTATGATCCCCTCCACTTGAGTATGTGTGGAATTAGTGACTTGCTCAAACAGAATGTGGCAAATATAACAGAATGTGCTGGATTATGTCATATAAAATTACAATGCCTGTCTTAGGAAAAGACTCTCTCTTACAGGCTTTAAAGAAACAACCTGCCATGTACTAAAGAACAGGGCCATGTGGCAAAGGCATGAGGGCAGCCTTTTGCTAGCAAGAAACTGAAGTATTCAGTCCAATAGTTCACAAGGTATTGAATGTAGCCAGCAACCATGTATGCTTGGTAGCAAATTCTTCCCTTGTTGAGACTTTAGATCAGAAGTCAGGCCTGACCAACACCTTGACTGATGCCTTGCATGAGATAAAGCTATGATTCCTTACCCACAGTAATTGTGAGATACCAAAGTAAGTTGTTTTAAGCCTCTAAGATTGTGGTAATTTGTAACATTGTAATAGATAACTCTTCAAGGATGCGGTCTATTTTGATATTTTTAGAAACAGATACGGTAACAATAAAGAAGGTTCCCTAGTGCTCATCAGATATAAACCCCATTAGTCTACCTTTCATACCTAGTGTCTGTTCTTTAGCTCGGGTTGCATCCTTCAGTGAATCATGTGTAATTTAGGCCAAGTAGAGCCAATAACATTTTAACTGTTAGCCACACAACTAAAGAAAATCACTGAGTAATTTAATGGGAAATAATATATTTATAAAACAATATTTGTACTCAATGTCACCGGCTTTTGAAAAATATTAGTTAAACATATTGTCATTTAATAATCATGCATAATATTACCACATATCTTTGTCCTTATTATTGTGCTATATTTATTGAGAATTCTTATATAAACTTGAGTATCAAGGCAAAATGCTTTTTGTTTTCACCTGAGTGTTTATTAAATTACTTTTTCTTTCTCGGGAAATGTTTGATTTATGTTTAAATCTGTTTGGGTTTCTGGCAGGAAAAGAAAGAGTTTTGTGACAGTATATTATGAACAATAAAATGTTTGACAGCATCCATCATGCTTCATCTGAAATGAAAGTTATTAGATTCTTGTAGTCAGTAATCAAAGTTCAATTGCATTTTCCCTAGGAAAAACTTCCAGTAATAATAAAAATTGTTTAGAAATAAACATATTAAATAAATAAATTCTTTGTATAGATAAATCTTGAAAAGGCGGTCCACATAATGATAACACTATTACACTCTGAAGTTTAAGCTTATTGTCCAAGCCAGTAAACACTTTCTTCCTTAAGTTATACTGTTATATTATCTTTTTCCCAACTTAAGAAAACAATGAAAAAAAATACAACAAAGAAAACAAAGACATTTTCTAGAGTCATACATATGTTTGTATGAGGCTAACTCTAATGGTCTCCTTAAGTGTCATAGAAAACTGCTTTTCCGTCTTCCACTTTGGAGGCTTATTCCAAAGAGGTCCAGTAGTGGTCTATTTCGTCTTTCCGTTTTACAAAAATTCTGTGTTCAAGCTCTCAGAAATGAGAAGACATTCCTTGCTGAAATAATGTTTAATGCTGAATAAAAACATTATAGGTTTTTAATGATATAGTTTTAAGTAATTAATCCTCAAAATTAAACACTAAGTTATGGTCCTGAATATTTTATCTTAATAAAAGTGTTATAATAATCTCAGGCCATGCATTTTTAGAAAAGTTTGAAATTTTAAAAACTTTCTTCTTATTACATGAGTAAATAGTCTTAGCAATCTTATTTCATGAACCTCTGCTGAAGTGCACCCTTCTTTTTCCCCTGAATGTGATTTTCTCTCCCTAAATTACCCAATGCCTTCATCTCCTCCCCACCCTACTTACATTCCTTCTAAAACTCTACTCTTAGGAAAAAGTCTGAATTTCTGAATTACTTTACCTGTTTAGGAGAGAACCTGTAAATCTTATCCTAACATCTTCAAAGGCTCTCCTTTCTAGCTGTAATAATCTCCAGGGTGAACTCAATTCTAGGACATTGAAACACAAAATTATCTAACCCAACTTAAGAACAAATGACAACTTCTTAAAGCAATGTCCTTTTCCTTACTATAACATCAGATTAAAGGTCTTTTCTATCACTCTAATTTATTGTTTGAGCAAGACTTATCTTAGTATATTTGTATATACCTACATATATATATGAGAAAGATAATCGATTGCCTTTATTTTTAGCAAATTTTCCTAGAAATCTTTGGTCTCTTTATTAGTTTACCCCTTTGAATGCATGATAATTTATGTATGTAATTCCTCCTTACCTGAACTCTTTTTCCTTACACATGGAGAATTAGTATTATAGATTATATTTTTATACACATAAATGTTAGCTATCCATATTATACATGTAATAATTTTTTTACATGAAACATAAAAGGATTTTCCTCTCATAAGCAAAATTTATATATTAATATAATCACTGAAATATTTTTTTTCTACTACCTAAAACTCTATACTGTATTCTGGTTTCCCCACCATGTTCCTCTTCCCAAGTAAAGAATAAACTAAGTATAAATGTGTGAGAGTCTAAAGTTTCCACTTTTAAAACCCTAATTTTCTTGACAGGGATGTCCTATAGTCAGAAATTTGTTTTCAATATATTTAGTAAATTGAAATAGCAATTGCTTTCTTCTTCATGTTCCACCTAAAGCTCGACAGGTAGATATTCATAAATTACTGTTAGCAAGAGCTAAATTTTAGAACTATAAGAATAAAATAAGCAAACCTAAATTCCTAACTAGAGTGAACAAGAAGATTGTTTGGGAAGAAAATATAGTAAGGAGAAATAAAATTCAAGCAAGTATGTTGCAGAAAATACATATGCTGGCTAAGTTTTAATGACTTGCTTTTTCCTCTATAAAATTTTTATTCTTTTTTTCCTCTACAAATGAGGCTGTTTCCCACAAATGAGGAAATTTTTTAATTTCCTTATTTGCCAAGAAATATATTTTTTCATCCCTTTCTTTTCCTTAATCTCTTTGAAATAGCTTCACCTTTCATATACATTTACTAACCAGAATAGCTCATATATCTTCTCTTTATGTATGTTAAACCTCATTCTTCTCTTTTTGGTCATTTTACTCTTCTCATATGAGCATGGGCATATATATATTTAAGTATACACATAGAAACACATGCATATCTACATGAGGGAAAAGTGCTGCTAATATAACTTCTGTGAATATGTTAAATGGTCATGAGGGAGGGTAAAATCCTGAATTCTTCAAAGATCTATGATGTTCCAGAGCCATTGCAATAAAAAGATAATACTGTATTTCCCAGAATTTTTAGACAGTCTAGTTTTAAGCCTTGCCTGTTTATTTTAATGACATGGCCCACTGCGATGGGAGAGTACTCAAATGCCCCTAGACAATTTAATATAAAGGGTCATACCAGATGCTTTTTTTTTCTATTTTATTACTGATTTTTAAATTGAAAAACAGAAAAGACAGCAAGAAAGGAAGCTTAGACTAAAATCTTGATGAGGAAACAGGAAAAAGGAAGGGAACATGTGTCTCTGACTATGATTTTGTCAATTTTATTGTACTTTTATTTGTTTCTTCTAAATTGGAAAGCTTACTTTCCATGGGAAATTAAGCAAACAAATCTATAAGTGGTCCATCAAAATCTGGAAAGAAAGCTTAAGCTGACCATAGCTATGAGAACATTCTAAAGTTTTATTGCTATGTTGCCAATGTGGTACCAACTGGCCACATGTAGCTATTTAAATCTAAATTAATCAAATTAAATCAAATAAAAAATTCACTTCCTAAATCACACAAGCCAAATTTCAAGTGCTCAGTAATAGTCCATGTGGCTACTGGCTATTCTGTTGAAGAATACAGATAATGAAATTTTCCATCATTGAATGTTCTGTTAATAGCATTGATTTATAGACATAATCTGTATGTAACTGGATGCAAGTAGTGGTGATTTATAGCTATTTCTCTATGGATTGTTAGTAGATACGATAGAAACTGTTAACTGTCCCTGATATCTATTTTTCTTGTTCCCACAATTTTTAGCTGGTTGTATAATTGTCCAGAATAAAGGCCACATCTTCCAATCTCACATACGGCTAGGTCAAAGGTAGATAAAAATGGACTTGTTTATATATCAGATTCCTGGAGCTTTCCGTAAAAGACAACAGATTCTTATTTTTGTTTTATTTTCCCAGGTCCTTGATTTCAATCTGCTACATGAATGTGGATAATATGTTCCAAATCCTAATTGCCACATTCAAGCACTAGAACAATGCTATCCACTAAGGTTGGTGAAGCAGTAGGTGGAGAAATGCCTGTATTCCTAGAAACCTCATGGAGCATGGCCAAAGTGTCAGCCCAGAAATGCCTACATCTTGACTTTTATATGAAAAAGAGATATATCTTATTTGATTTAAAGCTTTGTACATGTGTCTCCAACAGTTAAATCTAAACCTAAGAAATCACTCTGATTACATTGCCTATGACTGACAAATTAGTTTTTGTTTTTGGACTTTTAAATTTGTTTTTATTTTTAAATAAAAATATTTATCTCTTTTGTATACTGAGGTAATTTTCAGCAAATTCCTTTGTGTAGCCTTTCTATATGCTGAATATTTTTCTATCATTGAGCTTTTTGATTTAAATGTGTCTCCTCTTAACAGATTGTAAGCTCCAAAAGAATAGATCTGATACTTATTTGTTTTATTTTCTACATTATGGCAGTCACTTGTTACATGAAGTCTGGATAAAGAAAAGAAAAAAGGAAAGAAAAGAAAAAAAGAATGAGAGAGAGAGAGAGAGTGAGAGGAAAGGAAAGAAAGGAG
>NW_024342474.1:3253615-3468293 GCF_902729225.1 Pteropus medius | reverse complement strand
AGACTACATGGGATGAATGGAGTGGGTCATGATCTACCATTAGGCAATATGGTTATGAACAAATTATGAATAAATGAAGTAGAAATTAGACACTAACTTAGATAGAGCCTACGTGCAAAATACTAAAAATACCTTTATCCTTCAAAATCATAGTTGGATAAGATCACATATGATAAATTTTCATTTGGTTTTTCACACAGCTCTTAATAAGAAGACAGGCCTATAGTAGTTTTTGAATAACATATGAGAATACCTGGCCTTTTATAGTTCATGCACATACCTCTTTAAATATTAGTCAAATGAATTCCAAAGAAGCATAAGTCATGTAATTGACAACTTCAGAGAGCACCCTTGAAGACTTAGAACGGGTACAGAAATAAAAAAATAATGAGGCATATATATATATAATTTCCCAAAATACAAAATAAGTATCCATGAATAACTTTAAATCGACTTTTTATTTTAAAAAGTAATTTTAGATAAACCTTTTATTTAAGAACAGTTTTAGATTTACAGAAGTATGAAGTTTCTGTGTACCCCACACCCAATTTCTCTTACTATTAACAGCTTATATTACAATGGTATATTAGTCAGAATTAATGAACCAATATTGGTGCACTATTATTAAGGTTCTAGTTTATCTAGATTTCCTTAGTTTTTACTTAATGTCTTTTTTGTGCCAGGATACCATCCAGAATATTGCATCACATTTAGGAATCATGTCTATTTAGGCTTCTACTGGTTATAACACTTTTTCAGTTTTTTTGTTTGTTTGTTTTTGATGAACTTGACAATTTTGAAGAGTACTGCTCAGGTATTTTTAGGATGTATCTTTATTGGAATTATTATTATGTTGTTCTTATGATTCAAATAAGGTTATATGTTTTTTGGAGGAATACGACAGGGTTAGAATGCCAATTTTATCACATCATATCAAGTGTGCATACTATCAACCTAATTTATCACTGATAATATTTACCTCAATCACAGGGCTGGGTAATGTTTGTCAGATTTCTCCACTATAAAGCTAAACTTCTTTCCACCTTTCTATATTGCACTCTTTGGAAGAAAGTCACTATGAGCAGACCATGCTTAAGGAGTACGGATTTATGCTCCTGATCCTTGAGGGCAGAGTATCTCCATAAATTGCTTGAAATTATTCTGCAAAGGAGATTTGTCTCTTCTCCCCATTTATTTATTATTCAATCATTCATTTATGCCACTATGAACTCAAGGATATTTATTTTATATTTTGAGCTACAATCTATTACTATTTTATATATTGTTTTGTTAAGATTTTCCAGCTTTGGACATTGTGAGCTCTTTCAGTTGACTCCTGTGGTCCCTTGACATAGTACCATCATTGTGGCTTTTTTTTTTCTTGAACACTTCCTTACTTTCTGACACTATAAGAGGCTCATCTTGTACAATCCCTATATATTTCCTGTCACAGTCCTAAAAACAGTTGTCTCCTTTAATTGATTTCTTTATTAGAAACAAGGTATAAGTGCTAAGTATAATTAATGTTATTGGGGTAGACTTGCTTCTAGGTCCTCTCAACCGACAGAGCAAAGAAATATGTGTGTGTATATTCACCTGTGTGTGTGTATGTGTGTGTGTGTGTGTGTGTGTGTGTGTGTGTGTATGTATATATATATATACATGACTATGAATATTTCTATTGGTAAACCTCTTTATGTATATTAAACCAAACATGAATTGGAGACTCATGTCTTCACTTCTGATTCATTACTACATGGATCATCATTACTTCTCTTCCTTGCTTATCTCTAACTTATTCTAACAGTGGAAACAGATGGCTCCCATTATCTGCCATCTATTTACTTAAATGTTTAATTCTGGTATATATGAAAAGCAGTATGAGAATTGTTAACTGCACTCTTTTGGGAAACAATTATCAAGTCGAGTGCAGTGCGTATATATAGTTCCTTTTGCCTTCGGTCTTACAGACTTCACTCATTTTCGAAGTTACTACTATAATCAGCTTTTTCTCCATGTCTCATGTGTTTGTAATACCCTTAAATTGTTTGTCACATTCTTCATTTCATCCTGGGATCTTCTAACTTCCTAAATATTTTTAAAATTTCTATATACTAAGATTCACCATTCATGCTATAAAGTTTTATGGGTTTGACAAATGTGCAGTATCATATATCGAACAGAATAGTTTCACTGCTCTAAAAATTCCCTTGTTCTTTTACCTATTCAATCTTCATTTCTCCCTCTGAACCCTTGGCAGCCACTAATCAGTTTACTGTAGCTATACTAGTGCCTTTTCCACATGTCCAATAACTAGAATCAAACACTATGAAGTCTTTTTATACTTTTTTTTTCATTTACTAATATGCTTTTAGCATTCATCCATGTCCTCTCCTGATTTGATAGCTCATTTTCTTACAATATTGAATTGTATTCTGTTTATTTGTTTACCCACTGTAGGACTACTTGTTGCCTCCAGTTTTTAGAGATTATGGATAAAGTTGCTTTAAATATCTGAGTGCAAGTTTTTATATGCACATAATTTTTAAATCAATTGGATAAATACCTAGGATTTTTTGCTGAACCTCATGGTAATGTTGCTTTTAGCTTTTAAAGAAACTCCGGAACTGTGGTCCTATATAGCTGTACCATTTTGCATTCCTACCAGCAGTGAATAGGAGTTCATATTGCTCTTTACTTTCATCAACATATAGGTGCTCTTGTCAGCATACCCGGTTTTTAGCTTTTGAGCCTAGGAGCTAAACATGTAAGTGAGCCTTCAGATGCTTCCAGCCCCTGGCCATGTGAGTAACCTCTAGCATTGAAGTTTTTGCAGCTGACTGTCAGGTATTGTGGAACAGAGTCAAGCTGTCCACACTAAATTATTGATCCTCAGAATTCATGAACATAATATAGGTGTTGTTTTAAGTCTCTAAGTTTGGAGATAATTTGTTACACAGCAATAGTAATTGGAAGATAATGGAGATATCATGAAAATACTTACAATAAATTATGCAATTGTTGTATTATAAAGTTGTATATCTGAAATTTATATAGTGTTGTTAACCAATATTACCACAATAAATTAATTTTAAAATTTTAAGATAGAATTTGGACAAAGAACTAACTCTATGGAAAGTTAGAATTTAAATGATGAACTCTGAATAGCTGTATTAATTACATACAATAGGAACCATGTAATAAGTGCTTACTATATCCTAAACATTATTCTAAAGACTTTATATGCATAATGTCATATAATTCTCATAATAATTCTCTATATATGTACTAAAACTATATCTATTAAGAAAACAAAACAGAAGCTCAAGAGGTAAATATCACAGACACAAAGCCTCACAGGTGCCAGTGTAATGCTCTGAAACTAGAATGGCCCTTCTGAATACTCCAAGTTGAGCAGGGAGGGAATTCAGCTCTCTAAATCCTGTGTCAAACAATCATTGGATGCAGACTGCTCCAAAGAATACCATTAATACATATAAAGTTTAAAAACAACATTTAGTATGCTATAGAGACAGCATTCAGGAAAGGATTTTTAGCTAGTGAACATATCAACTGGAAGGGGACAGTAAGTGTGCTTTTGGGAAAGTTTATACTGCTCTGTTTATTAATCTGAATTTTGGTAACAGGAATATGTTTGGCTTTTGAATATTCACTGAGCTATGTGCTAATAACTTGTAAACTTTTTTGTATGTATATTGAACCTCAATATTTTAAAAAATATATATGTTATGCTAATCCTGATAACCTATCAAGACACGGTTGAGTTTATTCCAAGAATGCAAGATTGGCTTAAAATTTGAAAATAAATTACTGCCATTCACTAGACTAGCAGAATGGAGGAAAAAAATCCATATGATTATTTAAAAAGATGCAGAAGTTATTATTGAAAAAAAAAAAGCATTTGATAAATATTACCTTCTTACTAACAAGAACTTTCGGGTCATCTCTTAGATATGTCCTTTTATTAGAAATATTTTTGCCTTTTGCCCCTGTTTGTCTTCACTCAAGATATAAATTCCTCAAGAGAAAATCTGATTGGCCTTATTTTGATTATATCCTCACTCTTCTGATGAGGGTAAGAGAGTTACTCTGATTCCTGCTGTACAAAAAGCAGGATTAAGCATAAAAAAAAGTAGGCAAAAATAAAAATGATCACTTGAATGTTTAATAAATGTTCATTTGAATAAATCAATGGACTACCAGGCTCAAAGGCACAGATACATAAAACTAAATTTCATATACTCTGAGCTATAAATGGTTCACTGTGATTGAAAAGAAAAATATAGGTGAGAAATATTACTGGATGTAAAACAGCAGATGTAGATAAGAACCAGATCTCAAATGGCCTGTTAGCCTATGAAAGTAATATGAATTTAATTATAAAGCATTAGGAAATTATTAAAGCATTTAAAGCAGAATGGACATGAGCTAATGTGTGCTTTAGTTAAGAATGAGCATGCTGGTATCTGTAATAAGAATGAATATGAGGAGAGTAAACCCCAAGCAGAGATGAATTGTAATAATCCAGTTGAGAAATGAAGAACTAAATTAATTGGTAAGGGAATAAAGAAAAAAAGATAGATTTAATTGCAATTTATAAGGTACCATCTATAAGCTTAATATCTAGCTGAGTACCCAGAAGTGAGGTAAGGGAGAATGAAGAGTAAGGTTGAAGGTTTTTAGTGTGGAGGGAGGCTGATTAGCAATACAGGGGATATAAGAGAAGGATTGGTGAATAGGAAAAGATAACATATCCATTTGATCCATTTTGACCATTAGTTGCCTGTTGGTCATATTGCTGGAGATGTCCAGTAGGCATTTGGATAGATAGGTCTGAATTTAGTTATAAACGAAACGATCAAAAAGTGATGAACAATTATTTAAATTGTTCCTTTAGTTTAGTTTGGAATTCCTTTCCTTAATCTTCTTCTCCTTGAATATATCTATTCCTTCTTAAAGGAAATATTCAAGCGTCACTTCTGAGAAACTTTACCTGTCATGATTCCCCACACCGTTAGAGAAAAAAGAGTGCTTTCTGTGTTTTTCTACTGTATTTTCCTTAGGATATCAAGAACTGTCCACATTCAACTCTAATGTGGAACTTAGCAAAATGATTAATATTCATCTGGAGTTTAAACTCTGTAAAGGCAATAATTTGGTATATCTTTTCCAAAGTGTATCTTTAAGTCCTAGAACTCTTCTTCATAGATGATGGGTATATGATAAATATTTGGTGAAACAAATAATAAAACAATGAACAAATGAATCTGCAAACAAAAACAGAGACTCTATTGTAGCCTCATTATGCCTACTACTTTTAGTGCCTGGCACATAATAGGTACACATAAAATAATTTTAATTATGAAAGACCAAAGAACTATAAAATTTCTTACACTCTATGATAAATTCATAAATATATGAACTGCATGCATTTTCTTTTACTATAATTTTCAACATTGTCTCTCTTTTGCTTAAAACACTATGTATATTTATATTTTAGCTACATGAATACATTGAGGTTTGTGCATTATATTTTAATAATATACATTGTATTAAGAGTGTGCTGAATATGTTTCTGCCTTTATGTGTAATTTGCCTATTATTTCAGGGAACTAGAATTTTACAACATTCTTTAGCATTACATTGCAATGCTGGCCACTAATATATACTCTACTGTTCTCTTCATTATTTTACACTTTAGCAATCAATAATATTGAGAAATAATGACAAATAAAAAGCTAAATGACATTTTAATTTAGTCTAGAAGTGGTTTTTTAAACACTCATATCTGGCTAATGCACCATAAGAGGAAATGTAAAGCAGGTGCATTTTTTAGACATTGCTAGCCATTTAAACGTGCTATATTTACTTGCACAATCCTGATTTTATATTCCTGTGTTCTGGCTGTGGTTGAAGACTGTTCACATATAAAATTATATGAGAGTTTGTGTGTGTTCATAGGTATAGCAATGCTGAAGAAAAATATACTGAGTATAAGAAATTTTTCAAGTAAAATAAAGCTTAGTTCTAAGATTGATACTTTTTAAAATGGTAATTCACTGTGATCTTCATCAAAAGAATTAGAAATGTAATGATTTTTAAAAGTAGAGGACAGCAATTTCACATTTTTTGTTTCAATGCCTGAATTTTTAATGTGGAGCATCATATTTTGTACCAGACATTTATGAAATTTTATTTTTTTTAATTCTCATGTTCTTTGTGTCAATTATTGAAAATTCAACAGGAATGATACTTATTTCAAATAACTTTTATACCTTTTCTTCTGCCTTTAATCTGTTGGTGGTTAGTGCAATATATATCAAAGCTTCTTATGAGTTATATTTTACATAAAAATCAATATACACTCAAAATGAAGTCATATGAGTAGAATTCAAGGCTTTAGTTGAGGAGCTTTACAATATAAAAATTGTTCCTAGACATTTTTTTCTTTATGTATTTTCAGAATCACATGATTTGTTCTGTGGGACTATTTGCAGAAATCAAATCTCTGTAAAAGTGTGATATTTCTCTATTTAAAAAAAGATTTAGATGAGAATAATTATTTTTAATTGTTCTATGGCTGGAATTATGTTTCTTTTCCTTAAATAAAAGATAAAATAATCTAGTTTAATTAGTACCTGCTTTGGAATCGGAAATGTGAATTTAAACCACAGAACAGATAATTTATTAATTATGGTAACTTATGGAAGTTAATTAACCTGTAAACCTCAATTACTTATCTATAAAATTGGGGCACAATCACTTATGTCACATTGCAAGAATTAAGTGAAATATCATTAAGAAAAGACTACCATAGTATTTGTTATGTGCCAGCTTTATTACATATATTAATTTATAAATCATGTACATATTATACATTTATATGATTTTTAGGATAGAGTCTGGTATATATAATCAGGATATATCCAGTTAGCCTAATAATGAAAGTTTATGACATTTTGAGTATGCAGTTCACATGAGATGAAAAAAAATCACCAACACTTATTTGGAGAAGGAAACACCAAATCTAATAGTTCCCTTTTTCAATATTAGGCAGGTACATAGTACAGGTATATTAGGCAGGCAGATACAGTTCTTGTACTTCATAACAAGTAACACAAAAATCAACAATATCTTTAATATAAAGTTTGTCTGAGAGTCTAAAAACCCCAGAATATCTCAGAATGCTCAAGACTGGGCAAAGATGATTAACATTGCATGAGGCTCCCAAGTAATTTTAAGGCAAATTTCCTAAAGATCTTTAATATCCACCCTGTGCATAGCCATGAGTAACCATGATGTGCCTGCAAAACAAAAAACAGTAAATTTGTGAATAATGTCTGAAAAAGACATCAGCATTCCATGATAAGACCAGCGAAGATAATGGTACAACTGTGAAAAGTTCAGAAGATTGCCATTTTTTTTTTCTGAGAAATGGACCCAAAGAATATATGTGAAACTTGGAAAGTATTGCACTCAATTATTTAAAAAGCAGGATTTAGTTATCAAAATGTCACACTTGTAAGAATTAGAAGTCATCTTTTACTCTTCTCTTCCTAAAGAATTTCAAGATCCATCTAAAGCAATAAAAATTGTTCTGATATCATTTTTATACAGTCTGTACCTTATTATTATTAAGGATTTATATCTACCCTTGATTCCTGTATGAGAATTGCTTTGAATACTTGCTGAGCAATTATCTTCTTTAGCAGTGGAGAATAAATGATAGGGATGAGAGGTTTAACTTTACCTGTTTTTCTTTTTTACTAATTTTTAACACTTTCAACGATTCCTGTTGCTAAATGACGAGATTCCACTAAATCATTGCTATCTAGCAGAGATGGTAAAAGTTAGAGTGGTTTAAATACAATGTTTCTATGTGCACAATCTTATTCTGAATAAGTTTTAAAAAGCATATAAAGTAAGGAGCAGTTTTCTCAGTTTATTTTTAAATAGAACAGAAGCATAGAATCCTGAGAATAAGGAATGAAGATCGTAGGTCAACTTCCTATGCCAGAGTTGCAGAACCTTAAGGTTAATGCCAGGGGCAGTATGAGTGAACCACTACTCTCACTTGAGGGGATCAGCATTTGTGTGAAATTCATGAGCACGGTAATCTCTGAAAAATGTCTTATTACTTCCAATACAGAAAAGACCATGAATTTACAGGGTAAAAGTAACAATCCTAGGAAGTAACGAGAAAAAACTAAAATTATCCTAAGTTGAATCAGAATCAAATTGTTATCAAAAACTTTAACTAGAGGAAAGTAATGCAGAGGAAAACAAACAAAAATTCTACAGCTTAGTAGTTATTGATGCAATAATGTTCAGCCTTTTGGTGAAAACATGCAAACTCCCTGACTATCAGTAAAGGAAAATGAAGTATATGTGCAGATAACAAAAAGTAAGAGGAAATCTATTAAAATTCCGAGGAGGCAGGACCTCCCTGAGATTGTGAATAGGTGAATGTTTAAGCAGTACAGAGTGAACCACTTTGAATAAACCTTGGATAATTTGGTCTACGGCCATGCTACCATGAAGAAGCCAGATTCCGTCTGATCTCGGAAGCTAAGCAGGGTTGGGCCTGGTAAGTACTTGGATGGGAGACCACCTAGGAAGAGCAGGTGCTGTAGGCGTAAAAAATAAAAAAATAAGGATTTTAAGCTGGCAAGGTCCTTGCAATCTGTGAGGTCAATCAAGAGTTGCCTTACCTAAAAAAACAAACAAACAAAAAAAACCTTTGGATAATTTGAAGAGAAGTTATCTGTCTGGTGTATATATTTAAGTTTTTTGAACTTTTGTTTCCTCATCTGTAAAATAGTGTAGGTAACAACATATATTCTCTTAATTTTTGAGTGTGATGGACAATTGAGATAATGCATAAGAAACAACACCAAGAAATAGAAGGCAAGAAATGTTAAGGGACTGGGGACAGATGTGTAATGTCTATCTCAGTGAGAATGATGTATAATGAGACTTATAATATGTATGTTCTAGTGAGAATGTTGTAATGTAGAACACAATTAAATCCAATACAACTAAATCCGTAATGAAATAAAATATTATTTACCTAAATTTTGCTTTTAATTTACTGAAATTGTGAATAAAATCTGATTATTAAATCCCTATTTTAATGGTCTATAAGAAAGATCATGTTTTTATATTTCAAATTTTTACTAGAATATACATCATCACTATTTTAAAAAATATCAATGGTAAAGCCAGAATCTATCATTATTGAAGGATGCTACATATTTATTTGAAAAAGAATACTAAACATGGATGAATAAACAATACTAAAATTAACTGCCAATTAAACATTTAAAATCATCACAAAATCAGGAATTTCACCATACTTTTTTGTATTCAGCAGTCATGTGTTGTATGTGTGTGTGAGAGAGAGAGAGAGTGAGAAGGAAGAGGAAGCAGGCTTAGCTTCATTACTCAGTTGCAATGGACAGCTTTCCATCTGTCATGCCCTGGTTTATTTTTTATCAGCTGAATCAGTCAATTAGTTCATACAACAGAATTTATTGCCTAGCTTAGTTTTATCTCCTGATATACCCTCTTGAAAGAAATATCATTTTAAATGAATAAACCCCTATCCTGAGCAAATAGCAAAATGTGTACTTTCGTTTTTTACACTGTGGGGAAAAAGCAGATACACGACACATCATTATTTATTTGTGTTTGGTGTTTGTCACAAAGCAGCAATCATAAATAACAGTCAGGAGAGGACAGAGACTCAGCCTTTAATAATATTGTTTTGAAAATACATCACCTAGCATTGAAAATGTCATATAAAATTCATATCTATTGCTGTTTACAAAGGGAAAAAAGAACGTTTGCACTTTGCAATGCTAGCACAATTCTCCAAAACATTAAGATGCCGTGTGCCGTCTTTTATTCACACTTATTTTTGGTAGCCAGAGATACGTTTCAGAGTTATATTGATTTTCATTCTGGCTGTGGTTGATTAATATTTCAGGAAGGATTCAGGTGCATTAGGGCAGAGCTGAATAGAAATATCAGTGCATTTTCTCAAGCCAAGGTGGTGTGAGGTGTGACAAAAACAACCTACCTACTGGTTTTATTTGGTAAGGTGTACAGGCAATAGAATGAATCTCTAAAATTGACAGCCACATGGACTGGTTAACAAGAAACTTGACATTCTTTTCAACACTTGCTATTGTTATTAATGACTTGTCGCAGCTTCATGCAACTAATAAAATGTTAGTGTTTTGTGAGCACATTAGTGATCTTTTTATTTTAATCTCGAGATTAAGTGTGATCACCTTATAAATTTGCTTCCCAGAAGGTGCAATTTTTAGTAATTGCTTTTCCTTGATAAGGATTTCTCACTCATTACAAGAAACTGCAAATGTAATAGTTAAGGGATGATTCTATTGTAGTAACATTTTTCATCCTGACCCTATTCCCAAGGTTGAGAAATTGCTCGTCAGTTTAATGTTTTCTATTTGCTTCTTTGCCAGCTGAGTTCTTCTATTTTAATAGCTCATTTCTATCATCCACCATTCCCTTCTTCATTTTGGCTTGGCTTTTTCATTATATGACTGTTATACGAAGCTCAGAGTTCCCTGAACACATTAAAATGTCCAACATATTGTCATCTACATAAACAATCACAATTTATGTGACTTGCAAACTCCCATTCATCTCTAAGAAAGAAATAAATTTTGTAGAAATAACAGATAACCATTTAGACCCACTGGTTATTACTGGGTTTGATATATTATATTTTTATTTAAAGAAATGTTAATGATTACAGTGAATGAAATTATATTTAATAAAACAGACTCAATAATTCAATTCAGCTATAATCAAAGTTATCTTAATTAGAACTTTGGAAGAAATCAACACTTTTGTTATCTTTCTTCTCACAATTACTAAAATTATACAGCTTATAGGGAATATGATTAAAAATTTAACTTAAAGATGTCTTTAATACTGCCAAAGACCTATCAATTTCAGAAAGCTCAGTAGCCATATAATGAGGAACTAATTATGAATGAAAAACTCTACATAGAATAATGTCCCTAGCATCAAGGTTAAATGTATTAGCTTACTGTACACTTCAGTTCTTTAAAACAATGCCAAATTGTTAGTTTGCTTCAAAAGCGAACCAAGGTTTTTCGTTTTCCTGAAATTATTGAAAAACTTTCATTCCTTAATGCTTATCCCCCTCCCAAAAAACGCAAGAAATGTAACTTTTTATTCAACTCACGTTTATCTACTCTTAAGATTATATTTTTCGTTGCATGAGGTTCATTTATTTTTTTCTGAAATATCTCTTCTGGACCTCTCAAGATTTCATCTGGACTAATTGCTTTCTTGACATGCTTCAAAATTCTTCATTCGAGTGTCTTCAGGTTTACTGGAATCTGAATCTTCCTCTTTTTTTTTTGAGAGAGGGCATTGTTTTATTGTGATTTATTGTCAACTATCTTCCTCTGAAAGTGATTCAAGAAAGAAAATCTGTGTGTTCTTGCATGTCTTAAGATATATCTGCTTTGACTTCATGCTTAATTGTTCTTTGGGTGGGGATAAAATAAGTAAATAGATAATTTTATTAAAAAGTTATTTAGTCTGAGAGATTTGAGCGATTTTTTTTGTTCTATTGGTCTTTTTTTTAGAGGTTCTAGAATTCTATAACTTTTATTGAAATAGAGAGTTACATGAGAGTGTAAGAAATAATGCAGAGAAACTCTTTTTACATTTTACTTAGTTTCCCCAGTTGTAACATTTTGCAAAACTATGCCAAAATATTACAGCCAGAATATGAGTATTGATACAATCCACCAGTCATATTCAAATTTCTTCAGTTTTACATATACTCCTGTGTGTATGTGTGTGTGTGTGTGTGTGTGTATGGATGCTTTAAATTTTATCCAACTGTATCACCTGTGTAGGTTCCTGCTTCTACCACCACAGTCAAGATACTGAATAGTCCCAATGCCACAAGTATAAAATTCCATTGTGATTTTATAACCATAACCAACTTTCTCATATCTCCTACTCCTCCCCTACCCAATTTCTGGACACTACTAATCTGTACCCCATTTCTAAAATTTTATCATTTCAAAAATGTTATGTAAATAGAATTATACAATATATAACCTCTTAGGATTGACTTTTTCATTAAGCATAATTCCCTGAAGATTTATCAAGTTGTTTATGTATCAGTAGGTTGTTCCTTTATAATAGCTGAATAGCATTCCAAAGTGCTATTCACTTGCTGAAGGCTATTGGGACTGATTCCTTTCCCACTATTACAAATAAAGCTGCTTTTAACATTTGCAAACAGGATTTTTGTGTGTGCATCAGTTTTTATTTCTCTGGGATAAATACCTCTGGATGCAAGTGCAAAGTCATACAGTAGGCTGCATGTTTAATTTTTCATATTTATCAAACTGTGTTTAAGAGTTGCTCTACTGCATTTTCTTTTTCTTTCTACCATCTTCTTCAGTCCTAAACTTGAGCTAGCTGCCCACCAGCCTAGCATCTCTTTTGCCATGGCACTCAGTAATGATGACACGGAAAAGCAGACTAAACATATAATGGCTTTTATTGAACAGGAGCCAATGTAAAAGCAGAAGAAATAGACACAAAAGCCCAAGAGTTCAACATTGAAAAAAAATCATCTTGTGCAAATCCAGAAACTGAAGATTATGGAATACTATGAGAAGGAAGAGGAGCAGACAGAACAGCAGAAGAAAATTTAGATGCCCAATTTGAATCAAGCAAGGCTCAAAGTTCTCAGAGTGAGAGATGACCCTATTACAGATCTACTAAATGCAGCAAAACAGAGACGGCAAGGTGGTAATAGATACAACCAGGTATCAAGTGCTATTGGGTGGACAGGTCCTTCAGGATTTGTACCAGTTTTGGAGACCCCGATGATTGTTTATTGCTGAAAACAGGATTTCCCTGTGGTAAAGGCTGCAGTGCAAAAAAAAAAAAATCCCTATGTACAAAATCACCACCAAAAGAGATGTTGCTGTCCAAATTGATCGGGAGGCTTACCTTTCTGAGGAAATAGCTGGTAGAGTTGAGATATTTAATGGGGATCATAGAATAAAGGTTTCTCATACCTAGAGAGCCGGCTGAATCTGATAGCCAGCAGATGGAGCCAGAAGTATGGGGAGTCTTATTTGGTGCAAATGCCAACAGGAAGTTTTTGGACTCAGCCTTTGGGGGGTGGAGTTCGTGTACTGCTATGATGTGGAAGTTTCTGATATTTGAAGAAACGAGATTATCTAGCTTCTTCTGTGCTGTTTTAATATTCTGTACTTATCAGTGGATATCCTTCTGTAGCTAATGCCTTTAGCCTAATTGTTAACAATGGGAGAAAGTTTCACTTACTATGATCAGGAAACCTACTTCTAGCTTTTCTAAAAGTAATATAACTTTCAGTTGGTTCTGCAGCCTGAAGGTGAGGAAATCAGGTGGTGTTTGCACGAACTTCACTCTGTCTTCTGCTCTTCCTTTGGTTCTAGTTATCTAGTCTAGAGGGTGATATATATGGTGTTCTTTGTTCTTTATGCTTAAAATGCGTGCATGTGAGGTATGCATTTCTTGCAGCAGTAGTAGCTTCACTGTTACCTATTTGGGCTTATAAGTGTTCCTTATCTGTAAATGCAATTTAAAATCTAAGCCATGATGCTCACATGCTCGCTCTCTCTCTCTCTTGTTGCTATATTTACTGTCTTGCATTTCCACCAGCAACGTATGAGCAATCCAGTGTTCACAACCTCACTGGCATTTGGTGGTGTCCTTTCTTTACTTTAACCATCCCACTAGATATGTGATGTCTCATCATGATTTTTATTTGCATTTCCAAAATGAACTAATGATTGGGAACATCTTTTCACATGCTATTTTTTCCTGGTTTTTTTTTAGTTGCTTCAGATAGGCAATTTTTAATTAAATTTTTTTGGGTGACATTGGTTAATAAAATTACATAGGTTTTTAATGTATAATACAGTAATATGTCATATGTATGTTACGTTGTGTATTCACCACCCCAAGTTAAATTTCCTTCCATTACCATATATTTGACTCCCTTTACCCTTATCCACCTGCCCCCTCTTTGGAAAGCCCCAGACCCCTTTCTCCCTGGTAACTACTAAACTGCTGTCTGTGTCCATGAGTCTTTGTTTGTTTGTCTTGTTTGTTTGTTGCTTTCAGTTTTGTATCCCATATACGAGTCAAATCATATATTCTCAACTTTTTCTGTCTGACTTATTTCACTTAACACAATAGTCTTAAGATGCATCCAATAAGTTATGTTCATTTCTTTTGTCCATCTTCATATAGGATTTTTTAATGTTGAGTTCTGGGATTTTTATGTATTCTAGATACTAGTGCTCTGTCAGATTCATGTCTTGAAAAAATATTTTTCCATTCTGTGGTTTTCCTTTTCACTCTTTTCACAGGGGTATTCACAATGCAAATTAAAAAAAAAATTTGAGAAGGTCCAAATTTTAATCGTTTTTCTTGTATAGTTTATACTTTTGTTGTAAAATCTAAGAACTCTTTGCCAACCACCAGACCACAAAGATTTTCTATTTTTTTAAAGATCTATATTTTATATTTTATGGTTAAATCTGTGTTCCATTTTGAGATGCTTTTTAAATAAGGTATAAGGTTTTAGTTGCGGTTTAGCCTTTTGCTTATGGATATTCAGTTGTTCAAGAATCATTTGTTGAAAAGGTTATCTTTCCTCAAATGATTGTTTTCTACCTTTGTCAAAAATCAGTTGGATGTATTATGTGGGTCTATTTCTGTTCCAATGATCTATGTGATCATCCATCCACCGATAATATACTGCCTTAATTACTACAGTTATATATTAAGCCTTAATATTGTTTAAAGTAATGCTTGCTTTTAGCTATCCTTAAGCCTGTGCCTTTCCACTTAAATTTTAGAATAAAATTGTCTATATGTACAAAAAATCTTGCTAGGATTTGGAAAGGAGTTGCATTAAACCTGTTAATCTCACTTGGTCAGTTTGTGTAACTCTTATGTCCATTAGGGGAGAATCGACATCTTTAGTGTGCTGAGTATTCCAGTTCATAAACACTCTTTATCCCTCCATTCGCTTAGGTCCTCTTTGATTTCTTTCATCAGCATTTGGTAATTTTCTGCATATGTGTCTTGTACACATTTTGTTAAGTACATATCTAAGTATTTAATTTTTCTCTGGAGTGATTGTAAATGGTAGTGTTTTCAATTTCTGTTTCCACATATTTATTGTTAGTATATAGAAATGCAGTTTATATTTGTGTGTTTATGTTGTCTCCTGCAGCCTTGTTAAACTGACTTCTTAGTGCTAGGAATTATTTGTAGACTCCTTAGGATTTTCTATGTAGACAATCGTGTTATCCACAAATGGAGAAAGACTTATTTCTTAATTTAAATCTTTATGCCATCTTTTTATTTATTGTTATTACTAGAACTTCCAGTACTATGTTGAAAAATTTGATGAAAGCAGACATTTTTGCCGTATTCATAATTTGCAGGGAAAACCATCCGTCCTTCACCACTAAGTGTGAAAATAATGTAGAATCGTTGTTGATGCTTTCTTTCAAGTTGAGTTAATTTCCCTGTATTCCTAAGTGGCTTTTTATTATGGATGGGTACAAAATTTTTATTATGGATGGGTACAAAATTTTGTCAAGTTTTTCCTGTAACATATACATAAACTTGTTTGCTTGAAACATTACAAATTTATTCTTACAGTTCTAAAGCTCAGAGATTCTAAAACAATGTGTTTGCAGGGCTGTGTTCATTCTAGAGACTCTAAGAAAGAAACTATTGCCTTGCATTTCCAGCTTCTAGAGGCTTCCTGTATTTCTTAGCTCATGGTCTCTTCCTCTGTCCTCAATCAGCAGCATAGCATCTTCAAATCTCTGCCTATGTCTCTGTTTCTGTCTCTCTTTCTCTTCTCTCTCATTCTTTCTCTCTGCTTCTCTCACCTTCGTTTCCATTATCACATCTCTTCTCAAACTCAGACCTTCTTGTCTCATCTCATAAAATCTCATGTGATTATATTGGACTACCTAATAATTTAGGATAATCTTCTCATCCAAAATCCTTAACTTAATTACATCTTCAAAGTTCCTTTTGTCATATAAGTTAAGATATTCACAAGTCTGGGTATTAGGACAGGGATATCTTTGAGGGAGGAGGCATTATTTTGTCTGTTGCAAATGGTATGATTTTTCTCCCTTAGCTTGTTGATACAGTGGACTACACCAATTGATTTTCATATATTGAACCAGCCTTGCATACCCTGGTGTAAATCTCACTTGGCCGTTTCTGTAACTATTTTTTATATATGATTGGGTTCTATTTACTAATATCCTGTTGAGAGATTTTAAGTCTAAGTTCATGAGAGTTATTAGGGGTGTGTGTGTGTGTGTGTGTGTGTGTGTGTGTGTGTGTGTGTGTGTGTGTTGTCTAGGTCTGGTTTTGATATCAGGATAATAATGTCTCATAAAGTGACTTGGGAAGTGTTTCTAGTTTTCTATTTTTTTAAATATTGTATTATATTGATGTTAATTCTTTTAAAGTTTGGTTGAATTCTCCAGTGATACCAAATTCAAATTACAAATTCAATGTCTTTGATGAATATAGGCTGCTCACTTCTTTAATTAGTCTTGCTTGAGGTTTGGTAGTTTGTGTTGTTTGAGGAATTAGTCTTGTTTGGGGAGAAGGAAGAGTTTTTAAAATATGAATTTAATTTGCTTAAGGTAATCCAAATTATTTATTTAATATTAGTTGAGTCATGGTAGTTTTTTTCAGGAATTGGTCAATTTTACCCATGTTTTCAAATTTATATATCTAGAGCTATTTTCATTATTTCCTTGTCATCTTTTTAGTGACTTCAGATTCTCGATAGAGATAGCCCTCATTTCATTCCTAATATTGGTAATTTGTGTCTTATCCTTTTTTTTTTGTCTTGCAAAAGCTTTATCAATTTCACTGATTTCTTTAAAAAATCAACCTTTATTTTAATGATTTTATCTATTATTTTAATGTTCTCCATTTTATTAATTTCTGCTCCTCATTATTTCTTTCCTTCTGCTTCTAATCCTTCTCATACCTCTCCAAAAATTAAGGAGGGAACACTTCCAAATTTATTTTATAAGGTTAGCATTACCCTGATACCAATAGAGATACTAAGAGGAAAAAAAAAAATTACAGGCCATTTGATCAACATAGATACAAAAATCCTCCACAAAATACCAGCAAACTGAATTCAACAAAAAATAAGAAGGATTATATCTCATGATTAAGCGGGATTTATTCCTGATATGCAAGGTTCAAAGTACACAAATCAATAAATGTAATACACCACATTAACAGAATGAAGGATAAAATTATATGCTCATCTCAATAGACGCAGAAAAATAATTTCACAAAATTCAATATTGTTTCGTGATAAAATTTCCCAACAAATTGGGAGGAACATATTTCAACATGATAAAGGTCTTATACGAGAAATCCACAGCTAAATCATTCTCGATGAAAAAATAAAAGCTTTTTCTCTAATATTAGAAACAAGAAGAGGATGCCCACCTGCCACTTCTACTCAGTATAGTATTGAAAATCCTACCCAGATAAACCAGGTAAGAAAAAAGAAATCAAAGGCATCCAAATTGGAAAAGTAAAATTGTCTCTCTTGAAGTCTTAGACTATCTCTATAGGCTGTGGTGCCAATGACAGTTTTTATGGCCTTTACATTTTTTTAACTGCTTCATTTATCTGGTACTACTGATGCTTTCACCTGTCCTTCCTGGTGATGCCCGAGAGACTAGAAGGATTTACCCCAGGTCAGGCTACCATATGTCTCTCAGCAAGGGACAAATGTGGTGGAATTCTTTCACCATTCATGCTTCTCCCCCTCCCCCACCCTGCTCCCACCATTATCTGTTCTGGTGGCTCCAGGCAGAAAAAGAGACTCTAAGAGAACAAAGAAGCTTCCTGGTCAGTAGTGGATCTACTACTGCAGTGAATCTCCCCTTCTAACAGTGGCTACCTGCCCTGATATCTCTTAGTGGGAAAAGAGATATGCTGGGGCGAGGAGTTGTCAGGAAACATCAGGTCTGGGTGGTCCTCTTCTGTTGAGTGGGAGGAAACTAGACTCCCTGGTGCAGTGCTGTTTCTCCAGTTCTGAGGTCCCGAACCACTTCACCTTCTTACCACCTTTCAGAATTCTCCTTTGGTTATCTTCTGTGCCTTTTCCAGAGATTATGTCATTGTCCTTAGCAGGGAGGGTTAGGAAAAAGATCTATACCATCTTTTCCAGGCTGGAGTCTTTGATATTCTTTTACCTTTCTTCGCTTGTTACTTTGAGATTTTACTAGTGTATGTCTAGGTGACAAATTTAAAATTTATCTTCATCTACCCTGGGTAGACACTCATTTTGAAAGTTCATCTCTTTAAGGCAGTAGGCATTTTCTTTCCATTATTTCTTTGTCAACTTTATCCCATTTTATCTTTTCATTCATCGTGAGACTCTTAATACGTGACTATCGGCTCACCTGTATTGATAATTTATAGCTTTTAAATTTTTTCTCTGAGGTTTACTATATCTTTATCATAGTGCTATATTTCTAGGAATGTTACCATAATATTCAAATATTCATATCCTTTTTTTTTCAATTTGGTAACCATATTTTTAATTTCTAAGAATATTCTCTTCTTCCCCTCATTTTTTCGTATCATTGTATTATTATTTCTGTAAATCAATAGAAATATCTTTTTGAAAAATTTTGAAAAACAAATATAGATTTTGTTTTTAAGTTCTTTTCTGTTCCCTGAATTATCTCTGATTTTTGAGTGATTTAATTTTTTATTTATTTTCTTTTTTCAGTCTTTCATTTTTACTCTGTTCCTATTTCGAATCTTCTCTGCTAAATGTGTAATACATGGCTATTTGCCATGAAGCTTACTAGTCATTAACTTGACATATGAGAGAGGCATTTTCTACAATTTATCGTGAATTAGGTTTGCTGTTTATTGCTATGATTTCTTGATTGCTGCAATGAAAAGAACAGCAAATCTTCACAGGTTTACACAATTCTTCAGAGACTACTTCTACCATTTTTTTATCCTGGGGCTGAATTGTAGACTGCATGATATTTTTCACTTACCCAGTGTACAAAAAAGATGGAGCTGTTTTCTTTATTAAACTCTAATCAATTCCCCGTTTTTAGCTCCCCTTCACACCTTGACCCTATAACAAGTCGCCAAAGAGAAGCCTAGAGTCTTACTGTGTCTAGCCAGGCAATCTGCATTCATAACATACTGACATTTCTCTCTGCTTCTTCCAATAACATTCTCCAGAGTCCAGCTACAGAAATATTTAACACTCTCATCCACTTATGAAGACTCCTTTTATTCTTTTTGGTGTTATTCTTTAGTCTTTTTCTATTTATATTATTTTTATGGGGCATTGGGTGTGCAGTTAAGGAATAATGAGATGTAAATGATTGTGCTAAGTCTTCTATCTTAAATTGCAAGTCTATACATAACATTTAAATGCTAAGTTACATTCGTTATAAAGATACATTTGCCAACAGAGAGTCTTGCTTGAGCCTAATATTTACCAATGATTTCTGAAAAAGAAAATAAAAATGCTGTCGTATTATTCTTTCCATGACAATCAAATTATAGCAACAATTTCCCCAAGGGGTTAAGATGGTAATGTAATATTAGATTCTCTTAAGTTTTTGTAGATGTTACAATATTTTTAGAAATCTCCTTTTGATCTACCCTGTATCAATACAGAATAAAATATTCTTGAATTTCTGAATATTGCTTCTTTTTCTGTTTTATTAAGCTATTTATATATTTGTTATAGAAAAAAACTGAAACACATAAAAGAGTGCCACCTTCAATAATTAAAAAAAAATATTTGCTTGAATACCATGTCTATTTACGTGTGAAGCATTATAAGTAAGACAATGATATCTTCTTTTATATTTATATGTATGTACTTTAAAACAAGACCCAGAATGTTTCTTTTTTTAATATTCTTTTTTTAACTTATGGAGATGACATTGGTTAATAAAATTATATAGGTTTCAACTGCACAATTCAATAATACATCATCTGTATATTGCATTGTGTGTTCACCACCCACAGTTAAATCTCCTTCCATCATGCTAAGTGAAATAAGTGAAATGGGAAGGATTGAAAACTATATGATTTGACTCATATGTGGAATATAAAACTAAAAGCAACAAACAAACAAGACAAACAAACAAAAACTCATAGACACAGACAATATTTTAGTGGTCACCAGAGGGAAAGAGGGGAAGAGGGAAGGTAGATAACGGAGCATTTCTACATTTCACCTGTCATTAACCAGAATATCATTCAGAAAAGTTATTTTATTTCCCTGGGTTTAGTTTTCCACCTGAGAAAAGAGGGGACTACACTAGATAAGTGTGTGTTTTTCTTAGGATTTTTCATTTTATGAAGATTATGTTTTGGTCTGTAAATGCAACAGACCAAATGCTGTTTGAAACAACAGTTAACTTGAAGAATTTCTAGTTTTAGTGTTCTACCTTATTTGCCAATATTTGAATTTCAATGAAATATTTTGGCCATTCTGGAAAATTATTAAAAATGTTACTCAACTATTTAATTAACTTCAATAAATATTATTGAGTCTAATTCTGTCAAGCCACTGAACTTATTTTACCAACTGAGCTAAAGGTTGTTTAGAGGACAATACGATATATAGATCAAATATACATTCAGAAACAAATATTAAGAAAGTGCATACATGTGCTGAAATCATTTTGAAATTTATATACAAAGAAATATTGAAATTAGTATATTTACTTTGCAGGACTATGTGTGATAGATAATTCAAGGTACCTACTGCACACATATTTTTATTTTTTTCTTTTTAATTGAACTTGGAAAGTTTTCAGGATAATAATGCACCATGCAAAGATCATTCAACCCTCTTGATACCCAGGCAGTCAAATGTGTATAATTGACCCATATCTGACCAATTATACATAAGTGTTATTCTATTGGGTAGCACTTCTAAAAATCTGTCGATACCCTAAAAAAAAAAAGTATCAAACTGATACTTTTCTTTTGCCCTTTATTTTTGGAAGAATAGATATAGAAATCATCTTTTAAGCATAGGCAATGAGCAACAGAGTAAGGATACTGGAAAAGAAAGATGAAACTGCCCTTGGAAACTGATTGTATCAGAGAAGTATCTCTAATAACTCTGGTCTCATTTATGTCTAAGGCTTCCTGATACATAAGAAAAATAGATCTCTGTTTAGATAAGTCTCTGCAGGTGTGTCTCTATATGTGGAGCTGAGCATTTTAGTTTTGTAGTTTCTTCATTTTCCAATTAAATAAACATA
Organism: Pteropus medius; assembly: GCF_902729225.1. Classification (NCBI taxonomy): domain Eukaryota; kingdom Metazoa; phylum Chordata; class Mammalia; order Chiroptera; family Pteropodidae; genus Pteropus; species Pteropus medius. Next base: position 3,446,847 of record NW_024342474.1, on the reverse strand, counting down.
TGCTGATTTAATAACATGAGAAGTATAATATAACATTAAAATGATCTGTTTTTATTGTGGATAAGGGCAGTGAACTTATTTCCCATGATACTTCTGTCATGCAAATTTAAGTAACATAGTATTTTAAAACTTCTCAGAGGGATGGCATGTCATTTCTAAATATATTTAATAATATCACTGAATTAGTTAAATTCACAGACAGCTTTAGAAAAAGAATGTTGAACATCTAATTATCATAGAACTTGACCTCAAGTATAAAGAATAGTTCATTAGGTGATCTAAATATGGTATAATATGTAAAGCAGAAGGATTAACATGTCCAAATATATAGAAACATAGAATTGTATAATATGTTTAGAGGATGTCGAATAATTCAATAACTGTCTTTCCTGGTAATCTGTAAACTCTGAGGACAGTGAAGATCTTGTAAATCAAGTTTATCTGTGGCACTAAGCACTGTGCCTGGAACATAGTTAACATCCAAAATATTTATGAAGTAAATAAGTGGATAAACTCATTTATGAAAAAATCTCATATGATTTGGAGGTGGTAAAGGAGAAAAAGACAGGGAATATACTCATTCTTGTTTAATGATTAATTTTTCTCCTGATTGCGTCTCTCAGAACCATGTTCTTACTATTTAACATCATAGGAATAATTATTTTAGGAAGTCTATTTTTTCTGTGAAAGATAAAGCAATATGCCTATATATATCCATCATTAATGAATAGGTATAATTTTTAGGGGTTCACCAAACATTTAATATCGACTTCTTAGACATTATAGAATTTGAAAAACAAATGTCAGATAATAACTGCTTAATTTACTAAATTAATTACATAAATAAGACTTCAGTATTCTATGCAATTTTTAATAATTTGAGTGTACTAGTAATAAAAGACAAAAATTTGAAATATTATAAGGAAAGTTCACTTACTGAAGTTCTATTTAAGAAACATATATGAGTAGTACCAGGTCAGATGAATTATTTAAAACAAATAATTTAGAGGTTTGACTCTCTTAATTTATATAATATTTCCCACAAAATAACATATATTCTTAAAAATTAAATCTGCCTGTCTAGCCAATCTCCATTTCATCCTGAATTATAGCTTACTTTTACATAAGGCCATAAAAATTGCATTCTTCCAATTTCTGTTGGTAATCAACTGTGACATTAAATGGCATAAATCTTTGTTCAATTCATATTCTGCTTCTTCAGAGAAATGAAAATAAAGTGATGATTATAGCAAGCACAAGAGATTCTAACTTTTTGTTAAGTTCTTAGAAGTTTTCACTTGGATTTAAACATTTCTGCCATTCATTTGTAGCAACAAAAGAAAACTTGCTTTATTCTTAAACTAGAGATGACAGCTTAAAACTTAAACTTTTTTACAATTTCAGATCAGTTTAAAAAACATCATTCAATCATAGTCCTGTGTTGTCTAGCTCAATCCTCAGGCAATGGCAGTGAAGATAACAGCCAAACGTGAGGATAATGGGCAACCAGAGAAGAAGGATGCAGATCAGTAACTCTCCCGGAAATAACATACTGTTGCACTGGTTGCATTTCTAGACCATTGTATACTTAAAGATTTTTTTACTAATGAAATTTAAATTATCAATAATTCAATGATGGAAAAATTATCTGTAGATTCGTGACAATTTATAGAGTACTTTTGAATCTGAAAGATTTTTAGAATTACAAATTATAGAATTTTTTTATGAAAAAAAAGTTCAAACACACCATATTGGATAAAGGAGTATAATTAAATCTCCCAAACATCAAATGTTCAAAAATTATCAACATTTTTCTTGCTCTATTTATTGTCATTAAGTTTACTTATTAAAATTTTAAGAGAAATCTCAGACCTTATATAATTTCACTTTTATATACTTCAGTTTGTGTTTTTCTAAATAGGCATTTATAACTAAACCACATAACAACAACAAATCTTTGGAATCATCAAATATGCAGTTCATTCTAGGAAAACCACTAAAATTTTTTTTTTAAAAAGTATAATTGATGCTAAAAAGGAGAGAAAATAGAATAAAAAATGCTCAATTAAAATTACAAAAGGCAGAAGAGTGGAAGACAAAATAGGAACCAAGAACAAGGTAACAAATAGAAAAAAGCAACACATATTTTAGATATTAATGCAACTCTATCAATAATCACATTAAATAACAAAGTCTACATGTATCAGTTAAAAGACAGATTGTCAGGGTAGACCAAAAACCATGATACAACTATAAGTTGTCTATAAGAATCTCACTTTAAGTAAAAACACACATAAATATTAAAATTAACTGAATGGAGAAAAATACACCATGCTAACACTAATCAAAAGAAGCAGGAATAGTCATATTAATTTCAGAAAATACAAGTTTAAAGCATTGAAATTTATCAGGGACAATGAAATGCAGTAATCAAAGAACCAATTTTCTAAGACTTTCAATACTTAACATCTATGAATCTAACGATGGTGTCAAAATATGTAAGGCAAAAACAGATAGAACTGCACGAAGAAATAGATGAATCCATTAATATACATTAAGACTTCAATATTCCTCTCTCAGAAATAAACAGATTCAGAAAATCAATAAGGACATAGTGATTCAACAGCATAATCAATTGACTGGATATTACTGACATCTATAGACTACTTCATCCAATGACAGCAGAGTTCTTCTTCTCAAGCTGACATGGAACATTCACCAAGATAGATCACATTCTGGGCCATAAAACAAACCTTGACAAATTTAAAAGACTAGAATTCATACAATGTCTGCTCTCGGAACTAGAACTAAACTAGAACTAAACTAGAAATCGATAACAGAAAGATAACTGGAAAAATCCCTAAACACAAAGAGATTAAACAACACATTTTAAAATAACACAGAGACCAAAGAAGAATTTTCAAGAGAAATTTAAAAAATTTTTGAACTAAATGAAAATGAAAATACAGTTATCAGAATTTGTGGGTTTCAGTGAAAGCAGTGCTTAGAGAGAAGTTTCTAGCATTGAGTACATACATTAGAAAAGTAAAAAGTCTAAAATCAATAACTTGTTTCTATCTTAAGAAACTATTAAAAGAAGAGCAAATTAAATCCAAGCTTAGCAGGAAAAAAAAAGAATTAGAGCAGAGATCAATGAAATTGAAAAAAAAGAAAGTCAATAGAGAAGATATTCAAATTCAAAAACTGCTTCTTTGAAAAAAGATCAATAAAATTGATAATCCTCTGGCCAGGCTACCCAAAGGGGAAAAGAAAAAAAAAAAAGAGGACACAAATTGCTAATATCTGAAATGAAAAAGAAGACATCACTACAGATACTATGGACATCAAAAGGATAGGAAAGGAATACTATGAACAACTTTATGCTCAGAAACTTGAATAAAGAGATCAATTCCTTGAAGGACACAATATGCCAAAATTCACACAAAAAGAAATATATAACCTTAATAGGCCTATATCTATCAAAACTCAAATTATTAATTAATAACCTTACATAACAGAAAGCACTAGACTCAGATGGATTTAATGGTGAATTTATTAAACATTTAAGGTGAAATTGGACCAATTCTCTATAGTCTCTTCTAGAGGAAAGAAGCAGAAGAAACACTTCCTAACTCAGTCTATAAAGCCATTATTAACCTAATATCAAACCAGATAAAGACATTACAAGAATAAAAACTAGAGACCAATATCTCTCTTGAACACAGATGTAAAAATGCTCAAAAAATATTATCAAATCAAATCCAAAATTGTTTAAAAATAATTATACACCATGAAGAAGTGGGATTTATCCCAGGTACACGAGGCTGGTTCAACATTCGAGAATCAATTAATATAACCCATCATGTCAACGGGCAAAAGAAGAAAATTATATGATTATATCAATAGATGTAGAAAAATTACTTGGCAAAATCCAAAAATTATCCATGGTAAAAACTCTCAGTAAACTTAGAGAACTTCCTTAAATTTGATAAAGAACACTTAAAAAAGCCTACAGTTAACATCATATTTAATTGTGAGAAACTTGAAGCCTTCCTACTAAGACTAGGAACAAACCAAGGAGGAGGTCCTCTCTCACTATATCTTCAACATTATACTGAAGTCGTGGCTAATGAAATAAGTTAAGAAAAGGAAATAAAATGTATATTGTTTGGGAATGAAGAAAAAAAAAACTAGCTTTGTTTGTAGATGACTTGGTTGTTTCTTTAGAAAATCTAAAAGAATTGACAAAAAAAAATTCTAAAACTATTGTGATTTTAGCAAATTGTAGGATAAAATGTTAATATATAAAAGTAAATAACTTTTCTATTTGCCAGAAATGAATAAGTTAAATTTTAAATTAAAAACACAATACCATTTACATTAATACCTTTAAAAAAGAGATATTCAGGTATAAATCTAACAAAATGTATATAAGATATATATGAGGAAAATTACAAAACTCTGATGAACAAGATTCAATATCCAGTTTATATTAAAATATCCCAAATTATTTCTAACATGTCCCTTCTGGAGTTTAAATTAAGAATCAACATAAAGTCTATACATTACTTTTAGTTATAATCTTTTAAGTTTCTTTTTACCTAGGCTACTCTTTCCCCTTTTTAGGACATATGCTTACCTATATTTCAAAGCTCACTCCAAATTCACTCCTCTCATAATGTCTTGTGTTTCTTTATTTGTCAGACATAGGGAAGGCATTGCGACAATAGAGAAAGAAATCGAACAAGATCTCAGAAACAAATCTACCTTTATTATTTTCTTCTAGCCTTTTAACTGGATAGACTCATTACCTCTCACAGTACTTCTTGTTTGAACAAGCCATGGGAGGACAGCCTGATGTATCCACTCTGAATGTCAGCATGGGGTACTATTCTATGATGGGCTGAGACTTGAATGCAGAGCTGGAGCAGAATAGCCCTGCCATTGACTCCATTTTGCCATTTATCACACAAACTTCAGGGCAACAATATTTGTGCTTCTGGTTTCACAGTCTTTTTCAATACAGAATTCATTTTACTTTTGCCCATCTCATCTTTCCACAGGGGATTAAAACTATTTCACTAAACCAAGTAGGAAAGCATGTCTCATGCCATCTCCTCTATCCTCTTTTATTCCTTTATCACAGATGCCTGTGCAGGGTCTATCACATTGTAAAATTTGGCAGAAATTTTCAGAGATTTAATATGTAAATAACTTTCCTCATTCTTTGTCTTTCTTTTGATTTCCCCAATATAGAAAATACATTCGTAATTTATTTTTGGGTAAATCAGAAGATTATGAACATTATTTTAGAAAATCAATTTCTTTAGACTTTATTGCTACAGATAATATTGGTTTGCACCAAATCGTATAGCATTTTTGTTTAGAAAAATAAACCTGTTCATCTAATAGAAAGTTCCTGGTTTCACATTGATGATCATTATTCTAATTAGATCCAACTAAATGTAGCTGGAGTATAATCTCAAGTGTAATGTTCTTTTTATTTATTAAAAATTATAAAATAGAATTATTTCTGCAGATTTTATGTATTATATAAAAGCCTTGGCATATGGATTGCATTTCCCCCTCTTTTTTGGACTATAATTAAACAGTCACATGTTTTCATGAGACCATTAGCACATGTTTACTGTTACTAGTTTCCTCACTGAAAATACTTTCAAATTATCTAAATCATCATCTATAGAACATTTTTTTCCTATAGGGAATTTCAGGGATTTCTAAATATTTGTTTTCAAATGTTTAAGGATTATTTAGGGAAAGATATAATTAAAATAAACAGAAACTTTTGCTAGGGAGCAATCAATGTACATACAAAGTGTGTGTGTGTGTATGTGTGTGTGTGTGTGTGAGAGAGAGAGAGAGAGAGAGAGAGAGAGAGAGAGAGAGAGAGAGAGAAAGAGGGATGTGATGGGCAGGGGGAAGAAAGTGAAGAAAGAAAACCCAAATCAGGTGAATCTCTTGCTTCCCCATTCCCTGACACAGGATTTAGATATGGTTTTAGAGAGACAGTGATTTATAGTCTTGAAAAAATGTCAAGCATTATTTTTACTTTCTTATTTGGAAAAAAATGTAGACTAATCAATTGTACCTGAGTTATATATATAGATATGGTCTAAAATATTTTCGATAATGTACTGTGATGTAAATACATGTAAAATATTGACATAACTCCTTCGTTTTCAGTTAACAAATTTATAGATAATAATAGCATAGAGAAGTTTCTAATCATAAGGATAAAAAATAGATAGTTACCATAGGCTATTTCTTCTTTTAAAAACCCATAGCAGAAAGAAAAGACAAATAGTGAATAATTTCACTTACATGTAAAATCTCAAAAATAAAACAAAACAATGCTGAACTCATGGATACAGAGAACAGATTGATAGTTACTGGATGTGGGGGGTGGGCTAGGGCTAAATGGGTGAAGGGAATCAAATGTGTAAAATTCCAGTTATAAAATAAATCCAGTGAATATAATGTACAGCATGGTGACTATAGTTCATAATACTGTATTGTATGTTTGAAAGTTACTAAGAAAGTAAATCTTAAAAGTTCTCATCACGAGAAAAAAATGTTAACTGTGTGGTGATGGATATTAACTAGATTTATTGTGGTTGTCATTTCACAATAAATACATATATCGAACCATTATGTTGTACACCTGCAAGTACTATAATGTTATATGTCAATTGAAAGACTATGATCAATGTGTCATCACTACAAACATGTCATTGTTCTCTAAACTTCTGCAGTTACTCAGACCAAGTAAAGCAGAGGATTTTTGCAGTGTAGATCATGTGCTTTCTCTCTATTCATATTTATCCTCAGGTGTACAACTTTTAAAGTGGAATTGTTGAGATTGAAATCTATTCTGATATTTCGGAGTTGTTGTGCACATTTTCCTGGAGAAAAAATTATTTGTGGAGCAAAAAAGAAGAAAAAAATGTAAATGAAAGACAACAATAACAGAGCAAACTGTTTTTCCAGAGACCTTTAGAGGTCTGAATATCATCTGAGAACAATAATTATTCTGATTGAGACTGTGAACTTCCAAATTTCTTTACTCTTATTAGAAGACATTGTTATTTAGCATTATTACTATTTAATATTAATGCAATCTTACACTCTTTTCTAGAATTATGGTCTGTCAAATAATCCATTTCAATGCAAGTTTTCTCATTTTGAAATATAACATTTTTTATGATATATAAAATCTAACTTTTAAAATTTTTCCTTTAGAAATGTTGCAATTGAAAAAGAAAAGAGCAGAATTAAGGTAAAGGAAGCCACGAAAGCCACTGCAGTTTTAGTTTATAAGACAGTAAATGATTTTGTTATTTATTTATTTATTTTTATTTTATTTTATTTTATTTTTTAGGCAAGGCAACCCTTGGTTGACCTCACAGATTGCAAGGATCTTGTCAGCTTACAATCCCTTATTTTTAAATTTTTTATGCCTACAGCACCTGGTCTTCCTAGATGGCCTCCCATCCAAGTACTAACCAGGCTTGACCCTGCTTAGCTTCTGAGATCAAACAGGATTGGCTTGTTCAGGTTGACATGGCCATAGGACGGTAAATAATTTTGGATGAAGATCATTTTTAGAATCTGTGTTTGGATTATTCTTCTTGATAAACACACCTTAAAGATGATTATCAAGTTTAATAACAGCCTGCTCAATGAGAAAATAATAGTTCAATTTTTAAAAGTCCATCTTTGTAAAGAACTATATACTAACAAAGACAGAAGTGGATTTGTGTGTGTGTGTGTGTGTGTGTCTGTGTGTGTGTGAGATAGCAAAATAAGAAGTCAAAGCTTGAAATATAGGTCTTTCCCAAATGGATCATAAGGGGAAAATTCTCTCACTCTTTTCAGTGCACATGGATTAGTTTAGAATATTATTGCTAAAGGTATGTGGTAGGCTAGCTTTTTTGGAGCTAGCTTTTTTTTTCTCCTTTTAGTGTAAAGATCATTATTTTTCTAGTTTTCTCACTAGGATAAATAGTTCTAAACTTGATTTTTAAAATGCCCTGTGGTTGTTTCAAAGTCTACTGAAGGATTCAGGTCTATTTTCTTTAGGTCTATTTTTCTTTTCCTCATTCGATATGTATGCTGAGTTTACTCATAAGGATTTACTGTGGGGTAAACCCAAAAAGATTTACAAGAAGTGAACTCAACTATGGGATCCAATACAAAAGAGGAAATGAGGATCGAGAGTATTGATAATTTAATGAAAAAATGCTTTAATTGAAAAGATTTAACTAAATGGAATTAACATTTCTCAAAAAATATTTGGCTTTATTCAATTTCCTACTGCTATTATATCAGAGGGTCTTATTTCTATTATATTTAAATAGCTAGTAGGTTAACTTATGTATTAGGAAGGTGATGCAATGATTATTTTTACATACTAAATGGGCATTTCTCTTCGACCAGATATTTTATAATTATTCATTCTAATTATGGTATTTTGCATTTTAAAAAAATTTTACTGATTAAAAAAATTATTTTATAATATTTGGTAAACACAGAAGGATAGAGAGGTGTTGGTAGGTTTTTTTTTACAAGTTTAGAAATATCATAATAAAGCTATAAACTAATCCTTTGTGAATTCACCCTCTGACTTAAAAATTAGAATACTTTCAGTAACATGAACATTCCTATATGCTTCTCCATGAATCTCTCTCTCATGCAAGTCCAGCAGCAATCATGATTCTAAGTTTTGTGTTTATATTTCTTTACTTTTTTTGTATAGTTTTAACATATATATGTGTCTCTCTAAACAAGAAAGTTCTGTCTGACTTTTAGTATGTAAATTGATTTAATGCATATGTTCTATAATTTTTAGGCTTAACATTAAGTTTTAAAATTTATCCATGCAGTTTCATTGAAATAGCCTCACCATTGTGTCTTTTGGAATTTATATACATTACTTCACTTAATTCTCACAACAGCTCCATGTGTACATACTTTTATTTCCATATTAAAATGTAAAGAATCAAAGCTAAGAAAATTGAAGGAAATATCTCAAGGTCAAATCTCAGGAAGGTGACAGACCCATCCATGGTTGGTAGCTATACCTCTCTGACTCCTGACCCTATGCTGTTTAATATACCATAATTCAGACTCCTATATAGCAGAAAGAGCTCGAGACAAAATTGTTTTTGAGGTTATAGTATCTCCATTTTACACATGAGCAAAATGAATATATTTCCCAAAAGTTGAGACAAAACAATGGTCCCACCAAGATGTCTACATCTTACTATGAAAATGTTATGTTACATGGTAAGGGAGAATTAATGTTGTAAATGGAAATAAGAATACTAATCTGTTTACCATAAAATCAGGAGATTATCTTGGATTATGTGGGTAGGCTTGATATAATTATAAGTATCTTTTAAATAGGGAAAAGGGAGGCAGAAGAGTAAATGAATATACCTGCTTGAATAAATAAATTTCCAACGTGATAAAAAAAAAAACATTTATGACAGCTAGCACACTGCATTTTCCAACATCATACTTGAAGTTTTTAAATTTTTAATTAGTAATTTTTGTTGTTGTAATGCATTGGCATAGCTCAAATTTGAAAGTATTAAAAAAAGTGAAAAAATCCATTTGACATACCTGATCTCCAACTAAACACTTTCTTTCCTGGAATGCAACCTATATTATCATTTTTGTGGTTAGTTTCTGCACGTTTTATGTTTATGTAACCAAATGTGCATATAGATAAATGCACACATTCTTTTTTCACACAACTGATAGCATACTATGTACACTATTGATTGTATAGCCTGACTTTTTACTTAGCACTATGTCTTGGAAATCATTTGAATTTATCGTGTAAAAAGCTTTTTAAATATTTTTTAACCAACTACATAAAATTTTATTACATTAATGCACCGTAATTTATTTAGCCATTTTTATATTAACAAACATTTAGGTTGTTCCAATTTTTTTGCTAGTTCTCATCTCCCAATAATATAAAAGAAAGTCTATTTTACCAAATTTTGTCAACATCATGAGTTCTCAAGCTTTTTAACTGTTGCCATTATTAAAGGAGAAAAAAATGATATCAGCGTAATTTTAATTTATATTTATCTTATTATGATAGAAAATATACATTTTTCATGCTGTAAGATTCCTTTGCATTTTCTTCCCTGAGAAATCTCATTAATTATAGCTTGAGCTCGTTCTTCTATTATTGTTGATTTTTCTATTATTGCTATGTAGGAGCTCTTTATATATTATGAAAAATAGTTCTTTGTAAAATGAGTGTCATGTATGTGTTTCTTTGTAGAGCTTTTTGTTAAGTTGCTAAATTTATCAAGATTTTATTGTAATGTTAAAACACATGGTTTTATCATATATACAGATCTTTGGTGAATCTGAAATGAATCCTAATGTAAAGAATGAATTTATTATTATTTTTTAAACATATGACTACCAAGTTTTCCCTACACTTATTTTTCCAATCAAATGTCATTTTTAGCCAATCAAAATTATGAATGTGTTTTTGTTACATTGTCCATTTTATTATGTATGTCTCTTCTTGTTCACCCAGTACCACTTAGTGCTCATTACCAGGTTCTTCCAGCCAAGCCCAGAAAAAATTATGATTAATAAAAGGAGGATTCAGAGATTTCTGAGGATATTGTATGTATAGGGTCTTTTTGAGATGAGAAAATAAAAGCTTTTCTTCTATTTTTGGGAGAGGGGCCTTAGGCTCCTCTTTAGTATCAAGAGTAGGAGTTATAACCTGGTAATTATAATCACCAATTAAAAATAATCGATATAACTTGATAACCATCACTTTAGCCTATCATAATAGGTTAGGGTATAATCTTTATTTAGAAAAAAATAAATTTCCTAGATATATAAAGATTCCTTACATAAGTATACTAACATGAGCAAATTTTTCTCTTTGTTTTTCTTAATGGCAGAATGCTACCTGCATTCCCCACTCTCATAATGCGAGATGCATACTGATTTTGCAGTGTATGGGAATTTTAAAGACTAAAAAATAAATGATCAGAATTATAGGTAACTTGCTTTAGTATAAACCTTCATTTTGAATGAATATTATGAGTTTCATATTTAAGACAGCAGATAATTTTATTCTAAATAGAAAATATATGGAATAAGATCATTTTTTAAAAACATTTACTATTTGGTGGAAATTAAAATTAAATATATTTTATCACAAAAAAAGAATGGAAACAATAAATTACAAAAGAAATCATAAGTAAAAAAGATTACTATTGCACTTGTTTGATATTCCTTATTTTTCATTATTTTATGTCAAAGGGAATTGTCACATATACTAGCAGCACAAATGCACAGACAGAAAAGAACTCTATTTTCCCAGTAAGCAATTATGAATGAGAGAGATTTTTAACTGGCTTTGTGAAGATTCTCATAGTAACTCAATGCTAAGAATTATAAAACAATAAAAAAAATTAGGAAGCATCTCATCTTCAAAAAGTAAAATAAAATAAAACTTGTGCAATTATTCATGCATCAACTTAAATAAAATTTTTAAAACATATATATTTGAACTACTATAATTTTATATTTAGAATAGATTCCAATTATAATAACAAAGTATTTATAAAAGTATCGTTGAGGTTAACTAAAATAAAAATAATTGGCCGATCTCCATTTATTATTTGACATAAAATGAAGTAGAAAGGCTGAACTGAATATGTTGTATTCATGGATATTCAATACATGTTTGCAACCCATAGGAGAATTGAAACTATAAGGTAAAGAGAATAATTTTTAAGCTTAAGCACTGATATTATATATCCAAATTAGTGTTTCCTCTTTCAAAATAGTCATCTTGCTTTTGATTATTTTAAAATACTGAAAATATTTTAAGTTATTCTATTACAACTGTCTTCTGTAACAGAAAAACAATTCTATGAATAGACTGATGGGCAGAAAATCTGTGTCCTTTGAGACTGAACTTGATCTTATGATAATAGTTGAACATAATGAAGATAGTGCTGAGCTCAAGCAGAGTATTATTATTGAGGGCTTAAGATAAGATATAACTAAAAATACTGAGGGAATTTTAAAATATGGAGTAGAAACGAATTCTGAAAGCACTTCCAAACAGCGTTGGGAAACTTTCATCAGAAAGAGCACTATAGGAATATTAAATTGCAGTCCAACTACCTTCCTTAGTAGATATCACTTATGGGGATATAAATGTTCTGGACATTACATTTTAAAAAGTGAGAATCACTTGTATCATTTAGAATCTCATAGAAGCATGTGCATTTACAATAGTTGGCATTTTAATTTTCATGGGAGTGAATAAAACTATTTTTTATGCAAATTATAGAAAAACGAAAAAAAAAAACCGAAGGGAGACAATTATGGCTAGATCACTTCAAAGTTATATCAATATTTAAACACTATGATGTACACCTGAAACTAATATAATATTGAATGTTAACTAATTGAAAAAATTTCAATTAAAAAAAGAAATAAGGAAAAATTTCAAGATTCTCCAAGACGAAATAAATCCATAAAATAAGAAGGCTTACAACCATACCATTACCAAAACAAACAAGAAAATCATCACAGTAAATGACTTGCTATTCTAACAGAAAGGGCACCATTAAACTATAAACCTTTTAAAATGCCTGAATATGTTAAAAACTAAAATGTTAGGAAAAAGAAATTTATACAAAGTAATGGCTGAAATTCAGGAAATAGAATTTTATACAACAGTAGATTTTCTGCATAAGAAAATCTACACGCTTCACCAAAAAATCTGATGAAAGAAGAAAATTGTAAGTCAAGAGTCTAAAGAGAATTAAATGTACTCAAACAAGTATTAATGATATGAAATCACCTTGAATCATAAATTTACATTACAAACAGTAGTGGAAAAACATCAGGAAGAATAGTTATTTGAATAAACTCAGCAAGGAAATATAAAAAAGACTAATTACCTCATAAATAAGTAATAAGACAATTGTATGTGAGTTAAGATTCTGTGGTAATATACAATCAGGGGATATTCCTGACAACAGAAAATTAATTTTAAACATATTATCTTTAGTATTAGGCATTTGAAGTTTTATAAATCATTGCCATTAATAATTCACAAAAGCTGTCTTTGGTAAATATATATTTTTGACAGTACTTTTAACAATATTAACTATTTTATCTTTTAATGAAAGCAGCAAATAGTATGTTTAGCTTTTTTACTTACGTTGATTTATGGTAAAAGAATTAGACCCTGAATGCTTTAAGAACCCACTATGTTTAGGCGCTCTGCTATAAACTACCATCTCCTCCTCCTCTGGTTCAGTACTTGCTCACTAGCATCTTCTTTCCTTTCCCACTCCTACAGTTCACACTCAAACCGTCAGTTTTGCTTATACCTGTCTCTGACACACCATTCTCACATTTCCAGGGTAATAAAATAGAGCTTATACTTAAGAAAGTTTAGAGACTCACTTAAGATTATTAGCAATGCGAATTAAATTGAAAAGCTATAGGAACAGTATGTATTTGTGTAAGATATGTAATTATTTGGTTTTGTTTTTTAACCTCCATTTCTATTCTCCAAAATGTTAATATATCCTGTGTCAATCAGAGGAATGCAGTTACAGAAAAAGTAAACCCATTCTCCTATAAAAATTCATAAAAGTGAAGAGACATAGGACCAGTTTCATGCCGCTTGATGTTTTTGGTGTCTATTCTCTGATTCTGCAGTTTTACCCATAACATTCTATAACATTTAAATTATGCTTGAATTATTAGCAGCTTTTCTCATTCAGGGTTCTTCTTAGCTAAATCTCAACAGGCAGTCTAAACTGTAGTAAGATTTACTGAGAATATTAAATAAGGCTATGCTACACAAAGCAGAACATAATTAGTGCCAAAGCCTAGCTCTGCCTACACATTTACAGTCTATTTAGACTACTGAAAAGTGCTAGAGTGTTTCAAATAATCAAGTCCTGCTTGAAATTTCAGCGACCTAATTTCATAAAACAGAATTGTGCTCCAACTGCTAACAGCAAAATATCTTCAGTTGACTTACAAAATATTATTATAGCAAATGTTATAACATTGAGAGTGCTCTGGGACATTTTTCTGAATATATCCATTCTTTATCTTGTCATTTGTACTCAGTGAGGACAGAAATGGACACACACACGTTCAGGGGTGCTATGGAAAAACATGCAATTTCCATAGCTAAGTCAAGTTTGAAACATATTTAAACCAAGTTTGAATTTCTTTAGGGTGGTTTACAAAGATTATAAATTCTCTTAAAAATTCAAAGAAAATATTTAATTTTTATTCTGTACCAACTGATTTTCATTATTTTAAAATTTACAGAAGTAATCCATCCCCATTTTATTAAAATTTAGCAAATACAGATAGTAAAGTGGAAAAAAGGTACTTTTTCACCCCTAAGAAATAAAAAGTGTTAGAATTTGATATATATCCAACTAGAATTATTTCAAAACATATTGCCTAAAAACTTTAAACACTGTTTTTCCTTGGCTATGTGTTGTTCTATTATACTCTTTATCATTATAAATAGCATTTCATTACGCTTCCTTACATAAACTATTTGTCTGTTTATCTTATTATTACCTTAAAATAGAGTCATAAAATTAGAAAACTTGAATTAGAGAGAAAACATATTCTAAGAGTTTTTCTGCAGATTTGTCCAACTCCTTAAAAAATGTTTAATGTAAATTTTTTATTCTCAAATATCTATTATAAATATCTGCAAATATTTTTATTAGTAAAAGTATTTGCTAAAATTTTCCCATCATTCATCTAGGGGAAATTTGTGTGTGTGTGTGTGTGTATAGTTGTTTAAAACAAACTATGGTGAATTATTACATATATAATTTTCATGAATAGGAAAATATGAAAAATGTATTTCATAAAAGGATAACATTTAAAAAATCATTGGTTGAATGACTTGTGACATAGAAACAAAAATAAGTGCTCTCATATATATTATTTTATTGAATTCTTACAATTCTTGAGATACCCATCACTATCTTTTTTTCTCTCTTCCAGAAGAAGGCATTATGGCACAGTAATTCTAAATAATGACTTTTGTTAATTTAACGAGTTTGCAGTAAAACAAAAATATGAACATATTTCTGACCCAAATTTTTTGTTATCTTATATTATTATAAAAATGTAATTTAAAAATGATTTTTCTTTTTCACTATAATAATGAAGAATTTAAAAAATTTTAATGCAAGGAAATTAGAACTTGAACCCTGGAGAGTAGAAGAAATAATAATAATAATTTTTCCAAACATCTGAGGGTATGTTCTAAGCAAAACAAATGATTAAGACAGCATTTCTCAAAGTGTGTTGGGTAAGATGTGAAAATGTATCCTACTATAAGTAAACAATAAAATAAAATAAAATAAAATAAAATAAAATAAATAAAATAAAATAAAATAAAACAAACTAAAATAAAATAAAACAAACATTTGGTTAAAAAAAATTGGGAGAAAGTCTGAGTTACAGATTGTAATCAGATTTGTATGCAACCTAGGACTTTGCAGAGCCTTAAAATTTCCAATATGCCTGGAAGATTTCAAAGTGAGAGAAATAATGCAAAATGTCATGAATTTCATAACTGTGTATTTAAAAGGACAGTTGTAGGTCAAATACTCTAAGGGAAATACTTTGCTAAAAGCTTCGATTGTTTGAGTAAATGGGGATTGCCTAATATCATCAGGTCAAACTTAACTATTCAGAATGAAAGAAGACAGTGCAGAAGTCATTGTAATTACCACCAGGCTAAAATAAAGATAAATAATCAACCAAAGATCCACACCAGCTCCTGCTAGAAACTCCTACCGGGCTTGCTGTTTTATTTGTCTGCCTCTGCGTCTACAGTTTAATTTGCCTTTACCCAAGATGTATCTACCTGCTTCTGCTCAGTCGGTCCTATTTTTCCTCCATCCATTAATTTGTTTAGGTTTGATATATCTGATAACATTTTTCTTACTCCCTGCTTATTGTCTCTCCTGCCTTTATTTCCATCTTAATCCAGACTTCCTCGTGTCTCTGCTCTCTTGGCTTCCACTTTACAGTCTCAATCCATCTCTAAATCAAATCTAAGTTTATTATTGGTCTTTCCTAGCTCCCCAACTATCTTTCCAGATTATTTTCAAATCGTATACCTTCTCTCCCTGTTTTAGCATACAGTTAATTAAAATTATGTCAATTTCTATGTGTTTGCATCTTCACAAATTAACACAGAACATTACACTCCTTTAATTCAATTTTAAAATATCCCAAATAGCATATAAAAGATCAAATATTATCTTATTAAATCTGTCTGAAATGAGATTAAAACCATTAAATGTTAAAATGCTATCTTTTAAAATATAACATTACTTTTATAAATATATGTTGTCTTTCTTAGCTGTAAAAGGGCAAGAACAGGTAAAAAAAAAATGAATACCACAAGTGCTATTTACTTTACCTGCAGAAGCTGAAAGCATCAAGAGGCACTTGTGATTTCCACTCCTGGAGGATAAGAATAATCCCTACACACTGTTCTTGACAGAATAACATTATGGTTTGCCACCAGAACAGTTTTAGAAGTGTCAGGATAAGTGTTCTCCTAGCCTCAGAGAAAGGACCAGATCCACAGCTAATTAAGTGAGCAGTGAGTTAGGAGTATAGAGCAAGGAAAGCCAAAGTAGAGATTGAGGGGTGAATAAGAATTTTCAGTATACTCCTCTCATTACAACTATAGATACATAATTATTTCTGTCTCCTAGGAGAAAACAGTCTTCTGCTACAGAACCAAGACTCCAAGGCATAAACAACATCTCATTAGGACCAAAGGGGATTTGAAAAGAAATATACTACATTTTTTGAGTAGACTTTGGCTAGCTGTGAGTTATATAAGTGGAAATCCTGCAGCCAATGATGTTAAAATTGTATAATGTAAATTTTTATCTGATTCTGTTACTGCTCCTTATAACACAGTTTATGCTCTGATTTTTATTTTTCTCTTTTGTCTTATTTACACCATCTAAAAAAAAACTCTTTAAATTTTTTTAGGTTACAAATATTAGATTATAGTACAGATATTTTATTGAAATTTTTATGTGTCCTAAGTTTACTATTCAGACACTCTATGTAATATTTATTTTTCTTTTACATAAATACACATTTTCTCTACTACATGGAAATGAAATATTTAGTTTAGTTGTTAGATACTACAAGTGTTTATGAAAAGACACTTCAAATTACATTTATTTAATATAAATAGTTTTTTGGTGAACACTGCACATGTAAATGGGCTGCTAGTATCTTGAAAATGTAAGACATGTCCTGTTGTATATTTCTTTGCTTTACTTCAGAAGGAATTGTTTATGATTTAAGAAAAAATATGGAAGATGTGGTGTTTTATATAGAAAGTTTTGTTTGTGTTTTAAAAAATAGATAACATCTCTTATTTATAAATTTTAAAAAACTACATAATTCAACCATAAGGCTAAGTGATTTTCCACCCAATTAAGAAATCAACCAACCTACTATTGGAACATGATTGTAAGATATTTTAAAGTAGGAAATGGTACAGTGAAAAGAGTAATTTAATACATGGTTGGAAAGTTTTCTTGATTAGAAGAGATATAAAGAGATAAACCATCTATACTGACAAAATAAAAAAAGAATATTGAATTAAAAACAAAACCCTCTGCACAATAGGAGCTATAGGCAATAAATCCAAATCGGGGACCTAAAAACTGTTACTATAGGTAAATAAATGAATATATAGTGAGGATGTAAAGTAATTATTCAGATATTATGCTCTCAACTGACCTCTAAGGAATTTTAGGCTCAAATTTGTCCCATTTTTGTGACAATCAAACTTTTCAGCAAATAAAATGTTACAATTTGACAAATGACTACAGTCTTCACATGAAATGCAAGCAAATGTTAGATGATAGTAATAATGATATTATAAGTAAATTCTTTTAAAATTTCTTTTATAGTTTTTACCTATACTACTACATTCTCAAAACAAAGAAATTACACCAAAGTTCCCAAGAAAACTAGTGAGAAAGGAAGATTTCAAATATATAGATTCAGCTATTATACTATTGTTGTTTACTGAGAAAACAATCTCCAAATGTCAATGAAAATTATATTTATAACATGTACCACCATAGAATGAAAAATGATTTGTCAAAACTTTAAATATATTATTTTAAAAGCCTATGCCAAATTATATTAAAAAGTTCAATTTTCAACAGCGAAAGTATGAGACATGTGCAGATATTGGTAAATATGACCCATACAGTAAAAAAAAAAAAAAAAATTTAAATAAAAACTGTCCCTGAGGAAACCCAGATATTAAATTTATTAGACAAAGATTTTAAAATCAACTATTATAAATATGTATAAGAAACTCAAAGAATGTATAACAATGTCTTATCAATGTAGAATATAAGCAGAGAAAGATTATATCTAAAAAGAACCAAATAGAAATTCTAAGTTGAAAAACACAATAACTACAAACAAAAATTCATGACAAGGACTCAAATAATTTCAGTTGACAGAAGGAAAAAAAATCAGTGAACTTGTAAATTATTCAGTAGAAATTACTGAGTGCATGTAACAGAAAGAAAAATGTAATAAAGAAAAATGAAAAAATTCTAAGTGATTTTTTGGAGACCATCAAGTTTATCGGGATACACATAATGGTAATCTCAGAAGGAGATGACAGAGAGAAAAAGATATAAAATGAATTTGAAGATATATCATCAGAAAATATGTCAAACTTGTTAAAAAACTTTAATCTAAACATCTAAGAAGTTCAAAGAATATCAAGTAGGATGAACTCAAAGAGATCCACACTTGGACACATCATATTTAACTGTCAAAGGACAAAGTATCATAAAAACAGTAAGAGAGAAACAACTCTTCATGTACAAATAATTCTCAATAGGATTAATAGTATTAATTCTGATTTCTCTTCTGAAACCACAGAGGTCAAGAAGCAGGAATGTTATAGGAAGTTTAGGAAGAAAGGGACCGTCAACCATTATTTCTGTATTTAGCAATAGTGTCTTTCAAAAATTAAAGAGAAATTGTATTTTGAGAAAAATAAAAACAGAATTCATTATAATCATGCCTGGACTATAAGCCAATGGGCACATAAAAAAATGTTCAGCAGGATTAGGTGCTAGAAAAATGCAAATCAAAACCACAATGAAATATCATTATAGATCCACTAGGATGCCTATAGTTAAAATGATAGACAATAAAAAGTATTACTGAGGATGGGGAAAACTGGAACATTTTTTTTCACTTCTGATAGGAATGTAAAATGATGCAGCTTCTTTAGAAGACAATTTGGCAGTTCTTCAAAAAATAAAATATGAAGTTGACATATGACACAGCAATTCCACTCTTATGTATGTACTCAAGAGAATTGAAAGAATATGTTTACACAAAACTTGTAAATGAATATTCATAGCAGGATTATTTATGATAGCCAAAATGTGGGAAAAATCTCAAAAGTCCATCAACGATAAATAGATAAATATGATATATCCATACAATGGAATTTTAGTCAGCAAAAAAAAAAAAGGAACGAAATGAATAATGATTCATGCTATCCATATATGAATGAACCTCAAAAATATTATGCTAAGTGAAAAAAGACACACAAGAAAGGCCATGTGCTATATGATTCTTTACATAGAAATGTCTAGAATAGTCAAATCCATGGGTAGAGATAGTGGTTGCCAGGGTCTGGAGGAATAGGAAATGTAAAATGACTGCTAATGGCCATTGGATTTTTATCTGGGATGAAAAAATATTCTATAATTAGATAATGATATTGTTGCACAGCTCTGTGAATATATTAAAATCTGTCTAACTGTTCACTTTAAATAAAATAAAAAATTAATTATAAAATAGAAAAATTAATTAAAACAACCAAGAAAATCAATCAATTCTGAAGGTGATTGGTTGGAAATAGCAATAAAATTGATAAGCCTCTAATCAGACTAAGAAAAAAAGAGACAACTCAAATTGTTAATATCAGGAATGAAGAAAGAGACATCACTATGAACTCCACAGATATTAAATAGGATAAAGAGGGATTAATACAAAAATTTTATGACCATGAACTGAACAACTTAAGTTAAATCCACCAAATCCTTTAAAAGAAAACCATAAACTATCTCTCACTTGAGAAGGAATAAATTACCTGAATAAGATTATAAGGATTAAATATATTGAATTATGATTAAAACATTTCCAAAAATATAAACTCCAGGCATAAATTCTTTCACTAGTGAATTATCCCAAAGTTTAGGAATTCTACTAAACCTTAATTAAAAAAAAATAATAATTTAACAAAATCTCAGAAAATAAAAGAAGCAGACACACTTCTCAAT
The DNA here is from genome assembly GCF_902729225.1 of Pteropus medius. Classification (NCBI taxonomy): domain Eukaryota; kingdom Metazoa; phylum Chordata; class Mammalia; order Chiroptera; family Pteropodidae; genus Pteropus; species Pteropus medius. The sequence goes on along the minus strand of NW_024342474.1, from coordinate 3,426,394 downwards.
TCATTTTTTGTACCCTCATTATTCTAATAACGAAACCAGACAAAAACAGTTCCTGACAACTACTGACCAATATATTTCATGAATATAAATTCAAAAATTCTCAATAAAATCTTATTAAATTGAATTCAAGGATATATAAAAATGATGATGTATTACAACTAAATGGATTACATAGAGTCAAAGAGTATAAAATATTCACTGGGGATGCAGAATTGGTGAAAATGGGGAAATGTTGGTCAAAGGGTTCAAAGTTACAGTTATGTAGAATGAATACACATAGAGATATAATATACATCATAATGACTGTAGTTAATAATAATGTATTGAATACTGGCAATTTGCTAAGAGAATATATTTCAACTGCTCTTACCACAACCACACATATTCTCACACAAAAGATAACTATTAGAAGAGATGGATAGGTTAATTAGCTTGACTGTGGTAATAATTTAACTATATGTATATCAAAACATACTGTTATACACCTTAAATACATACAGTTTTATTTTAAAAAGCAGTAGTAAGCAAAAAACATGATATTTATAAAAGAATAGATATATTGATCAATAGAACAGAATAGAGAGCTCAGAAATAGATCCGCAAATATAAACACCTACTTTTTGACAAAGAAACTGACATAATTTAATGGAGAAAGAATAGTCTTTTCAGTAAATAGTGCTGAGAAAAAAGTTATGGAAGCTTGGGTGCAGCCAAGGAGTTTTAGACACCATTCTAAAAGCATGATTCATTTAAAAAATTGATAAATGGCACTTTTCATCACTGAAATTATTTACTCTTCAAGAGATATTGTTAAGAAATGAAAAGACAAGCCAAAGTTTGGGAGAAAATAAGTTCATGTCACATATATAATAAAGTACTTCCCCTCCATCCCCAGAATATATTAAAAACTCTTAAAACTCCCATAAGAAAAAAAAAACAATTTAAAAAAAGTAAGAAAAAATATCTTTAAGACACTTCACTGAAGAAGAAATATAGATAGTAACTGTGCATATGTAAAGATGTTCAATCTCATTCATCATTATGGAAATGCAAATTAAAAACACAAGATACTACTACATGTCTATTAAAATGGCTAAAATAAAAAAAATACTGACAATACTAAGAGCTGATGGGAATGTGGAACGAATGGCACTCTCTTGCATATCTGATGGTAATGCAAAAGGTATAACTGTTTTGGAAATCTATTTGGTACTAAACGCAATTAAAGGAAGACTTAGCAATCTCCCTTTAGGTATTTACTCAGATGGATTGGAAACTTATGTACACACACACGTGCACACACACACACACACACAATCTGTACACAACATTTAATAGTAGTCTTTTTTATATCATCAAAATCTGAAGTCATTCTAGATGTTGCTCAGCAGATGAATGAATAACAATATATAGTACACCCATACAATGGCATACTTCTTAGCAATAAAGATGAATTAAATACTAAATCTTGTAAAATTATGGATGAAATTTATTTGCATTTTGTTAAGTGAGAAAGGGTAGTCTCACGAGTTTAATACTATACTATTTTTTTACAAATAAAAAGTGGAGCCAGGAAACTGAGACCATTTAATCCAGAGAACACACATTCAAAAGTCTGCAAAAAATGCTAATTTACATTTATAAAGCAGACCAGGATTAATGGTAGGTGCTAAACTCATTGCATTATAACTCAATTCCTTTAAGTATTATACCCTTTTAAATCACAAACTAGACATTAGCAACAACAAAAAAGTATGTTTAATAAAACAGTCTCTGTACAAAAATTGGACCTCAAGTTCCACTCCTAATTTAGCCTAGAGAAGAAAAGACATCTGTATCTCACTGTGAGGAGGGATACTAACTTCAAAATACAGTTATTCATTTCCATCAGGTCAAGGCAAAATATTTTAAAAATAACAATAGTTATGAGAGAACATTTCTCCAAAAATTTTTGACCACCAAGGTGAGTTTCAAAGAAGGTTGCAAAACATATCCCCTAAAATATTTACAGCCATTTTAAAACATAGCTTTTAAACCTGAGTATTCTCCATATGCTCCTTTTAGCCTTCAAGTTCCATGAGTCTGACAATTAATGGAGATGGTCTAGTGTGCATACTCAGTTGTTTAACCTAAATCAATTCCCATATTGAATTTCTTTAAATATGCAACATGCAAGTCAGCATCAAAATCAATAGCTCTGGCTCCTCATTGGCACCTGCCAAGAAAATATCTATGAAATATAGCACACCTCTCATCCTCTCCTTCATTCACAGTCACTAGCATTCTGCACAGAACATTTACCCTAACACTCTAAAGAAATGTGTGCTATTCAAGTGATAATTTTTCAAGTGTGAGATCAATTTTGATTTGACAATTAAGGGAATGTGTACTTCTTCAGGAAATAAAGCAATGAAGACAAATTTTCCTATTTTTTTCTATTTATCAACAAAATGATCATGTATTGGGGTATTTCAGATGAAAGAGCATCATTCATAAAACTTAGATTTGATCCAAACTATAAAACATTTTTTAATGCATTGCATCAAAAATATCAAAGTAACAAGTAGTAGGCTAGTTTTCTGAAAATATTTGTCTTTCAGGGGAAAGCCTGGATATCTAGAATAATTATACAAACACCATAGCAATACACTATTAATTCTCTGTTTATCCTCTCTTCACTGTGACTGCTGCAGCAGTTTGTGGAGGAATTCATCATGCAGTATTCAGATTCTTTGTATAAGGCTGAAATAACAAGGTCAATGGTCTTTTGGTAGTTATTTTAGTTAAAAATTTGATTCATTGATTCGTTGAATAATGAGTATTCAGAAAGAAAATAGCCTTTAATTTTAAACATCTTATGCATATAGCTGAGTAATTTTTCTAAATGACATTGGTCAAGCTGCAACCTTTTTGTTTTTCTTTTAAAACCATATATTACATTTTTTTTCTGATTCAAGATAAATATCAACCTTGAAACATGACATTATACTTGGTGACAGTGCAGTGAATTTGTGTTATCTGAGAGTAAATTCTTTCACGAAGAAAATCCAATGAAATTCAATAAAATACAATACGATTCTTATATTAACTTTAATGAAGCTCTCCTGGAGCTCAGATGCTTGGAGAGGTTTTAAAAGCAGGTAGCTTAGATGCCAGCTGGGGTTTTCTCTGCTTAGTCAGATTAAGCAAAGAATACTTGTGCAGCTTTATTAACACACACAATTTAGCAGAGTAATAGTCAGGCTTCTTTATTTCATGGGTTGGTTGCTAACTGGTAATATCATTCCTAGGAGAATTCAGGACTTTTAATTATGCTGTGAATAGTTTACAGTATGAATATTAAACTGAGGACATTTAATTCGTGCACTGGTTAATTAAATAGCAGACAACAGCAAGCTAGATTTATAAAAAAAAAAAACCCTCAGCAGATTTGCTTTGCCAATCATGTGTGAAAAATATATTTTTTAATTTTTAAATTTTATTAGCAGCTTACTGTGCTAAATTAAAACTGAGTCAAAAGTGGGTTTTGAAGTTTTACCTAGGGATATAAGATGACCCAAGGACTTTTAAATATTGAGTAGATATTCACAACTCCTGTTAGACGCACTCTACCATTTCAAGTTTATATTAAATGGATAAATCATGACTTGAAAAATACAATTCACTGCTAACTCACAATATATCTAAAATAATATAAAAAGAAGAGGATATTCACATGAGGGTGTTACAGAGCTGATGAAAAAGCTACTTTTAGTATTAGAAAGTAATAATAAAATTGTTTAAAACTTGATTATTAAAACAGATGCAGTTCTGGATAATCTTATGTACATTCAAAGGACAATTTGAATTTGAGCTCTTCTGTGTACCATGTGTCTTGATAAATGCTTGAGATGAGTAACATTTTATTTATTTTCCTAAGAATCTTTTCCAAATCCAAATATGATCATTTAGTGATCCTGCTTAATATTCTTCAATCACCTCTTGTTGTTATTAGGAGAAAAATCGAAATCTTTAAGAAGGTTTAAAGGGCTATGGAGGATCCTGGCCCTGCCCATCTATTGGGCCTTATTTGCAACACTTTCCTGTAGTGTACTCGTATGTGATCACAACATCCTTCTTTCAATTCCTCAAATTAGGCTTCTTTCTGCTTCAAAGCCTTTGCCGAATCTGTTTCTTTCCCCATTGAAAGTCCCCTGCTCCCAGCCCAATTCGAACTGAACCTTGTATTCAGTTTTCAAAATTCACTATAAATGTTCCTTTCTCATGGAAACCTTCACTGACCAACCAGATTATAATCCCACTAACTCTTCTAATAATGAATCCTGTGATTTATTGTTGTTGTCGAACAGGTAATAGGGTATATGAGACTAGAGTTCTAGGAGGAAGTCCAGGTTGGCAATATGAATCTAGAGTCATCATTATTTAAATAATATTTAAAGCCAGGAAGCTAAATGACATCATCACACAGGAATTAGTATAGACAGAAAAACAAGGATACTGGTATACTGTAAGCCTTTATTAATACATTGTCTTTCAACTGTTGAGTTTAGTCTATTTCAATTACTTGTTAATATCAATACATTTAGGTCTACTTTAATAACACAATTTATCATATGGGATTTTTTTTTGGTTTTTATATTATTTTTCTTCTTTCCATACTTAAAAAAATTTGACATCCTTATTTTCAGTCTAAGAATAAAAGTATTTTCCACTTTTTAAAAACTCTTGATCTCCTTCCAACTTCATCATACTAGTATATATATTTCCAAGACTGGGTATGTTAGATGATAGATGATAGATAAGAAGAAAGATAGAACTAAATAGATACAGATATACATATTTTAAGAGAATAATGAATGTTGCTAAGGCATCTATTTGTTCATTTTTTTTCAGACTATCTTCTGACTGTGTCTACTATTATTTACATACTTTATACACAACTGTATTCAGTGTGGCTTTTAAGTAGCAATACATCTAAAACCTTACATAGACAAGAATTTATTTGCATGCCTTCTATTTAAATAACAGTTTGCTGAAATAGAATTCTAGATTATTTTTCTTGACATTCGGGAAATATAATTCCATTATATTCTCTCATTCATGTTTTTTAAACCTATTATCTATTTTCTTTGTCTTGTTTTTTTATCTGTGCTCTCTTTTCCTTATAATTTTTTTCTCTTTGTCTTTGCTATTTAAATTTCACTGTCTATGTAGAACTAAAGTTTTTTCTATCTCTCCTCTTTGGCAATTATCGAGACTTTTCAATAGATTAAGGTCTCATCATTTTCTTTGTTTTTTTTCTTTCTTTATTACAATGTATAAATCTCTGATATTTTAAAAATATTTTTACCTCTTCATTTTTTATCTTTTAGTCTCTTTGAAACTCCTATGATCTGGTGTTGCATTTCCATTTTTATTCTTCATAAAAATTTTAAAAATAACAATAGTTATGAGAGAACATCTGTTTTCCTCTTAGAATGTCTTCTTCAATGATATTTCTGATTCTGACCTGATAATTTTTTGTATTCCATCTATTGAATCATGTATGGTATCACTTATGCATGGAAGCTAAAAAAAAAAAAAAGTTGAACTTATAAACAAAAAATAGAAAAGTGGTTTCCAGGGGTGGGGGAAATAGAAAGAGTTTGGTAAAGGGTACAAACATTCAGTTATAAGATGATTAAGAACTGAGAATCTAATGGGTGAAAAAAAGTAAAACTGGAATCCTGTCTTACACTACTCATGAAAATTAACTCAAAATGTAAGATCTGAAAAGTAACTCAAAATATAAGACTTAAATAAATGTAAGACTGAAACCATAAAACTCCTAGAAGATTCATTACGAATAGGCTAATTTTTTTCAGTGTGTATTTCACTGTGTGACCCCATAATCATGCCAGCTAAAAATGCCAAATAATTTTCCCACTATGCTACTTATTTTTATAAATGAATAGTAAGTACAAGCAATGTTGGCCTCTATACCTTTACTCGACAATTTATTGTAACGCTTATGTCTAAATCCTTCAGTTGATGGACATGGCCTATGGATAAGTGAGTGTTTGCATGTCTCCAGAATGGCTCTGAAGGCATATATTGAGAAGCACTAATTAGTAAATTATTTCAAAGTAAATAATTTGGTGTAGAGAACTTCAGCAAGCCTTGTTCATGAAACTAGACATATAATTGGTCATGGACATCACCAGGTATTGCTGTTGTCTTCTCAAAATCACATGGGTGATTCTAAACAATCAATTTCGAGCTGATATATGAGGATAAACAATTTGAAGTAAAGAAAATTTTATCAAACTAGTTTCATATTACCAAATACAAGGGTGAAAAAGACGAATTTGGCAGTCTAGTAAAGTTAAGCTTTGTCTTTGGATTCATAAAGACTGGAGTCCAGAACTTGCCCCTGGCAACAATTAACCTTGTGATCTTAGGCAAATTGTTTATCCTCTCTGAGCCTGATGTATATCTTTTAAAATATAGTTACATACTTCAAAGAATTGTGATAATTTATGAACAGTCAAGGAAAAGAAGACCTCTAAGGGAGGTCACCTAGTACAGTCTTTGTCATTCAAGAAATGTTAGTGTTTTAAAAAGTTATTATTATGTTTAAGTTTTATGGGTTGAATAAAATAGAGATCAGGTAGAATTTGTAAATTCGTAGTAATTATTTATCTTTGTCTTCTCCCTTCCTCTCCTCCTTCTCCTCTTCCTCCTTTTCCTCCTTTTCCCTATCCCTGTCTCACACTCTTTCTCCTGCCCGAGATCTGCAAACTTTGCCTAAATTTGTTAAATTCTCATTTCGATGATATCTATTGTGCATAATCTCAAATTATAGTGTCCAGACAACAATGTATTATGATCTCTCACGGTTTTTGTGGGCTTCCTAGGCTCAGTTGACCAGCTCTTGTTTGTTACCTCTCTTGCAGTCACATGCCAGCTGGGACTACAATAGTCTTAAAGTTTGACTGGGCCAAATATCTAAGATGGTGCACTCACAACGCAATTGAAACTGGCTCTCATCTGGAAGTTCAACTGAGGTTTTTGATCAAAGCATCTACACATGGCTCTTCATGTGTCCTGGACTTATCACTGTATGAGAGCTGAGTTTCAAAATGAGCAACTCAACAGTAAATATCTCAGAGCAACTCAACAGTAAATATCTCAGAAAACTCAAGTAGAGCAGTAAAAAAATTTTTATTTTTTTCCCCCTCACCTCTATCACATCTTATTGCTCAAGAACAAGTTGCTGGGTCAACCAGATTCAAGGGGAGGATTCTACAGAAGGATAGATAAATGGAGAGTGCTAAATTTTTCTGACTTTATACTCTTAGATGGCTTATCTCTCAATGAATAGATTATTTAGATACTCTTCAGAATATTCATCAGATGAGCATGTGTGTGTGTGTGTATGTGTGTGTGTGTGTGTGTGTGTGTGTGTGTGTGTTTAGGAGGTAGAGGAAGGGAGAAGTAGAAAAGAGAGTTAAGAGTGTAAAATATAATGAAGAACCAAAATAAATAATGCAAATTTTACTCATATCAATCCCTATTTTCAACAGCACGCCATTACTAAAGCATGAATATCAAGGCATTTATAAAGTTTCAATGAGAGCATAACACTTCAAAAAAACACAAAAACGCTTATACATTAGTAGTGTTTTCTAAGTAGGCTCCTCACTACATTTTATGAAGGCGTTCCCAGTTTTGGTAAGACATCAGAAAACTCATTAGTAAGTGAGAATAAATATCAAAATACGACATTAATAATGTTAATTGAGTTAACCTATGCCTGACTTCTGAAAAATAAATTGTATTCTGAATATTCATCTATCCCTTAAGGAACAATGACTATATCATAAACATTTTTACGTCCTTTATCACTTTCTTCTCAACATCGCTTTCATTATTAGACATGAAGTATGATCAGTAAATATTTACAATGGTCATGTCAATATCAATATGAAAATATGTTGCAGAATAGTTAAAGAAAGCCAGTTTATCTTATCAAGTCATCAACAGAATATGGATAACTCATGATTCTCATTTTAACAGTCTTTAAAAATTGACTCTTGGTTATGTTCTTCTACTTATTTATTTTAATGAGTTTGATTAACATTATACAGAAATATTTCAATGAGCTATATATTAATCAGCTAACATAAGTGATCAAAATAATCTTATTCACAAAATAATTGGCAAATCCCATAGAGATAATAACAGATATAGTAAATAATAATTAAAAAACACACCTTTTATATGTTTATAATGAACCAGATGTTCTATTCACTTAATTCTTAAGACAACCCCAATGTCTGCATTTTGTTATTAATGCCTGTCTTATTTATAAGAAAACTAAGAGAGAGGGAGTTAAGTAACTTGCCAAACATTGCAGTTAGTGAGTGGTTGAGCCAAGATTTGAATGTGTGTAATCTGGCTCCAAAGTCAATCCTCCCAAGCCTCTGTATCTTATCTTTGCATAGATCACAGTGTGTGGTGCCTCTATGAATGCATTTCTGAAGATTTACTGACTTGAAGTTTTCTTTATTTTCACTCAACATTAAAATTTGTTCAATTATTTAAAATTTCAAGCACTGAAAAGTGCTTTAGTTATTGAAACAGGGATTCTATATTGGAAATGGAGTGAAAAGAGTACACTTAGAAACAAAAGCGCTATTTCGATCTGAGAAAGTGATGAATCAGTGGAATAATGTTTATAATTATATTTCTATAGTTGAGATTCTCTGATTATAATACTATTATTTCTTTCACAAAGTCAAGAGATCTCTTTAGTTTAAGAGGGTGGTCTCAAAGTCTTTGCTATTTGTGACACATTCCCTCAGAGAAAAATACTACTTTTTTTTTTACTCCAAAAAGAGATCATAAAACATAAATATTTAGGAGTAGCCATTTGGACATTAGCCTTTTTCAGTTTGTTTGTCCAACTTACACAATTTAACTGGAAGATATCACTGTATTGGCATAAAACAAAATATAATATCCTATCTTTCAACTCATCTGGCATATAAAGCTAGATGATAATCAATAACTATATCTCCTAATCATTCCAATAATATATTCTGTATGCTAAGGCTCTAGCAGTTGGCCCATGGTCTGACTATTTTTGCACAGGAAAGCAGCAGTGCAGGAAGTAATACATGAAGTCAGCAATAGAAAAGGGTAAAACATTATTAAGAGCTTGGAAGAGAGAAGTGAAGAGTATTTTGAATTGAGAATGTGATATTTCTCTTCTGATTGTTCTCACTTTAGAAAATATCCACAGGTATATTACATATTATTAAATTAGGTACCTTCTGTATTTTCAAACGAGCTAGATAAAAATTTAAAGATAACACAACTCAAAATCACAATATTTTAAACAACCTCATTTTTCTTGGAATAATCAACATAACAATTAGTTGTGACTACTTTATGTATTGCCTGAATTATTGTGCATCACTCGGACTCAATAGAGTGGTCTGCACACCCTACCATAAATGTCCATAAATAACGAAGTCTGTGCATTTCCAGGATGTCAAAGTGTTAGTCTTTTCATAATTTTTAATATTTAATATCTAGTGACTCTTGTTGACTGATTTTTGTCATGATACCTTATAATATGTATATGTTAATAAAGAGTGTTGCTGTCAGGAAACTTCAAAGAGTATTTAACATATAAGCTAATGTTTTCCATAAATATTTCTATGTCTTCATATTCACATCTTCGTTTATCTCAGATGGAAGCCTATGCAAAGGACTTTATTAAAGCCTTATAAAAAAGATATTTACTGAGAGACAAAATGATTAATACATAGCAGTCATAAACACATTGAAGTGGATGGCCTTGCCATTAAAAAGAGCTATATATAAAATAGTAATGAATGTCCACTCTAATTGAAAAATAAAAATTCCCCCCAAAAAACAAGAATACCCTCCCAAAGTAAATAAATAAAAAGTAAAACCCAATCATATTAATGTAAATGAATAAATAGATAAATAAATAGCTAGATAAATAAATAAATAAATAAATAAATGATGGAGCTCTAAACCACACTGCTTGGAATGATGATCTTCGTTAATGTAACAGCGCCCTCTATGTTCAAGAGTCTGCAACAGAGAGAAGAGTAATCTTTTAGTTTAATGAAACCTGATTTTTCTATATCAGTTTTTATACATAAGAGTGAAATTAACTTCTTAACTTGTTTGTCAGTCAGTTTTATAGTCCACCTCCATAAAGCTAAAAAGATACTGTTAAAAATTTATAAGCAAGAAAATTAATTGAATTTTAAATTCACAGTCGTTAATTTCTTTGGAGAATAGCCACTCACTTATCATGCTTGAATATTAAAAGCAGAAACCATTTTGAGTGGAAAAATAATACACTTTTAATACCTATAATTAAGATTTAAAAGTATTCAAAGTAATAGAAATATTGTTTTCTTCATAAGACATTTTGCAAATTTAAGAAAAGCATGGTTAAATTATACAGAAACCTTCTATAAGGAAAATTTTTATCATAGAATGAATACCAGAGAAACAGATTTAATGTACTGTTTTAGAATCTGCTATTCAGAAGAAAAGCCTTATTTGCTCCCCACTCTTTTGTATCTATAATGTCTCTATCAATTTCTCAATGTAAATCAAACTTCAGATTATTTTGCAAACTTTGTCCTCAAAGTGTTTAACAATGTAAAACTTAAAATAGAGAAGCCCAGCTCTGTTGCGAGCTTGCTTAAATAGGAATAGTTCTAAATGTTTTTTTTTCTTTTTCTTTTTTTTGCTGTTTTTTTTTTAAATTAGTTTCAAGTATACAGTGCATTGGTTAGATATTTATATAGTTTATAAAACAAACTTTCTAATTGCTCTTTCTGTCCTCTGGCTCTCCACGTAGCCAGTACATTAATGTTAACTGCATTCCCTTCGAAATGTTTGTAACAATTAATGTAACCTATTAGCTTACATTAATTGTTGCAGTCTTTGAGCACTTATAAACATTGAACTATCTTATATAAGATAAAATGCACAAAATTGAGGTTTTGATTGAGAATTTTTATTCTAAATTTTTCATTTATGCAACTAAGAAGAAAAGGAAGATAGAAAAAAGTAATAAGAAAATTAAGTTGGAGTTTTTTATAAAGAAAATGTTTATCAACTGAGATGTAGGATGTCTAAGAAATAATAAACATTTATGTCATACACTGTAAGTTTTACACAGTTTGAGACTATTAAAGTACTATGACAATTTGAAGAAATAATTCTACATTTTTTTCTCTACAACTGTCAAATTTATTCTACACAATTTATAATATAATGCTACTGAAGTTTGAATGTATAACACATAAGACAGAAAAATAGCCAAACAGAAACAAATAAACTTTAGCAGAAGAAAGGTTAAATATACAAATATATTCAAAACCAACTCTGTGACCTCCATCAAATGTATAAATAAGCCATAATAATTAATAAAAATTGAGTATAGACATGTTAAAAATTGTCAGGGAGCTTAAGAATAGAATTAATTCTGAAATTTATTTCTGTCAGATCTAAATATAAAGTTGAAAATTTTCAAATGTCCAAATCATTTTTTCTAAGAGAATAAGGAGTTGAAAACAGGGAGTATGTATATGTTCTTGTTTCATGAATGTGCTGAAAGAATAAATTATTTTGCAATTTATAATTGTATTCTACCTTTAGTATTTAGAAAATTATTAAATTGTTGCATATATTTGTTTTTAAAAACCAAAAACTTGATTTTAAAATATGCAATTTATAAACTTAATATAACTATAAAAACTAAGAAAAACAGAGGAGTAAATTTACTTACTTTTTCTTTCAAGAGTAGGAAAAAATCAAATAACTATTTCAACACTTTTGTCTTAAATACTGTGAGAGAGAGGCAACATTTATATGTGATATATGATAGAGCAAAAATATCTATAGAGAAACCAATTGCACAGTCCAAAATAAATAAATAAATAAATGCACAAATAGTTACTAAAGTAGGTTATCAATTTGGAAAGGGACCATCTTATAAATTTTTGAGTAGATTAGTAGATATTTTTGTGAGAAATTTACTAACTGTTCATCACCATACTATGAACTATTTATTTGAATGTGATTATATCCCTATAATGCTGAAAATAAAATGTCCTAAAAGTCTATGTATTCATTATCCAGAGAATAGCACTTATTTTTAAATTTTAAAAAATCAGAGAAAAGGACCCAAAGTCATTAAATTCCATCTCAATTGGTAGATTAAGCAGATGTTGGGCACATTCTAATATCAAGAATGCTTGTAATCAATGATCTGGTAAAGATGATGATTTAGACTCAAGGTTAAATAAGTAGATGAGGACTGTAAATACAGTGATGAGGCTATACAGTACCTGCCCTCTATCTCATCCTAACTATACAAAAAGAAGTTGGGCTATAAGTGCCCCCTTCATCAATATATCCCCATCTTTGTCACCAACAGCTCTGTTGTTGCTAGATCCTGAGCCCTTAGCTCAGGCAACCATCCCCTGTTTGCTTCCTACTCCAGCTCCCTCTATCTGCTCTTTCTTTGCTACAATTTATTATTTATATTGCAGCAGAATGACCTTTCAAAACCATCAATCCAGATAATAAGCTCCATGAGGGAAAGAACCCTGACAGTGACAGATTCACTGCAGTCCATAGCTCCTAATCCATGAGCCAGCACCTGGCACACCATACACATAGCAAGCCATTGATGAATATTGTTGAGTGACTGAGTGAACAAATAAAAACCCTACTCATTGCATTACTTTCGCTATCACCATATAAATTAACTTTGTTAACGTCACCTAGAAGACATTGCAAATCTCATTCTTTTCTAATCTGTCTTTACGTGCTCCTTTCCTACACAATAAATTCTATTATCCAACAGTGCCTCAACAAATAGCAAGTTTTCCTTCATTTTCAGTCCTTTTCACTTGCTTTCTCTCATCTGGAATATTCCCACACTCTTCTTCTCTTTTTCCCTCTAAACTTCCCTTCTTAAGGCTAACACCTACTCATCTTTCAGCCTCAGCTCTGTCAATATATCACCTGAAATCTCTCTCTCAAAGTTCCCAAAGTACCGAAGAAGAATCTCATGTTGAATTTAGACTAGACTACAATGCCCAGCATTGGACCTTCAATATATGTGTATTAAAAAAAAAGAAAAGAAAGTAAGAAAAAGAAATGTCAGTCAATTAATAATTGCTCACTTTAAGATTATTTAGTTTGTTTATAGATCAGAGTCAACATCCTTTTGTGCTTGTTTTCCAAATGAGACTATTGCCCTCATGACTAAAGTTTAAACAACTCAGTCTTTCTAACAAAGTTTCCAAGATACGATGGTCATCTAGGAAAATCATAATCATATCTTGTTCATCTTAGTTACAAATACTGTGCAAATATTCAGTTGTCGTAAATTTATATATATATATATAATATATATATATAAATATATATATATTATATATATATATTCATAATAATTATGGATGCATTTAATGACCAAAACACCACTGATTAACAATGTGGCAGAATAGAACGAACATGGAATTTTAGTTATGCGTCCACCTGTGTTGGAATCTTAGGTTTACCCATTTAATTTTTTTTACCTTGAGTTTGTTACCTAATATCTTTGAAGCTCACTTTCTTCATATATAAAATAGAAATAAAAGCACTTTACACTGTGATTGGAAGGAATATATGATGCCTAAAGGGTTGGAGGTATTCAAAAATGGGTATCATTATTTCAAAGTTGTTGTTTTAAAATCTATATTATAGAATATTTTATTTTAGTTAAAAGAGTTATTAACAAGTAAGAGGCAGCACCACTCAAGAATACTCTAGTAGATATCTTTATAAGCCTGTTGTTTTCCCATTTAAAAAGATAATTAAGATCTGACCATGACTAATTACCTCAGAGATAGGTTTCCTGCCTCTATTGCAAATTAATTTGTGTCACATAAAGTGCACTAAAGCACGCATTAAGTTAAATATTCAGTGTCTGGTAATCAATTCATCTTTTTTAAAAAAATTAAACACTTGTAATTATATCATTGATGACTTTTATAATTTTAATAAAATTTTATCAGAGCATATGTAAGATTTTTAGATGGACTCTTTAAACTTTTAATCCTTAATATTTTACTCAACTGGATTTACAGTTAAATACCTATAGTGAATCTACAGGATTAAAATAGTCTCAACCTCTTCAAAGCATTTAGCTTAATATGTTAATTGGAATTATTTCTGAAATGTTTCTTATGTGTCAGGCATTTCTAGGTATTAAGAATATAACAGTGAATAAAATGGGAAAAAAATTCTACTCTCATAACAGCTGAAAACATTACTCGTTCATCATCTCAGAACTGTAGGTCAGAAGTCTGAATGGTGTTGCCAGGGTCCTCTGCTTAGGTTTTCACGATGATGAAAAAGCTAAGATGTGGGCAGAAGTAGGCTCTTATCTGGAGTTTCTGGAAAAGAATCTGCTTGCAAGATCATTCATGTTGTTAGTAGAGTTAATTTTCTTGCATTTGTAGGACTAAGGTCTCTGTTTCCTTATTAACAAAGGATCACTCTTAGCTCCTTGTGGCAGCTCCTTCCACACGACCCATTTCATCTCCAAAACGAGCAATGGCACATCAAATTCTTCTCTTTATTAGAATATTTCTCTCTCTCTCTCTCTTTTTTTCTTTCTACTATAAGCCAGAGGAAATTCAGCAGAGCTTAAAAGGCTCATTTGAGTCACTTACACCTGAATAAATGGGTAATCTCTCATTATCTTAAGGTCAACTGCTTTAGGATTTTTATTATTTTTGCAAAATCCCTTCACAGTAGTACTGTGACAAAATCAAAACTAGTGTTTGATTAAATAAACAGCAGACAGAAAACTTGGGAAGAGGGCATCTTTAAAATCCTTCCTACAAAAAATGGAGGCACAAATACTTAAAAAAAAATAAGTTATAGACATATTATGTCAGATGATGATGAGGGCTATGAGAAAAAATTAAGCAAATAGAGTAAAAGAAATACTCATGTAGAAACATATTGTAAGCTTACAGTCTATCGTATGAAACATAAGACATAACCAAGGAGACCTGTCTTCTGGAGATGACACACTAAACATTGAGAATTCTCCTAGAGTTTACAGCAGAAAATAGTGGGATAAAGCTGAACATGTCAGAGCAAAAGGGTTCTCCCTTCTTGGAAGAGCAGTTTGTGTTTGGGGACACCACTCTTAATTCTTATCAGTGTAATAGTTTAAGAAAAGTAGAAATAGAAGCTGTACCCATCCTCAATTGCATCTTCTTCCCACAAACCTGATTGTGTTGTTTATTATTCTAATATATGTTCTTGTACTGAACATTAAAACAAAACTATATTTTCAAAACTGTATTAAGACTCACAAAACAGATAAACTCTACAAAAGCATAACATGCAAGATAAACTAAGCTCAAGTTTTTAGCATCCATTTATTCAGACACATATACTCCAAGCTAAAACACAGACCAAGTGACCAAAAATAGTAATTCCACAGAGACATATATTTTAAAAGTGAGACCACTGATCTTCCAACAGCTCCTTATTTTACAAATCCATTCATTCCCTGTGCAAACTATCCTACGACCAGTTCCAGTATCTAAAATGCTATAAATAAACTTCCCTGACTCCTTGTTTTGGGAGCCCTCATTTTTCCACATGGTTTGTAATTTCCTTTGCTGTAGCAAGTTAATAAACCTAACACTAGATTATTACTGATGCTTTTAGGTTGGTGAAGCTTAGCAAGTGGAGTTCCCAGCAAGATCTGGGTAAGTTCCTCTGATGCTGACAGGAAGTTCAACTTTATAATCATGTGCTCATCTGAGATATCTGGAGTCTTCCTTTTCTAAGGACACCCTGCCCATGAGTCTTAAGTAAGCATTCATGCTTAATCTGAGCTTTCAATTATTTCATGGAGTCCTCAGTATTGTTTTCTTCTCTGTCTTGAGAAGAGAGTCCTCCAGACTTTTTGGTCATTGATCAAATTTGTACACATTTTTCTTGTGAGAATCATCAAAGCAAGAAAAATTTGTTTGTCACTAACCATCCTCTCTACCTGTCTATTGTCTATAAGCCTTTATGTCTCTAATGAGGTTCAACAAATGTCTTTCTGCAAGATTGAATGGTAAATATTTTAGGCTCTGTGGGCCAGCCAGTGAACTGCAACTACTCAATTCTGTATTGTAGCATGAAGACAACCACAAATAACATGTAATGCATGCACAAAACTGTGTTCCAATAAAACTTTGTTTACACAAACAGATGTTGGTCTGGATTTAGCCTGCTATCTATAGCTTGCTGAACCCTGGTTTATAAGATGAAGTTCAAAGAGCAGAAGACAGAAAAATTGGCCTTTCAACTTTATTAGAAGCTGAGAATTTCAAAATGCCATGTCACACCAGTGTTCCCTGGGCAACCGTTACATCAAATTACATTTTCATAACCTTATAAGTACATTCCTCAGTATTGTCTTTGTATTCAGGAGAATATTAGTATTTAATTCCCTCTGCCAGCGCTGGGGCCTTATTTGGGCCACTAGTCTTTGATGATGACTAGTCTTTGGCCAGGTTCTAAAGACACCTGGTTTCACAACTATAATCCTTACTGACCATTGCAGTTTTTATTAAATTGTTTAAATTTGTATTCCCTCCAGACTAAAAGCCTGCTTCCTTCACATCTCATATTACAGTCTTAAGTCATGTGCAAATCTCCCTAACTGGCATAAATTTGCCAAAGGCAATTTGGAATTGCAGTGACAGTTAGAGGAACTTTTGATATCAACAAGGTTGTTCATTTAAGAGCCTCTATAAAACAAATATTCAACATTTAAGGGCTGTTACAATCTACTGCAGTTCAGGTTCTAATTGATACATATTTAGAAATGATATAAATTTAAAATGAAAAAGTCAAAAAATCCTTTAAAAAGTACAATTTTAATGGTTTAAATGTTTTGACTCTTCTGTAAAAAAAACCTCCCCTCCACCCCCTCAAAAAAAAATCAGCTCTTGTAAAGGCTAGAGGCTAGATAGTAAATATTTTTTCCTGCAAAAATTATTCTAAAATTCAGTGAATTAAGCTAATATCCTTGCTCTTGTTTAGAGATAAGAAGAAAAACGTGGGCCTCAAAACTTTTAAACATAATTTAAAGAATATTTTTAAATATGATTTGTAATTAGACAGGGTTTATAATTTATTTTTTAAATTAATTTAATATTTCTGATAAACAAGATTTTTTTAAAAAATAGAGTGACTATTATTGGTTTTAAAACAAATCTTTATGTATTCTTTCTAATTTTATAACAATGTAAACAATATTCTACTTTGTATAAGACTAAGAATTGTATGAGTTTCTTATATATTTTGGATATTAACCCCTTATCGGGTATGTAGGTTTCAAATATTTTCTTGCATTCTGTAGTTTGCCTTTATATTTGATGATCATTTCTTTTGCTATGTAGAAGCTTTTCAGTTTGATATAGTCCCATTTGTTTACTTTTGCTTTTGCTGTTTGTGCTTTTGCTGTCATATCCATGGAATCATTGCTCAGTATTATGTCAAGGAGCATTTTATTTTTGTTTTATTCTAGTTCTATGATTTCAAGTCTTACATTAAAGTCTCTAATCCATTTCAAGGTAATTTTTCTGAGTGGTATAAGATATGGTCTAGTTTTATTCTCTTGCTTATGCATATTCAGTTTTTCTGACACCATTTATTGAACAGACTATATTTTCTCCATTGAGTTTCTGGTTCCCTTGTCAAATATTTGTCAAAGAACAGTTGACCATATTTGCATGGGTTTATTTCTGGGCTCTCAGTTCTGTTCCATTGGTCTATGTGTCTCTTTTTATACCAGTATCATACTTTTTTGATTGCTGTAGCTTTGTAATGTACTTTGAAATCTGGAAGCATATGTCTGCAATTTTGTTCTTTCTCAGATTGCTTTGGCTATTTGAGGTCTTCTATGTTACCATAGAAATTTTAGAATTATTTTTTTCTATTTCTATAAAAAATGTCATTATACTTGATAGCAAAAAAAAATCAGATAACTTGATTTAAAAATGGACAAAGGATCTGAACAGATTTTTTAAAGATATTCAAATGGCCAACAGATACATGAAAAGGTTGCCCAACATCACTAATTATCATTAGAATGCAAATCAAAACTACAATGAATGTATCACCTTATACCTGTTAAAATGGTTAGCATCAAAAAGATAAGAGATAACAATTGCTGGTGAGGATACGGAGAATAGGGAACACTTATACACTGTTTGAGAAAATATAAATTGACACAGCCTATATGGAAAACAGTATGGAGTTTTCTCAAAAAATTAAAAATAGAACTGTCATATGATCCAGTAACCCCACTTCTGGGTATATATCCAAAGGAAATTAAATCGCTATCTTAAATAGATAGTTGCACTCCCATGTTTATTGGAGCATTATTTACAATAACCAAGACAAGGAAACAACCTAAGTATTCATTGATGGAAGAATGGATAAAGAAAATGTAATATATATAAAATGAAATACTATTTAGCCATAAAAAGGAAGGAAATCTTGCCTCTGGTAACAACATAGATAGACCTTAAGGACACGTTAAGTCAAGTAAGTCAAACAGAGAAAGCCAAATACTATATGGTCTCACTTATGTGTGACATCTAAATAAACCAATCTTCTAGAAATAGATAGCAGATTGGTGCTTGCCAGGAATAGTGGTGGGAAGTGGAGAAAATGGGTGAAGGTGGTCAAAAGAATATAAACTTCCACTTATAAGATAAATAAGTTCTAAGTATTTAATATACACCATGGTGTTTAAAAATTTTTTAAATTTACTAATCATACTATATTTTATATTTGAAAGCTGCTCCGAGAGTAGAACTTAAAATTTCTCACACACAAAAAAGACATTTTAACATGGTTTAAATTCTAATTTTCTTATTGATTTTATGGATGAAAAAATATATTTTTCTACAAATTGTTTATTAACAACAAAATATTGTGCCATCTAAGAGAAATTGTAATAAAGGGTATCTTTTAAATGAGTTTATTTTTATAAAGTTCTTACCTTCCTTAAGCCATAAAGATAGGGGCAGATAGGTAAGCTTAAGTAGTAGTTTCCAGATTCTATTTATCTGTAAGATTTTAAACTAAAATTAACTGATAAATTACATTTATGGAAAATATAATCTGTGCTCATATGTAATATATTATAAAGTAGCCCTCAGGTAAAGAGGACATATGTATGCATTCAGATTACATTATACACTTGTTCATTTTGAATAAATGCAAAAAAAAAGTATATAATGTAGTGGGTGTATATGAAGAAAAATGGATATTTATTGTTTATTTAAGGAAAGAAGAGAGATAAAAAAGACTTTTTATAAAGAAAGAAAGTCTGGTTGTACCAAAATATAAACATAAATAACAAAATACACTTGAAGATATATAGTAAGTGTACAAGGTATGAATGAAATGAATTTTGTGTGACTGGGGTTATAATAAGTGCAAATAATGAGTTAGAAACAATGAAATGTACTTAAAATTTAACAAAATTGGCTAAATGTAATAAGGTTATTCACAAAGGAAAAAAAAGGTCTTGCGACTCCTTTACTGCAAATTGTTAAGTGTATGATATGCAAACAAAAAAGTATAAGTAGAAATTGAGTTTTCTCTGTTAAATACTAATTACTCTGCCCAAATAACAGTTTCCTTTTGCCACAAGTATTATTTCAAATCTCTGTACTTTTTAAATAGTTGTGAATTACCTTTGAAAAATATTGATTTTTGTAAAAGCTAAAAGTTCCTAATATTATTGTCATTTATTGACAAGTCTATGTGCATATGTGTATTTTATGTGTTTTAGAATTTTATGTGCATTATTTCCTGCATATTGAATATTAAAACTTATGTTTGGGTACCTGTGTCTTATGTTTATTTTTTCCCCTGATAATTTTTTTTTAATTTTTACCTTTTACAAATTAAGTCCCCAATTCAAAATAGTAAAACTCCTATCTTTTCTAACTAAAATAGCTATATTTCCTAAATGAAAATTTTTACCAGAAAACTATTCTCCTTTAGTTTGTTAGAGGATGGAAAATTAAAATAATTAGGTTCATTTCACATGTTCTAAATTTTAATTTACCAAAAATTAATGTGGCCAAGCTGAGAAACATTTCTGGAGCTTTCAAATGCATGACTAAGTTTGTTCTGGACATCAACACAGTGAGCAAACCAATGGGTAGTGCCACTCAATGGCATATGCGGTAACAACCAAAGAAACTGCAGAAGCCTTCAGCGCTCTATGGGGGAAAACCAATATCTTGTACTATTGCTTTGGTTGTCCTGGATGTAATTGAGAATAAAGACCTTCAGGGAACTAACACAAGAGTAGGGAATTATTGTACTAAATTACTGAATAAACAGAAAGCTAAACACACTTTGATAGGAGACATCATGGGTGTTGGCTTTTTTTATTGGAATTAACTTATTTAAGAACCATCAGAAAAAGACTCTTGCCACAGTGGTAACATGACACATCATCTACAAGATGAAAGAAAAGTTAGCGGTTTTCAGTGCTGACAGACCTCGTATGAACGATGTGAAAATAAAACCATCTATGTGCTTCACTGAAGAAGATGCAATGTTTATGGTGGACCAGCTTAATGGGATTTTAATAGTTTTAGAAGAAGCCGTGGGAGCCCAACTAAAAGTGTGATCTCTAAGAATACTACATGCACAACAAAGAAACCTAACGCAGAACTTTCAGAATTGCTCAGGCAACTGACTCCAAAAAAAATCCTAGCAGAAATGGAAATGAATTTTGCACATTCATTGCATTTTAAGACAAGATAAATGTCCAGAGTTACAGCAAATGAGTGAATGGGTCTCTTCTGTTAATAGCTCTACTGTACCACCTAAAGGTAGAATTTTCATTCCGTTTAGATTTGTACATAAAAAGGAAAATGTAAACATATATTTATAGATTATAATAAAGGAAAGATGATGTAAACAAACAAATGAAATAATGTGAGAGTATATTTGGTTCCTCAATTTAGGACAAACGACAAACAAAACAAACCTGACAAATCAAAAAGCATTTCAGTCTCACATTTTTTAAAATCACTTACTACTTCTCAGTGGTTTGCAAAACCAGATGTAAGATCTATCTTGAGAGTTTAAAGTCAAATATAGATAACACACATATACTCAGACAAATATAAAATTAAGATTATAATAAATGCTTTTAAAATGTGAAAAGTGATAGGTGTCAGAAGATTATATAGTTAGAAATACTTAATTTATTTGAGGAATGTATGTTAGGGGAACTTTGAGAAAATAACATTTGAACTGGTGGTTCTGGAGAACTCAGAGAAAATGTTCCGGGAAGAGAGAACATTTTTAGAGGTACTGTGTAGGGAGGAAATATGGCACCTTCAAATAATTAAAAAGTAACCAATGGGGCCAGAGAGTGCTTTATACTAGAGATATTGGTGAAGTGATGTACAGGGGCTGGATCATGTTATGGACTATATTCCCTCTTATGAAGTAATAAGATAGCATTTAAAGATTTTAAGCAGGGGTCTTTATAACAATAGTAAAATGGGATATTTGTTGTACTTTACTATGTGCCAGATATTCCCTTAAGGATTTCCTACCTCATTTAAGAACTATTAATAAACTCAGATTGGTTAATCAAAACTCAGAGAGGCTAAGTAAGTTGCTTGTGTAAGTAAGTCATTTGGGACGACCACTTTAAAAAATATATAGCAATATATTTCCAGTTCTCAGAACTTTTGATTCAGTAAGTCCAGGAATGGGCCCAGGAATTTGAATTTTAATAATCTGAGTTCAAATCATTATTTGAATTAATAATTTTAATTATCAGTGATTCCGATAGATTGTCCATGAATCATAATTAGAAAACTATTGAGCATATACTACATAATGCTCCTTATTTCACATATGTATCAATGATCTGCTCCCTTGGGAAATATTCTCAGAATATATCTAGTCTGCTTTTTTCACTTCCAAATTTCTACATTCTGCTTACAAAGATAGGAATATATGAAAAACAGCTGTTTATAAGTCTCCAAAGATATTATATATATCAAGTTAAAACAATGTCAGTAGAATCTTAGTAAATAGTAATCAAGGAGGTGAAGATGATACACAAATTTCATAAGCTGGTTATCTCACCACTCATAAGATATTCATATCAGAAGTATTCGACTATCTGAACTTCCTCTATGACAGAAAAATTCATTTAAGTGCTCAATACAGTCAGAAGAGTGGTTGCCTGATACGGCGTGGCTGTGGGGAAGGGTCGCAAGGTAACTTCCAAAGGTGATGGAAACGTAAACCTTGAGAAAGGTTTTAGTTACACTACGTACACATTTGAATTCAAACTTACACTGAAGGTCTGTACATTTCACTCTACTTATACCTTAATGAAACCAATCAATCAACAGATTAATATTATTACCTGTGACATTATGCTCTATTTCTTGTCCCATCCTTACAGCACCCCTCAACTCCAGTCGGTCGTCTTGTGAAGGAGTCCTTAGGCATACTGCAGTGCTAGAAACCCTCTGCCCTTATCCATTGTACACAAGCTTGTCCACATCTCCACAATAGATCACTTCAATTTACATGTTTTAAGTGAGACTAGCTAACAAAGCAACATTAAGACATTGAGAGTTTGAAATAGGTTTTCATGCATTCTTTAATTGAGCTTATATATTTGTTTAAGAACTTCCTGACAATCAGTGAAAGATTGAATGACCCTTCAACAACAAAGGGGCTCAGCCTACCAGTGAACAGAGCAAGTGAGAACAAATAAGGTCAATATTGTGCAGGAGTTTTTGACCAGTTCTGCTGTTTTTAAGGCAAGAAATAAATAATGTGCATATGAATTAGCTTTTCCCCAGAAAAATTTCAAGTCAGTTAAATTACAGAATTCAACCTTAGGGGGCTCAGTAGAGGAAAACCAACAAAGGCACTATAAAGCATGAACTGAGTCACTGCAGAAAAATGTACTCAAATTATTATCAAATTATATCTAATTTAACTGATTAAAGATAAACTTTTCATTCTAATCTTTGACTTTTAAAATTATTTACTTTGTCATTAAGTATAAAATAGTGAGTATATATTCTTTATTTAAAGGTCATATAAAATGCAAGATAATATTTAAAAAAAAACTCTGATGACCATGTTATTGAATTCCTGAGAACTTTAATCCAAGAAACTCGAAGAATTCAGCTTTAAATCTTTTTTCTTTAATTACTATTGGAAGTAAACCGCTGTTTTTAATTATAATGTCCAGAAAATAATAGGTAGGTGACAACACAAACCACTTGATTCTATTAATTTTATTCAGATTTCCTTCTTTGTAATCAGTGCTGACTACCTAAGTCTAGTGACTTTATAAACAATGCCATCAATGGTAATGTTCTTTGAAATTAAGACTAGGTAGATTCATTGACCTTTTATATATTCTTAAAGAATAAAAATTTATTTTTATTAAAATAATTTAAGTCTCTAAAGAAATAGAGTGAATATGATTGGAATGTAGATATAAAAATGAACAAGCATGCCATAACAGGATTTTTGAGGTTTTGTTTATGGATGAAATAATTTATAAATGATTGTTAGAGGCCACGACAAAAATCTTGAAATGCCAGAACAAAATCTCAACGTTTTTGGTATAAATGATGTTATTATAACAACACACTTCAAAAGATGATCAAATATGGTATCTATTATAGAAGATAAACACATAAAAATGAATGAAAAGGAGTATAAATAAAACAGAATGAGCTCTATAAAAACACCTGGTGGCAGGGAAACTATATATATAGATTGATTAATGAAAACAACTTCACAAAAATTAAATTTAAAATAATAATTTTACTAATATGGAATATAAATGACATGAAAAGGATAAACAGTATATATATATATATAATAATAATAAAAAGAAGCAAAATATAATATATAAGAAAAGATATCAAATATATGTATTACATTCACAAAAAAAAATCAAGAAAGGGAATAAAAAATGATGATTAAAATAAAGTTTTCTTTTTAGGATTTGTAAAGAACCTCCAACGATACTTTTTAAAATTCCCTACCTAAAGCTGCTATAAAAGTGACCTAAGATATTACGTTGATTTTTCTCTCCTTCGATATGTCTTGAATATTTCAGATACAGTTTATCTGAATCCTATACTTCATAGAATTCTTACTTCACATGAACAAAGTGGTCACAGGGCACACAAACCTGCTTTTTGTTTTAGTCACTCTACAGAAGCAAGATAGACCTCACCTAAAATTTGGTTGGAATATCCAGACCATGGAGACCGACATATACCATATGAAAGGTTTATTACTGACATAAAGAAGCCTTGTGGGAAAAAAGGCAGACATGATAAGTTGTTCTAAAAATTGTTTAAGGAAACAGAGAAAGAAAATTGGCTTGCTATTTTCGTAATGAGTAGGGAGTAGGGCCACTTCCTGGGCAGGTGAATCTTTGAACTTTCTGCCAGGGCTAAAGGGGTGGCACTGTGCTTTCTCATCGGCTTGCTCAGGTGTGGGACTGAAGGGGAAGAGAGAGGGGTGAAGCTTAAAAGCTGCCAGTAATCAAACATCGAAAATGGAGTCAGACTGTTACACTAATAATAAGAGTAAAATTTTATGAGTAATCAACAATTCCCAGGTCTTATAATAAAATCTTCCCGTCCATTTTCTCTTTTAAGCACCCTTAAAATCATATTTCTTTCTATTTTACATACAAAGTAACTGATTTGTAAATTGTTCAAGGTGACATAAAGAATTCTGACTCAGTTATATATGATATATAATTTTTGTTTGTTTGTTTTGGTCTCACATTTACACTGAAGTTTTTCACAAGTGCTCGATGAAGTTAACAAAAGTCTTGTCCTGGAGAATAGTGAGTGCTATCATTTTAAGTGTTCATTTATTTGTACTGATGCAACAAAGCTTTTCTGAGCATTTGATATGTATTTGGGTATTTTTCTAAGTTTCTTGTAAGGGTTCTGATTCAATCAACAACAAATCTATGAGGGAAATATCTCATCATCCTCATTTTAAAAATGGTGAAACCGAAGAATTGATGGTTTAGTAAGTTAGTAAGATATAGAATTAGTATTAGAGAACACAGACAATCTTACTCCAGAATACAAATTCCTAACCATAACCTTATATTGTTACTTGGTAGCCATTTTACAAGGTTCTAGACTGCTTTCTCTTTGACTCATACAAACAAGATTAGCTTCAGTCTACATGACTCTGTATCTGGTGACATTATAGCTCATCCCTCTCTTTTGTGCCATCTTCCCAACTTCAAACCTCAAGTTTAGGTTAAATGTGCACGAGAGATGCAGTCTCAGTAAAAATGACTAAAAAGTTAAATTTCTGTTTAATACACCTAATGAATAGAAAGCTATGATAAATTAACCTAAGGAAATGTCTTTTCACTCAAAAATGAGAGAACGCTCTAAAGGTCAGAGTACTTTATTTCTTTGCTCTAATTCAAGGAATCCAATTTCTGATACAGCCTCACAGCATAGATTTTTAACAGGTAGAAAAATGGAAATTGTACATATTCCTTTTTTTCTGACAATGAATAAACAGTGAGAAAAGGAAATTAAGTCTTAGCTCTCCCAATTTAGTCCCTTTCCTTAACATGTTTTGCTTGGAAATAATTGCTAGATAAAAATTTGTTCTCTACTATTATTTCATATATTAGTAAAAAGGTAAATATAACTATACATGATTTACTTAGTGAAACATTCTTTTATCTCTCTATTTATATGTTTACCTGAACTATGCATGTGAAGTGGTTTTAATTTCTCAGTCATCATTTTTTAGGAAAGCTTATGAGAATTTCTGTTTTTCCTTACTCTTTTAATTCCTTAGATCTTTGTATATAACATTCCTTCCTTCCTACCATCCTTTTTTTCTCCCTTCTTTCTCTCTCTCTCTGTTCCCTCCTCCCTTCTTTCATTTTTCTCTATCTCCTTGTCCTTTTTTCACTCTCTTTTTTCTTGAGAAAACTATTTTTTAAATAAAATATTTTGCTCACAACTCTAATACATTTATAAATAAAGTAATATTTCTATTAATTAGTTGGGGTCGAGGTGGGGTACTAGACCCCTCTGCTCTTTATGCATCACACCAGATCTTTTGACTCCACAGTAATTATTTGAAAATCAGTATTCTAGATGATTGGAAAAAGCAGTCAGTTGACAATCTCCATAAATGTAATTAGAAATTTAAGCATTTCTGAGGTGCTCATATTTTGGTATCTAGGGTATTCATGATCTACTAGAAAAATATATTTTAAGCGGCTCTCCTGCTTGCTTCACAATGTTGTCATGAAGATAAAGCTGTAGAATATCTGGGGAGACGAGATGCCTTAGAAGTCAGTTCAGTCTTGCACCTGATGATTGGATTCCATATGCACACAATTTTAGACGCAGGCCATGTCAGTTTAAAAAGTTCTAATTTTGATAAAATTATTTTTATATAATCAATAATTTTTGAAGGTATTTAATATGACATAAGACTCTACAAATATAAAATATTATTACTCCATTGTGCCAGGTATTGCAATAGAAAGAAAAACAGGTAAGATATAATTCCTGTAGTCTAGAAGCTTATGTTTTGAGGAGAGAATGCTCATGAAGATACAAATAAATAAGGGGTGAATAGGATATGATTTTTGCCATAAGAGAATAAAAATTCATTCAGACTATTCAAAAAGATATTTCACATCCAACTGAAAAAAATCAAGAATGATCTCATAAAACTTGCATGAACATTAGATGTTAAGTAAGTTTCTTCTAGAAATTAAAATCCCTGGAAGTAAAAGGCATTATTTCAGTAAGGGTATGGAGATGAGGAATGGTAAGATCTTTGAATAGTAATAGATCCAATGTGTCCAATTTGAAACATTGAGAAATTAGGTGTAAGGTATTCAATGTAAGTCAGAATTAATCATTTTTAGTGCAGATCTAATACCACAGGCATTGTAAAAACATAAAGATGGGTTTAAATCTCAGCTTAGCTAATTAGTACAAAACATTGACAAAAAATTTACCACTATTTTTTTTCTTTAGAAAATAGGGAGTAAGCTACAATTAACCTACCGAGAGAGTAGGAAACTAGAATGAGAAAACTAAATGTTAGTTATTACCATCAACTTTATGACTAATAATGACATGATTATTGTTAATAATACTCTGTCTTTTGGTAGATGAAAATTAGTGAAGTAACAGGTTTTTTTTTGTGTGCTCATTTTTTGTCTACCTAACTAATGTTAATTTTACTTTTAAAGGTTCATGAAACACTAGCAGCTAATTCCTCTTTACATTTGAGAAACATTTATCAGAATAAAGATGGCAGTTTTAACTGAACATCTGTCAAACCGAATCATTACTGTAATAACCTTATAAATGTTTATAACTTAACTTTTATTAGTACTTTTAATTATGTCTTCAAAAGTTAACATAAATGTATCAAAATATTATTTTTTATTTATAATAAATTTAAAGGGGTTTTTTTAGTCACATAATGACAAAATTTATCAAGGGGTCTCATGAGTCCTACAGTCCCAAAAGGCAATCTTACAATTCAAATAAGACTATAAATTCATTCTACAAATATGTACTGAGTGTGTAGAATGGACCATGAACGGTGTTAAGTACTGGAAACTGAGAGATGAAGAAGTCACTCTTTATCACTGAAGAGTTCAGAGACAATAAACTGGAAATTATGATAAGAGCTTTAACAGTAGTAACCATGGGTAATGTAGAAAGACATAAACATCTATAATTAGCTTTTCTAGGCTTAATAAAAGCTGACATTTATTATCATCATATAATGATGCTGTGCTTTTGAGACATGATAATAATTGTATTGAACCTTATAATAATTTTACTTCCATTTAGAAAATTAAAGAATTAAAATATATTCAGATGGTATTAAGAACTGCTCTCAACTCCCACCATCTACCATTTTTCTTCATTTTTCTTCTATAAAAATAAACCAATGAGGCAAAATATATTCTTATGTTTATGAGTGTCTCCATTTGAAAGTCAATTCACATGCAATGACCCCTTCTTCATAAATGCTGCTTACCTTTATCCAAGCTTAAGATAATCTTAAAGCAATTGATCCATTGGCTCTGATTTCAACAAAATTATTAGAAAATGTTTATAAGGACAGTGGACTAGTGTATTGATTGATATGAGGAATTCAAAGTTGAAAAAAAAAAAACATAGTCCATGGTTTGCAGTATAATTTATAGGCATGTTCAATGCAAGATAACTAAAAAGAATACAATGTTCTACAATAAAGATGTTCTATAATATGTTTAAAAATAGGGGATAGTTTATTCCAAATGAAGATCTTGGGGAAGTTTTCATGGAAAAAAAGATCTTGAAATAGAATTTCCACAGGTGGAAATAGGCTATGCACACAGCATGACTAAAGACACAAATATTAAGATCTTATTAACAGAAATCTAGCAGAAGAAAGCAGTAAATAGAAAAACTTTAGCAATGGTATTTTATTTTACTCATGATATACATTTTCACTGGACGTAAATCTATAATTTTGTAGGTAAAAGAAAAATATATAAATACACACAACCATGTATATATGTCTATATGTTTGTGTATGTGTGTGTGTGTGTGCGCGCGTATATATATATATATATATATATATATATATATATATATATATATACGCGCGCACACACAATAAGACTTTTAATACTAAGTATGTTACCAAAAATATAAAACAAAATGAATAACACCTTATTATACACATACCATCACAACAGCAAAAAGAACTTTTATTCTCTAAGAAAGCAGGAATAAGTTAAATATAGAGTAAATATTAAATGGAGTTAAGTTAATAAAGAAACAGCTATATTTGAATGTTTGATCAATTAATTTGTCTTGCAACATGCAAGTATGCAGTACGGAAGACTTTCTAATAACAGTGCTTTCTGTGGGTGTGGTTCTAAACTATCTTAACATTCCAGGGTGCTAAAAATGCACCAGTTTCTAATATATCTATAATTATAGTCAGAGAACAAGGGTGTTACAGATTGCATGGTAATCTTTTACAGTGCTACTTTTGACTAAAAGGTCATACTTTTTAGTCTCTTCAAACAGCAATGATAGAAAAAAATATGATTACTTAAAATACTTGACCCAAAACATCCCCTGAAGCAGTCTTCTGCATATCATGTAAGTTAAACAGTTAGTTAAAACTAGCTAATGTCATGTAAAATAGAAAAAAGGATTTTAAATGGATATATTTCATTGAATACATTTATATATTTACTTACTCTCAAGTATATAGGTGATACAGACTTTTTAATATATATTATTTTCCTTAAGAAAATTATTTTTCCTCAAGTATCATATAATCTATAACATTGACATTATGAAAATTAATTTTATCTCCTAGCCTTCAATTTAGATAATCTGCAGGTTATTAAGTATGTTTAGCAATTTTGCAAACAAAATATGTAATTCTCTGGAGAATATATTTACAAAAAAATAAGAAAAAATTATTTTTCTATTTAGGCAATAAATGATAAAGATTGAACAACAAAAATATATTTTTAGAAGCTAAAAATCCATGTTAATAATTTCAATGTATATAGAATATTCTTGATTGTCTGTTTTTGAGGAATCCTATAACATGGTTGGAAAGTGGAATCCAGTTGAATTCACGGTGTTTAAATGTCTATTTATTGAAATTAACTGATAATATTTTAAATTTTTGATTGAAGTAGATCAAAATGTCAGGTAAATATGGAGAATTTTGAAAAGACAAGAGGTCTCCTTGGAGATAAAGATTAAATATTCTAACCACTTCTCCCTGAGATTCTAAATTATTATAATCCTACTGTGGTAGGAAGAATAGGCCCATATAATTAATAAAGCAAATCACTGAGAGGAAAAAGAGACAGGACTGACAGAACTAATAGTATACTGAGTAGAAGAAAAGATGATTATTCTGGGTCAAAAACATAACTTAATCCACTTGGTGGGCAACCTTACTCTGAAAATGTGACATTGTGAATAAAATACAGCTTGTTTTTAATATTTTTAATATTTAAGTCATCTTCATCATGGGGTGCCACTTAGGTGAACATTGTCCTGATGTGGAGGAAAACACATTATTTCACATCTTGAAAAATTCCTGTAGTCTGAGCATCTTTTCACACTAGTAGTGGAGGAAATAACTGAACTAGAAGCTGGCCCAAGAACTTCATCTTGCATACATGGTTCTAGTTTCAACTGATGCTGCAATGTAAGAGCATGATCAGCAGTGCTGCGGCACACAAATTTCTTAAGCTTGTGTAGGTTTCGGCTCTCTAGAACTTGGCTATAATAGAAGTAAAATGACTCTTTAAAGGCTTTCATTCTAGAACAAGCTGCTTCTAAGACAAACTGAGGAATCATCTTAGTTCATCCTTTCTCATCATGGTGAGGAAAAAACCATCAAGACTATCTTTTGGGACATTATCAAGCACTACATGTTTTGGGACATATTAAGGGAAGTGATATACAACTGAAAAATGATATCAATTGCTGCACTTTGAGATTCCTTGGAGGGTAAGGGAATTATGCTTATCCTGATCTGTGAATCAAAACATTCTAGTTACTGCTAAAACATGGTTTCAACCTTACAGATTTCATTGTATTTTCTTAATTGTTAAAAGCGAATGTCATTTTCCCTGGCTACTACTTGTTTAGTGATTAACTGGTGGATGAAAATTATTTCTAAAAATAGACATGCAAATGATATGCTTATTTCTAAGGGTCAGAAATTTGTTAATAGAAATTAGTTGTGCAAGCTGTGCAAATATCACATTTGTACTAAACATAATAATTGGAAAGAAAAAAAATGAATGTTTCCAAACTCTTTTATAATGCACTTAAAACCGAAGTAATAAAATAAAAATCAACCACTTTAAGAATGTAGACAAGACACCAGTAAACTGTTTCTTCTCTTTCAAGAATATTTTTTGTGGTTATGCACAAGGACATAACCACATACCCTTTTGTTGTAGTTGATGTTTAACAATAACTTTTTACAAACAAGTATTTATCCTCTTAGTTAAAAATACTCATCTATAACAACAGTGTTTCAGTAATGTGGGAATCTCTATAATTGCTAGGATGATTAGCTAACCATTGTGGTGTCAGCCTTAGTTATTTTCGAGGAAACTAATTTTTTCCCCTCTAATAGAAAGAATGACATCTAATACACACTGTTTCTATTGTAGCCACTTCATGAAAGCAGTATATAGATCACCTTAATTAACATTTGGTTCATATGTGAAAACGCCATTAGATGCCACATATTCACCAAAATGGCACAAAAGACTTCCTTGGAAAAGCAAATTAGCCTCCAAACCTATCCTGAAGATGACTTTAAAGAGTGGGAAAGGAGACCAGCTCATCTTTTATGGTGATTAGTGGGGTAAGCCTGGAGCAAACCTCTCTCATGGCTTGAACTTGCCACTGGCACTAAAGGAGAGAGTGTTATATGGTGTCAGATGATTGCTGGACTTATCATAGTGATCACTTCTTTAGGTATATAAATGTTGAATAACTGTGGTGTATACCTGAAACTAATACAATTTGTATGTTAGCTATATTTTAATAAAAGTCTTTAAAAAATTATTGCCCACATACGGAGCAGAGGTTCAAGGGTGAGTGGTGAAGCTTGAAAGCTGTCAGCTGTCAAACATTGAAAATGGAGTTAGACTCCTTACTACAATTCACCTAGATGTTTGATGAGTAAAATATGCCAGGTTTCATTTAATTAATTTGAACCTATTTAAAATATTTTATTGTTTTATGAGACCTGTAACCCAGTGTTTACAGAGGAGGTAAATGCTTCATTGCATGTCTTGTTTAAGAGCTCAACAAAACATTTTTGAGAAGTAAAAGGAATATCCTGGTTACAGTTAATAATGTCTAAATTCAGAAGGGTTTGAGGAATATATCTATGAGGTCTTGTAAGTGGTTTTAGTATAGCTGAAGACTATGTAACTTTTATGAACAAATTCATAATACAATTTGAATTATATTTTGAATATCTGTGAGGCAAGAGTTTCCAAAAACTCTTTATCCCAAATGTGGTAATATTTGAAAAGAAACTGTCATTGCCATTGGCTGGACTAGAAAACCAGGCTATTGACGATGGCCAAAGAATCTATAAAAACATACAATCTAGTGTTAAGATCACTGCCTAAAGTTCAGCCAATTGTTCTAGCCCTTGGATTCTATCATTGATCAGAGATATTCTGGTTAAGGGATAAGAAGCAGCAGCTCTTCAGCAAGCTCCATCATTTATGAGGATGTTGCAGTATGCATAAAGTATAAAATTCCCTTTGCTATTCACTCCATTAATCCCAAGAGGTTCTTTAGGTAGTGCCATGGGGTGAAAAAGAGAGTGACTTCCCATAACACCATGCATCGGACAATGGAGTAGAGATAAGGGAGGAGATTCCCCCTGCAGCCAGGATATATCAGAAGACTCAGATTTATTTCTATATTGTAAGTACATTTTTTTCATTTTAGTGAGGAAACTCTGGTGATTTTACCAAACTTGCTACTTTCATGACCTAAGTCATATTGAGTAGTTAGGTATAGGGGATCATAGGCTTAGAGCCTACAGGAGTCTAGTATACAGTGAGCGATTGATGCTCTAATGGTGTGTAGTGCGGAAGTCTAGGGCCTTTATGCTCCAGAATTCCAAGAGAAATCTACTGCCATCATGGTTCATCCAAAGGCTCCAGGAGGTATGAGAAGGGGTTGTTAAAGCTTCTACAGTGAAAGCTACAATGAAAGAGTGTAATCTGGGAGGCACTGAGGGGAGTGTCTAGTGTATTATAATTTGGATGGATTCTAGAGTCATTTGCAGCTAGGTACCCCATTCAAAGTGGACTGATTTGCAAGTAGCAGTATAAATGAATGTAAGTAGAATTAATAGATCAAGAAGATGTTGCCCTCAGAATATGAAAAGTTCTAAAAGATGTTTGGTTCATGTTAGCATTAATGGTAATGGGTAGATCAGTATCTGTTTCTGGATAGTGTCAGTGACAGAGCAACCCTTGACTGATCAAATAATTTTTAGGAATTTAACCAAGATTGTGAGGCCTTGTACTATGGGTATGTCAATGGTTCATTCCCTTTTGGTAAAGCTCCTTTGTGAGTTTCTGTATTGTTCTGAATGAGTTTTTCGAATGAATCTCCTTGGAAAATGATGTACTTGTGCTCCTGGAGAAAGTTGAATGGGGTTAAATTCCTTTCTGTAAAAATTGTGTGAGATGGCAGGGCTATTGAGATACTCCATGGGTAGTCAGGTAAAAATGCATTGTGATTTTTATAAAAGTGCATTGTGAATTTTATATTTGGTAACTCCCCCCAGAAAACGGGAAGTACCTTATTTAAATTTAATAAAATCTCATGAATGACTGTAACTTGAGGCCCAGTTTCAATTAAAGCTCTTAAGGTTTGCCAGCTGGTGCATTTCAGCAGATGTTAAAGTTAATTCAGAACCTATATTGTAGAGGCACAGAAGCCAATTGATGTTGTATTATCTTATGATATAAATTATTTTAGTATGCAATATACCTGTGATATTATTATTGAACTGTACACTTGAAACCTATGTAATTTTATTAACCAATGTCATCCCAATAAATTTAATTAAAAAATTATTTTAGTAAATGTTGAATTTTCAAGTGTGTCAAATTGTGGGCCTCTCTATTACTTTTTGGTTCCTTCCTTTATATCCAGGCAATGACTGCTACTTCCCTTCCCCCTCCTCCTCCTCCTCTTTTTTCTTTTCTCTTTCTCCTTCTTCTTCTTCTTTATGGTTACTAGATCCACTCCAGGGTGACCCTCTCTACTCTGTCCATACTTATAAGTTTCTTCCTCCAGAGAGTCTTAAATCAATATCATCAGGGTTAGGGGCCTCCCTCGTGGCAGTGGTTGCTTCTTTAGGGCCCCAAGTACAAATCAAGTTTGAAATAACCCCATGGTTGTGACACAAGGGTGCCGTAGATACTTTTCCCTACAACATTGAAGATCATAATCTTTTCTTTAGCCACAGAAATATGGGCAGCTGCTATAACAGAAGCATTTTATAGGGTACTAGCAAGCCATCTGCTTTTAGAAACATGACTTAGCATGTCGCATGGTGACAATTCTTCTTCACGCAAGCAACTACCCAAAGGAATATCGGTTTTTCCTCTGAGTACTCTGTAGAATAGAGGCCTGTGTTTGTATCAGACACGTAAGCAACAGTGATAGGGTAAAAGTTGTTCTCCTGAGCCTAGCATCAGTTATGACTTATACTGGAATCAAGACACACGATTCAACTAAGTTACAAAGATATTCTGGACTAAGACACTGAATTCAAGATCACTTTAAGGAGGGTCCAGTCCCATATCCCCATCCTTAAATGTCAATTATCAAAATTTCAACTTAGCTTTGTAAATCTATAAGAAGCTCAATTGGACTCAATGGATGCAGCACAGAGAAGCACAGTTCAAAGAACATGCTTGCCAGAAGGCAACAAACCAAAGTAAGAGAATAATGATGATTAGTGGTGGTGATCATTGGCTAACAATCTGCCTACATGCCAACTGTTGTAACCAACTCACCAAGATGAGATGGACATCCACTCAGCATTTGGTTTGTGTATTAAGACTAATGATGCTACACACACACATACATATACACACAGGAAGAAGGTATAAAAGTGTTTATTACTTACATATGAGGCTTTATGGGGTGAGCAGAATAACTTTCCAAGATAGTCCAAAAGGAGACTTGTTCTGCTTTTATGATTAGAGAGCTGAGGTGAAGGTCATGATATATGGACTAGAAATTGTATCTTTGAACTTCTTACAAATACAGAAAGAGAGAACATCCTGAATTATTTATCAGTTTGCTCAAATGTGGGACAGAAGGTGGAGGGAAGTGGTGGGGCTTGAAAGCTGTTAGAAACCAAGCATCAAAAGTAGAATCAGTCTTTGTTGCAGTTC
Source organism: Pteropus medius (assembly GCF_902729225.1). NCBI lineage: Eukaryota > Metazoa > Chordata > Mammalia > Chiroptera > Pteropodidae > Pteropus > Pteropus medius. Next base: position 3,391,221 of record NW_024342474.1, on the reverse strand, counting down.
CAAATTGATTATTAATCAATTTCTTTGCAAAAGAAATATTATGATAATATTAAATAACTTTGGGGAGTTAGGTAAAAAATTAATATGTGCTTATATAACATTTTTACTAATATATGACAAAGGACCAACTTTTTATTAAGGAACATTAAAAAATAAATATGGGAAACATTAAATGAGACTGAAACTAAATTAGAATTGTATATGAAGGACAGTATAACAATTTAGATAATTATATGAAATGAAATACACACATAATTAAAGTTTCAGTTCCTTTATAAAGATTTAGTTTATGGGTTGTACCAAGCTGCATATGATATTACCTTTCAATAATCATGAAATCAGATTTAATTCTGAGTAGTCTAATTTGTATGCTTAAATTATCAAGCATTAAAATTGAATTTAAATAATTTAGTATTGAACATATATAAACATTGAGAGGAAAGAGTAGCTATTTATTTCATCATCAAGAAACTGAAGCCAACTGAAATTCTAAAAATCCAGAGAATTCTACATAGACAAAAATGACAATTTTCAAGATAGAAATAGAAATGTATTTTTTTTAACCTCACTAGGATTTAGGTATCGATTTCATAAATGGCCTGTTAGTCCCCTGTAAACATCTCAGATGTACATGATTCATGCTTTGCACTGAATAGCCTAAATAATATAACCATTTGTGACTCTATTACTAGAAACTTTTTGTTTTAAAGACCATTTATTGCTGATAATATTGTCTGAAAAAAATGCATTACAGATCTCCATTTTTTTATTTTTATTTATTTATTTTAAATTAGGTTTATTGGGATAACATTGGTTAATACAATTATATAATTTTCAGGTGAACATTATCATTTGACATCTGTATATTCTATCATGTGTTTACACCCAAAGTCCAGTTTCCTTCAGCTATCATATATTTGATCCCCTTTACCCCACTGACCCCCTTCTCCCCCACCCCACTAGTAACCAGTAGTCTATAGTCCTCTGGTAACCACTAGTTTGTAGTTCAGATTTCCATTTTTTTAAGAGGAAAATAAACATTAAAGTTAACCAAATGTCTGTATGCCTATGTTTTTAAGATAGATTGAGGACAATAGAAGGAAAAACTCATATTTTGTATAAATTCTGTGATGTGTCTTTCCTGTCACTCAAAATAACTTCCAAATATAATTTTAAATAACTGAATTTTGACAATATGCATTATAATTTTTTTAAATGTTTCATTTTAGTGATAATCTTTTAAATGTTTTTCTTGTTTCTAAAGAGAAAATCATGGAGGCAAGAGTTTAAAAACCTACGAGAAACTTAAAAAATTGTAAACTATTTATTGAAATAGGATGCTATTATTTTGAGGGAAGCCTAGGTTATTGCAATGTAAGAGAAGCTTTAGCATATATTTAAGAAATTAAACATCTAAGGTATAACTTAAGACATAGATTTATAAAGTTAAATAACTTGCCTTAGATCAACAGCTAATTAGCTGCAATATCAAACTTCATTTCTCACAGCACTAACTCTAAGTTGCCTTATAATCAAGAGACTAACAAATATCAACTCTTGAAAATTAAAGACACAATGTCTACTAGAAAAAAAATATACAATTTAATTAGAAATGTGAATTTTCCATGCAATTGGTGACCAGCATAAAATTATGAAAAATAAGCTATCATAGACAAACACCACAGTACATTAAATACTATCTACTCAAAAAAATACACTGGAAATAAAGCTGTAAGAGAGCAATTTTGTCTCTAAAGAAATATCCTCGACTTGTGTGATAGGATTATTTCACTGGTTTCCTAAAGTTTATGTCAAATATCCCTTCTATTATAATAATACACATTTTATTATCTTTCATATGATTTTATGTTTATCATGTATGTCAGAGGGGAATACTTTCAGCTTCAATTAACAAAAATCTGTCTTGAAATATAAAGATATTTGTTATTAAATTAATAAATATCATATAAATTGATGGTATTTACCCAGTTGTTAAATAATGTATTCAAGGTCTCTTTCTTTATTTCTCTACCATCTTTAACATGTTGGTTTTTCTTCTCTATTCAGTCTTTCATGTTTACAAAATGATGGCTGCATCTCCACATGTGCATTAAAGGCAATGCCAGCTAGATTATGAGGTCTTTTTTCAAGAAAGCAAAAACAAAGTTTTCTCAGAATTTCATGACCCTCAGACCTTCAGTGATTATTTATTGGTTATTTCTGAGGCACATGGTCATCTCTAACTCAAGAGATGGTAAGAAAGCCAATATAGTTGGAATTAGCAAGAGAAAACTGGTTTTACAAATAGAAATTGTACTATCTAACTAATGAAGTCAATCACATCAAGGAATTTTTTTTATCATCAATTGTTCCCTAAGGAATTGTGACAAGAGAGAGAACACATTGATTCCTAGAAAGAAATATCTTTATCTTTCAGTTAATACTCTGACATTATGAAATATATATTATTTGTGTGATCTTTCTCTGATAAAAAGAAATATATATGGATAACAGAGAAAATTCAATTTCTGTACTGCAGGACCATGCATCACATAGAACAGCAGCTCTGATGGATGAGAAGCTGCCTCTGTTCATCTTTCCCTGAGTTAAAAGCAAGAAAGCTTTGACTTCACTGTTTAGACAATAAGTGAATTGGGTTTTGAGGCATGCTAATTATCATTACTCTTCTCTTCATGTAGGTTCTGAATAAAGTGAGAAATAGATATAGATTTCAAATTAAGATATTTGTATCAGCTTTGTTAATGGTAAATCTGGACTGAAATATGTAACTTTCAGCAGCCAAATTATGGTCTTCCTACTATGTCTCTTCTCCAGTTATAATCCACTTGTATTCATGGAGTATCATAGTTTTATTAAAACTCATTGTAATTAAAGAGACAGAGTTAGGGTTAAAGAGGTGGAGGAAGAGAGTACAAGGAGACACAGAGAGACATAGGTTAAAGAGGTGGAGGAAGAGAGTACAAGGAGACACAGAGAGACATAGAGACATATGAGAGAGAGATAGAGAGAAATGAGAGAGCGATAAGAGAGAGAGAGAGAGAGAGAGAGAGAGAGAGAGAGATTGAGAGAAAGAGACTCAACCTGACTTAATTGAGATATTTGACATCTTGGAGATTCAGATGCATGTGATGAGATCCTCCTCTGTTACTTGAGATTCCTCAATATGAGTGTTGATGAGAAGAGACTTTCTCTTGCCATGAAACCTGGAAAGCCCAAATATTTGCTTTCCAAACAACCTTCTGACAGGCAAAAGTCCTGGTCTTGGACTTCAATAATCAGATACTTCTCTCTTAGACACTGAGTGAGAAACTAAAGAAACATGAACTGTGTAAAATTCATTATCTCGGTGGCTGTGGTAATAGCAAATCCTGTTTCTGAGACAATAATGGCAGTGATGCCACAACTGGGATTCAATATTGAGGAGCAATGGTGGCAGTAGCACCAGATGTCAAACTCACCTTTTCTTGGAGAAAGAAATGGTACCTTCACTGAACTGACATCATCACATAATTTTAGATATGTTTCTGTTTGCTTTGAGAGCCTTTTAGATGAGTCAGTTTAAGCTAGATTATGTTATTTAACAAACAACTCAAAATCTTAGGGGTTAAAAACTATAAGCATTTATTTCTTGAGACTCCTACCTTAGGAAAAATCCCTACGTCAGAAATGCTGAATTTGTGAGAGAAAAGAGAGAAGATGGTAGAATCATGCAATGCCTCTTAAAACTTCTCAGAAGTGGTATAAAAAAAAATCCCATTTACATTTTATTTTCTAAAGAAAGTCACAGAACAAAGCTTGATATTAACGGGGTGGAGAACCATGTGCTTGTTCTTATCCCTTTTGTGTATTTTTAAAAATCTTAGTTCTTAAAAACAGTCTTTGGAATACTGTGAAGTATGAAATATCTTTTCAATAAAATATTATTCTGCAAGAGTTGGTTTCTGTAGCTTTCACCTTGACTGATGTATTAGTTCCCTAGTAGATGGGGACTAAGGCCTGACTCAGATGCTCTGATTACAATGCAAATGGGAGCAGAGAAAGAGAGTGTTATGAGGAGGAGGAGGGAACAATTTGGTAGAATCACTGGCAGAAAAGTGTTTCCCCACTTTTCAGTATAGCATAAAGGTTAAGAACTGGACTTTGAAATCCATAATGGTTTGAGTAGGATCTCAATATGTGTGCTTCTTACCTCTATAATCTTGTGAAAATTATTAAACCATGTCCCAGGTTCCTTGTCTTGAACAAGGCAATAGGTACCCACTTCCTAGGGCTGTTGGGGGAATTAAATCGATTCATATGGACATAGAATAGTGTTTGAACCAAAACAAACACTCAGTTTTAGATATTATTGCAATTATTATTTTTATTACTCTTAGAAAATGGCTGAAGATTTATTAGCTCATAGTTTATAAGATGTGGTAGTAACCTAAGAAAATGCAGAAAATCATTCTCCTCTTCAGAGTGAAACAAGAAGTCAGAGCAGAAGTAGGATGAAGTCAATGTGAGCCTGAGTAATTACTTGAAATCATATTTCACAGAAGAAGTTAATCTTGAGTTTATACTATGGCTGTATTTGCTTATCAGCCTCTCTAGCGGTTTGGAAAACCAACCAAAGAAAAACGCAGCATGATACTTATGATAAATTTCCACATAAATGTTATGCTTAGAATTATCCTCTGACTAAAGGAGAATTTTTGGAGAAATTATTTCACTGTATAGAACTTAATGCCACTCCATTCTAAAGGAATGACTGATAATACAGTGCCTCCAATCTTGGCTGAAATATAGCCTTACCGCACTCTTGTAGCCTTGTATGTCGTGTGTGTGTGTGTGTGTGTGTGTGTGTGTGTGTGTGTGAACAGGGCTTAATGACAATACCAGCAAAGAAAAAATTATACTCTGAACCTTTCCACAGTCCATTGTGCTGACCTGCGCTTATGAATCAAGTAATGACACTTGCATAAAAATTTAATGTTGTCCCTTGGACCTAACGTATTAAATTCTGATCAACACAAATATTAATCATGTACAAAAAAAAAGAAAGAAAACTTGCTTTCATTAGGGACATTTGATAGATTTTTGTGTGTTTGTTTGTTTGTTTTTGCAGTTTAACAGGGAATTTGGAAATGGAAAGCTTCAGGAGGTAAAGAAGAAAGGTGGATGGTAGTCAGCACTTAAAATTTCTAAATAGGAAAACTTTTGCTGATTGAATTTTAGTTCTTAAAAACAGTCTTTGGATGAAATAACTATACAAAAGAGAGAAGTAAGCATGTTTTAATTTTTCTTTACTTTTACTGAGAATAAAAAGTTGCATTGTCCAATAAATGGAGAAAAGTTAATATAAAGTAAATTAGATGGTTTCAAATTGTAAGTTACAGAAGTATGAGTACAAATGTAATAAATTTATTCAAACATAGCACATAGTTATTATCATGAATTATTAGCTAGACTGTTAAATGAACTGTTGATTATGCAGTATGTGTAATTTTAGAAAGGTAATATGAGAAATAACATTTGCATTTTTCTGAGTTATTTGGAAATTTTAAATATTATTATGAATCAGTTTTTTGAGTCAGTTTCTTATGTTTTAAGAGACAAGACAAAAAATGACATAAAACAGAGAAAACATGTTTGTGTATTTCAGTATAGTTCACAAATCTGTAATTATATTGTATTAGTATATTTTATTATAAAAAATTCATATGTTTGAAAACCAGTCTATAAGTCATGCTGACTTTCCAGAGGGCAACATTTCTGGAACTAGTCCAGCCCAAATTGTCTTTGATGGCAAAGAGGTAGCCATGACGACAAAGCTTTGAGGGGCCAAAGAGCATACATGACATGCTATACACTGTTCAATTGTAACATGAATAGAAACGAGTTCTCTGACTAGTCTGAAATATTTATAAAAATGCAAGTCTTTTTCAATTAAAAGTTAATTAATAAGATACTTGACAAAATATAAGTAATTAGAAAAAAGGGGGATGAGAAAGTGAATTATTTATATTGAAGAAAACCAACAAATTACGTTAATAGATGTTTTAAATGCATTATATGTTCCACATGAAAATCCTATGAGAGGGGTAAAAAACTCTCTTTTTACAGTAGAGAAAGCTCATGTTCAGAGAGCTAGAGTAATTTTCCCAATGCCACATGATTGGCAAAGGGCAGAGCTAGATGAGAAGGTATTCATCATCATATACTAGATTAAGACTTTAAAACCAATGACAAAATTTACAGATACAAAATTTATAGACTTTAGAAGGAAAAAAGTGCTATCAAATAAACTAAATGTTTTACAGATATGTGCTCTAAGCCAAGAAAAAGGCATATATAGTCACCTGAACTTGAAGTTCCTCCTAAAACACCTGCACATCACATTAGATGCATGCAGTAATGTAATCCAGTTGTGTGGTAAATGTCAGTCATCATAGTTTATTCATTTGGACAGATACACAGCATTTATATCTGTGGCTATACTTACAACTTAAAACAAAAATTAGAAAAGACAACAAAGATTAATGAAAGCATATTTTATATTTGAAATGTATCTAAATTTATTTTAACAGCTTTATTGAAGTATAATTGATATATGAAGAACTGTAAATACTTAATGTGTACAATCTGATGAGTTTGGTCATATGTAAATACCTATGATATTACCACCATAATCAAGGTAATACTTATACCCCACATCTGCCAGAGGTTCTTTGGCTCGTGCTGGGGATGTGGTTCATATAAGAACACTTAACATTAGATCTATCCTTTTAGCAAGTTTTGAATGTATAATGTCATATGGTTAACTATAGACACTATGTTATACAGCAGACCTCTACAGCTTATTCATGTAGCATAAATGAAAGTTTATAGTCTTTGAATAACAACTCCCCATTTTCCCCACCCCCTCCCCCAGCCCCTGGCAACTACTACTGTGTTCTCTGCTTCTATGAAATTGACTATTTTAAAATACCTCATCGAAGTGAAATCATATAATATTTAAAACATGACACTTTACAAATGAATTCTTGGCCACAAAGCATACTTTATCCCTCAGTCACTCTTCCTCTGAGAGCTGCAGAAAAACGATTTGCTTTTATATCCAGCCCAATATAATTTTCAGTGTTTAAAATTATATTAAAATGTGTTTGAATTCATGGAGTATCTATCTGTAATATTCAGATATTTTCAAGATCATATTGTCCAACAAGCTTATTATTTTAATTTTACAAATGATATATAAACTTTTTTTTTGTAAAAACTTCAAACAATACAGGTCACACCACACCCTTTTGATGATAACGACTGTTATTTACTGTTAACATTTTAGTATACTTTTTTAGAACTCATATATATGTGTATATGTGATATATAAATGTACAAGTATATAAAAACATATGCATATACATACTGTTATATGTATATGAACATACAGTTATATATGTATACACATACAGTTTTTGCTTAGTTTTTGAGTGACAATGAAACCACATTGTATGTATTTTGCCCCCAGCCTTTCACTCAGGATAGAGATTTTCCATGCCTATGATACAGATCTTACTTTTTCAACTGCTCTATCACATTTAAGTTATTAGAGTTTTTTACTACAATACACTACAAGAACATCTTTGTGATAATTCTATAGATTACATTCCTGAAACTGAAATTATTTGTTATGCAACTAACAAGTTATACTTCAAAATACAGTAGATACATTGAGAACTAATAATGAATGTGAATACTCATTCATTCTAAAATTATTCAATGTGTGTATTATCATGTTTAATTGCTCTCTCTTTTTGAAGAAAAGTATCAATGTACTACTTTGCAGTACATGTTGTATTTATGAAGTTGAATTTATTTTTATATTTTTTTGGCTAGATGTTATTTCTTTTTTGTAAAATAGTTCTCAATATTATTTGGTCATTTAAAAGTTGGAGTGGTTTTTTTGAATGCTTCTGAGCAACATTAATATTATTAAATATTAATATTAAATAAATATTAATACCTTCCTTTTAGAATTGTGAATATTTTTCTCCCAAGCTGTCACTTGTTTTTTTAAATTTATGTATGTTGTTTAAATGCCCAACCTTTTTGAAAAAGTAGTAATGAACTGAGTTCATTTGGCCCTCCATATGCACAGTTGACAGCAAAAGCACTTTTTCCTTAAGTCTAATTCAGATATTCCTGATTAGTATGCATCTCCAAATCTATCTGTATTAATAAGTGACATATTTATACTGGTTTGGCAAATCAATCAATGGAAATTTTATATGTAACAATATTTAAAAATTACAAAAGTATTTAAAAACCCTACTTAAATCATTTGGTAGCCTTTAGCCTTCTAAAGAGCTCTCTCTCTCTCTTTCTCTCTCCCCCTTTCTCTCCCTGCTCCACTGTGTGTGTGTGTGTGTGTGCGTGTGTGTGTGTGTGTTGTGTGTGTGTGTGTGTGTGTGATCTCCAAGCTAATCGCTTAAGGCCAGATACTTTAATAATAGAAGAATCTGAGTCTCCAGCTATGAAAGACCACTATAATTTTATTTTTAATAATAGATTTAAATAACTTCCTTTTAATTTGACTAGCAGGTGACTGGATAGGAAAAAATGCAGTCATGAAAGTATTACTTGACATAACCATATGAAATAGAGGAGGTGATCAAAGAAAAGGAGTTTATTTTGCAATTTCCTTGTGTTGTTTTAGATCCTATTACCAGGTTAACTTTCATGAATCATTGTTTTTCTTGCTACTCCCTACTAAAATTCTCATTGTTCTCTGTTGCCTGTGAACTCTGGAAGACATCAAAATTTAAGGCTCAGCATATTCTGATTTTACCCTGTCTCACTTTAATTCTCATTCTTCACTCCCTCTTGACCAATGATGAATCTTGCATTCCAGCTAGGCTCAGACCCTCGTCTCTACTTGGACTAGTCATTTGCATTTCAACTCTAAGATCTAAAGTTTGAGGCAACATATCCCAACTGTTAAGACTCAGATTTTATATTAAAGGCACTGAGGGGATATCGAGGAGTTCGCTTTATCTCATCAAGGGGGGGAAGATAAATCTTAAAAAGCTTTATATGTGCTTTATATTTCTCTTGATTCTCTTTTGGCAGTCAGTGAATAAAACATAAATAGCTGATTACATAGGTTATGCTCAACAGTTAACAATATGAAGAAAAATTATTTTTATTAGATATCTGAATTCCAAACCAGAAAAGGAAATATGAATAGAAACTTCTGACTGTTTTTCTCAGCATAGTCTTCTTTCTGAACATTTGAATTTTAGTTATATAAATAAAATTTTAGTTTATAATTTTTGAATGGTAGCATAAATAGCAAAAATTATTGACAATAAATGGAAGCTGAAGCTTTTAAATCCCAATTTAATACACGTGAACATATTCAATAATATTCTGTTTTTCACATTGAACATTCTAACAATATAGATAGAAAATAAGATGCAATAACTTATTCAGGTTAGTTAAATTTTAATGTGCCTTAATGTTCACGTGTGTATAATAGATTTGCTTTACACTATTAGAATCCTGGTTTAAATTAAGTATGTCAAATAATGCCTCTGTGTGTACATTAATGCTCCATAAATGTTTGGGGAAACCTCATATTTATATTTCATTTTATTAAAAATTGAAGTATACATTTTGAATGAATTGAACACTATTCATTATTTTCTACTTCTGCCTGTCTATTGTGGAAACCATTTTGGGTTCTAAATATGATTTAATCTCTATGACACCTCCAAATGAAATTTCTGGATGAGAAAATAGAAATAGAAGTTTAAACACATATAAATAATTTTTGTATAAGAATCTTACTCAGAGGTAAGTACATTTAGAGGACTTTAAATAAGTTTTGAAGATAGGTGAAAATTATAGCCAAGACTATGACAATAAGGTAAGTATATAAAATATACACATGACCAAATCTATTGAATTTTCCCATTGGTCATGTACATGATCATGAGAAAACAAAATGTTAAATTTCCTTCCAAGTCCATTTCTAACTCATCATGAAATGGCATTAAAGATCAGAAATAAAATAAAGAAGCTACAAATAATGTATCTACCTGTGTTTATATGTTCTCTTGCTTTGATAGTTGTGTAAGCACTACATTTGAAGATAGGACTCCCTATACACTGCCCTTGAATCCTTTCTCAGCAGCTGATTCTCTCTTGCTCTTGGGCAAACTATTCACCTTCTGATCATTCTGACTTTGAACACTGAGTTTCTTGTATGCCGCCTTTGCTGAGATAATTGTCTCTACAACTCTAAGTGCTGCATACCTATATAATTTTCTAATTGAAAACTCGAATTACTAAATCTTAACATTGTGTTTTGTCTTTTCCCATCTGAATCTTGGTTCTTCTATGGGCATATCTCCGGGTTTTTTGTTTGTTTATTTGTTTTTTATTCTTATGTGTGGTGCATGGTCAAATCCTCTTAATATGTGCCCTTCATTAGAAATCTCAAGATATGAAATTGTATTTTCTTCTTCAAGGCTAGGTAATATATTTTTAAGTCACTATCTTTAAAATTCCTACAAATGAGATCTTTTGTTTCGAGATATCAGAAAATGAACAATGGTCATTTAGAGATGATATTGCTATAAGCTCTAATGAGTAAAAGATCATGCTCAGACTCTGAAATGAAGCTACTACCAAATTTTCTAAACTTTTACACATGACACATAATCAGCACTTAAAAGGCATTTATTCATTCTATTATTTATCTGAACTAAGACTGACCATGAGAAGGTATTGAGTTACTATGCCAAAAAATATTTTTACTATTTGAAGTTTATTATTTAAATCATTTATTTATAAAAATGCTCTAGGTGTAGGAACAAAACCATAGGACTCAGTTTTTGTCAACAAGTGTCTTCCAGTCTAGAATAAAGAGATAGGCATAGAAATAAATAACTTTATGAAGAATTGTCTTTCTTTATTTATAATAAATAAATAAAATAAAATTATTTTATAATGAATTATAATTAAAGATATAATAGTATCAGCTTTGGAATATACATATGTTACAAAAGACTATATATGTAATTCCTTGTTTTTTAAAAATTTTATAAATAAATTGGAATTACACTAAATCTGTAAGTAAATTTGAAAAAAATTACATCTTCAGTAAGGTTTCTTCACAATTATATAAATCAACTTTTGATCTCAATTAAATGTGAACAGCTTAGATAGCTTTAATTTTTATGCGGTTGAGAAATTTACCTTCCATTTCCCTTTGCTAAAGAAATTACTTGAGGGTAAGCTCTAAAAAAATGAAGATGCTAGAGGAATTACTATGGTAATTATGAGAGGTTTCACATAAGGGAGGCATATGGGCTAAACAGGATTGAGTATCAAAGACAACACTTGGAAGAATGAAGGGGTGAGGTATATACATTCTAAACCAAGGGACTAGTATGTACGGAACTGAACAGCTTTGGCTGACACATAGTATCTGAGATAGAATCAAAGGAGATGAGGCTCTGGACACTAGGTTCAGTCAAATTGTAAAGAACCTTATAGGCTATACTAAGGAGTTTCATTTTTATCCTACAGATAATGAAATCAGCAAGCAAATAAAGGCACACATTTAATAAAAACATGGTTATATGCTAGAGATACAGCAAGGAAATCTAAGGAAATTGAAGTAGATATATAAGTCAAACAATGCAAATGACAGTTACCTAGCTCGACATAAGATATAGGAATCATAGGGAAATAGAGATTGTTTATTATGTGTCTAGACACTAAATTCTAGGCACTCAGAGAAATAAGAAACTTCTGTCTGTGACTGGTAATGTATATTTACACAGACCTTTGAGAATCTGAACAATATTAGTTCTCTTCCCTCTAGCAGGACATGATAAGAGGAAAGAAATAAATGTCTCGAAGGTCCGAGAAATTAAATCACTCAAATAGTATAGAACCAGAAGGCTAGCAGTTGCAAAAGGCAATATTATTCTCTCACAATTTTAGTCAAACCAAGAAAATATGTATAGCTTAATTTGCATTAAGTATTTTCTCCTTTCTTGTTTACTAAATACATGTAAAAATCAAAATAACTCTCTCTCTCCCTGATTGGTTATTAAAAATTACTCAGACATTAAATGTAAGAGCCATACTTAAACATTACTTAATAGCTCACTAATATCAAAAAAGGAATTTTAATGTATAAAAGTAGATGACTGTAGTTTCAAATTTAAATCAGAGTTGATTCATAGTATTTTTCCACAAAACAAATAGTTTCTTGGCCATAAAATAACTATCTACAAAAACATGTACAATAAGCATGACAGACAGAGGCAAGGTTACTTAACCTTAATTCAATTTTTGATAGCCTTGATGTAAATGTTGTTTTCTATTCATTCACCTAGTCTCAGTATTTAGTTTATCTTTCCTATTCAGAGTAGAAGGTTAACAAGGATGACAGAACAGATGGTGTCTTTTTCTTCTTCACAAGTCAAAGTGATGAGGCTTATAAAAACTTGTCACATGCATCCTCTCACCTGTCTGGTCCCTTCTGTGCCCCCATCTGCACAGAGCAAATCTGATGACTTATACCTCCTTGACCTCTTAAAAACCAGGCTTTCAGAATCAGTTCAGAGGAAACAAATCACAGCCTTGGTTTATATTTTTAATTCTATAGATATTACATTAGTAAATCAATTTTATGATACAAGGTCATAAGGTTCAATATAAATGTTTTAAAAACTTAAATTTCAAATACCTTTAACTTTCATGATTAGTAAGAACTTTAATATAAAATCTAATGCTCCTTTTAAGTCAACATATATTACCTCTTTGTCCAGCTTTGTTGAGATACAATTGACACATAACATTGTGTAAATTTAATGTGTACAACATGTTAACTTAATTTACTTGTATATTGCAGTATGATTACCACTACATTGTTAGCTAACACATAATTACCATTTATTTTCTGTGGTGAGAAACATTTAATATCTACTCTCTTAGCAACTTCCAAGTATGTAATACAGTGTTATAACTATAATCACCGTGCTGCATATTAGATTCCTACAACTTTTTCATCTTTTAACTGCCTATCCATACTCTTTGCCTGACATGTCCCCATTTTCTCCACCCCCACCCCTGACAACCATTATTCTTCTCTCTTTCTATTAGATATTTTTTAGATTTCACATATAAGTGATATTATATAGTATTTGTCTTTCTCAGTCTGATTTTATTTCACTTAGCATAATGCCCTCAATATCCATCCATGTCACAAATGGCAGAATTTCCTTTTTCCTCATGGTTAAAAAGTATTCCACATCTTCTTTATCAACAAGCTAAGAAAATAAGAACCAAACCAATAAGGTACTATATGAACTGAAAATGATTTTCCTTTTCCTATCTTGCTGAATAAACACAGATACTATTACCTCAATGTTAAATCTATTGCCCTATATAAGAATCAATGTGTTTAGATGTTACATTTCTTCAAAAATTTGCTATAATACAATATTTCTGGCAAGATTGTGTATTTTCTCACAGCTTCAATAGTCTGTTCTCATTTACACCTGAAATACACTAATATTCCTCTATGTTCTTAACTCGGGATGTATCACACATTCAGATAAAAAAGTGCCAATCTTTTTTCCCTATATCCGTCAAGTCATACCTGCAAATATATGCAGGTCTACCTTGGTCCTGGTGGTAAAACAAACAAAAATAAAAAATAAAAAAATAAAACAAGCTTCACTATAATCCTAATTATTGTTTTGTTTCTTCCTCCATTTTTTTAAAGAATGGATTTCAAAATATTTGTCTACTAGTAATAGCCTCCAAATATTTCTTATTCATTTTCTTTCTTTTATCTTTTATTCCGACTACTATGTTTACTATTCGGCTTAAATATTTGCTTTAGGATATGTTGGCCATATTACTCAAGGCACCTGCCAGGTCCAAATTATGATAGATATAATTACCCACACATAGCCTCTGTTAAGCCACAGTTCTAGACTATATTTTACCAAGTTTGGCAGTTGATTAGACTCTGATCAGAAAACTAACTCAACTGAAGATTATTTTTAGACTAGGTAGCAAGCCACGAGATTGCTAGAAACAAGAGACCAGTCAGTCAATGAAATTATCAATAGGGGTTAGGAAAATTGGCAAGATCCTCATGACTGTTTCTCTCCAGAATATAGGGAGATGATGTATCCATTTTATGATAAGTTTGAAAAAAATACTCAGAAAGAAGCAAAACATCATATGAGCAACACACAGACCCTGAGAATGATTGAAAGTATTGTTACTATATTTTCTTTATGTCCTGGTGATGTTCAGGTGCAATCAGTGTATATACTCGGAAGCAAGGTGATCATGGACAATACTGAATAATCCTGTCTTTAAAAAAAGAAGAAAATGTGATATTTATATAATTGTAATTGAGAGTGATTGAGGCTAAAGGAAAGTACACAAATTAGCAGATACAGTGGAAATTGTTTTTGCCCCTATTTATTACCTGAGAAGAATTTTATCTTACAGTAGCAACTGTCACAGTCCCTCAACTCAGAGAATAAAAACATTTAGATAAATTTTAATAATATTACGAAGTTTTTAGTTTAGATTATTTTTATAGTTACTTTCTATTTATAGTAAGTTAAACTATTCTATTTACAGTAAGAATGACATTTTAAAAAATCTAATTTAAGGGTCAAACTTTGATGCTTGGGTGGGGTCAGAATCATTATAAGAATACAAATAAGATCCTCTGGCAAAATGGAAATAGGTCAAGAAGTAGCATTACTCAGTACATATGTTTCTTCTCAGCTGCAGCAATTTCAATCATAAGGAAGTTGTCAAGTTCTTTAGCAAGTTATAACGAGAGCATGGGTAATGGATGCCAAATGACATGTTACCAGTGACTATTTCTCTTCATAGATTCACTTACAAGTAGTGAATATAACCGGCAATGGATGTTTAGATATTAATAGACAGGTTCCCTTCCCCATACCCTCAAGGTTGAATTGGTTTTACCAGTTTCTGTCACCAACTAAGACTCTGCTCCAAGCAAAATGTAATGTCATAAGCCAGGAAACAGAGAAAAAGCTAGAAGGCTGGATGAGAAGTATCTATGGATTCATTCTTTTTTTTTTTTTAATTACATGCATAATTTTTTCTTTTTTTAATTTTTATTTTTAATTAGGATTGAAATTCAATATTATTTTATATTAGTTTCAGTGTACAGCAAAATGGTTAAACATTTATATGATTTACTAAGTGATACCTCTGATTAGTCTAGTACCCATCTGCTACTATACATAGTTATTGTGATATTACAGACTATATTCCCTATGCTGTACTTTACATCCCTGTGACTGTTTAGTGACTACCAACTTGTACTACTTAATCCCTTCACCTTTTTCACCCAGCCCCCCAACTCTCCTCCCATCTAACAATCACCAGTTTTCTGTATGTATGAGTCTGTTTTCATTTTGTTTGTTCATTTATTTTGTTCCTTATATTCCACATTTAAGTAAAATCATATGGTATTTGTCTTTCTCTGTTTGACTTATTTCACTTAGCATAATACCCTTTAGGTCTGACCATGTTGTTATAAATGGTAAGATTTCCATTTTTATGGCTGAGTAATATTCCATTATATATATGTATGTACTACAACTGTTTTATCCAATTGTCTATTAATGGGAACTTGGGTTGCTTTCATATCTTGGGCATTTTAAATAGCACTGTAGTGAACATAGAGGTGCATACATGTTTTCGAATTAATGTTTTGGTTTCTTTGGATAAATACCCAGAAGTGGAACTGCTGGGTCATAAGGTAATTCTGTATAGATTCATTCTTAAGTGCAATTGAGGCACTACATTGGGAAACTCTAAGGTGGTAGGTTGTTATTTATTATGAAAGCATATATGCAAAAGAAGAAATAATTTTATAACAATTTAATAAAACCCAAGTACCCATCACCTAGAATTGACAGTTAACATTTTCGTAATTTCTTTTATATATCACCATTTCCACTTTTTAAACAAAAATTTGAACTTTTTAAAAATAATTTGAACTTTTTTAAAAAGTTTGAACTATCTAGCTTTGTTATTTTTTTAATTGTGACTGTACTTTTTTAGAGCAGTTGTAGGTTTATAGGAAAATTGAGAGGGAAGCACAGAGACTTTTTTTTTTCATATATTCCCTGCCCACATACATGCACAGCCTCCCCAGTTATCAACATCTTCCATCAGAGTGGTACATCTGCTATAACTGATGAACCTACATTGATGTATCATAATTACCTAAAGTCCATAGTTTACATTATAGTTCACTCATGGTGTTTCACATTCTGTGGATTTGGACAAATGTATAGTGGCATGCATCCATCATTATGGTATCATACAGAGTATTTACACTGCCCTAAATATTCTCTGTGTTCCATCTATGTATCTTTCCCTCTCCTAACTTCTGGCAACCATTGATGTTTTTACTTTGAGTTTTTGTAGTTTGAAAATGATGGCGTAGGGGTTTTTTTAGCTTTTATTCTGCTTGGTGTTCTCTAAGATTTCTGATCCGTGGTTTGGTTTTTGTTTCAAATATTTCTCATGTTCCTTTTTCTCTTTTCTTTCTGGAATTTGCATTATGTATATGTTACATCTTTTATAGTTGTTGCATAGTCCATGGATATATTGTCCTTTTCTTTTAGTCTTTGTTCTCTATTTTTTTTTCTTTTTTGAAGCTTCTACTTATATATCCTCTGGCTCAGAGATTCTTTCCTCGCATGAGTTCTATTTACTAATGAGCTCATTGAAGACACATTTCTCTTACAGCATTTCTCTTCTCTAACATTTCTTTTTGGTTCTTTCATAGGAATTCCATCTCTCTGCTTGCATTGCCCATCTGTTTTTACATGCTCTCTTTATTCATTAGTACCCTTAACATATTAATCATAATTGTCTTAAATTGCCATCTGATAATCTCAATATCTCTGCTGTGTCTGGTTCTGATGCTTGCTCTGCCTTTTCAAATTGTGGTTTTTGCTTTTGGAATGCTTTATAATTTTTTTCTTCATAGACAAACATAATGAACTGGGTAAAAGAAACTGCTATAAATAGATGTATCAGGTGTGGGGAGAGAGGACGCATTCTACAGTCCTGTGATTAGGTCCCAGTCTTTTACTGAGCCTAAGCTTCTGGACTATAAACTTCCCAGAATTTCTGTTTCTTTCTCCCCCCTTAGATGAGAAATGAAGGCTAGATAGGCTGCATTTGGGTATTTCTCTTCTCCTTTGTGGTAGGCTAGAGCTGGCTAGAGTTGAATATTTTCCTTCCCTAAGTCCATTAGGCTCCGATGATACCCCAGCAGGTTAGGATCTGGCTAACCAGGTTTTCCTGAGGTCAGGCCTTGTTAAGAAGAATAGAATGCTCCGGCAGATTTAAAAATGGTTCCTTTTCTCCTCCCACTACCAAAAGCAGGAAGGAATTTTCTCTGATATTTACTGTGGAAATCTGGTCAAGCTCCTGAAGGTAAATCTTACAATTTTGTAAACACCCTTCCCCACCATGACTGGGTTCCCCTGGAGTTTTTAACTCTCAGACTTATCTACATTGAGCCTCCAGCAATTCATCAATTACTGCTCAGGTTTTCCTTGCCAGGCACTGTTTCTTGAGGTGGTTTCTGCTTGAGTCTTTTCTTGTAAGCCACGACTCCCTGTATTTGCCAGTCTCTCTAATCTTGTAGACAGTGGTTTGTACTATGTACTCTCCTCTCTTATGAATCCAAGAATTGTTGATTTTTTAGTCTGTTTAGCCTTTTTGCTTGTTGTTAGATCGCAATGTTAGACTACATACAGAACTGGAAACAGTCTCTGCTTCTCGCTGTTGTTTTTGTTTTTGTTTTGTTGTACCAAGACTGCAATTGGATTTGATTGTGGTTGATCAGTAGATTTGAGTCTTGTCAGCTATGGTAGGTAGAATTCTAAAACATACCCACCCAAGTTCCTGGCCTTAGTTATTCAATAAAACATTAATCTAGGTACTGCTGTGAAGGGACTTTGCAGGTCTAATTATGACAAAGAGATTACATCTTGGATTATATGAGTGGACTCAATCTAATCATCTGAGCCCTTAAAAACAGGGAAATTTCTCAGGCTGGGATCAGGCAGAAGAGGTAGGAGCGATGAGACAGAAGTAGATGTCAAAGATCTTGTAATGTGAGAAAGACTAGACCTATTGCTGACTATGAAGATGGAAGGAGACCAGGAGCTAAAGCATATAAGTAGCCTCTGGAAGCTGGAATAACCCCCAGCCAAAAGCCAGCAAATAAATGGGACCTCGGTCCTACAACCATATGGAACTTAGTTCTGCCCAGAACCCAAATTAGTGAAAGCATATCCAGCGCCTCCAAAAAGAAATGGAGCCCTGCTGACAACTTGATTTCTAACTTGTGAAATCTAGATAAGAGAACTGAGACACTATACTTGGACTTCTGATCTATGAAATTGTGAGATAATAAATTTGTGTTGTTTTAAACCACTAAATTTGTGGTAATTTATTATGACAGCGATAGAATTTGAATACATCAGATTTTTTATCTTTTATAAGTTTCCCCATCAGCTTTTCACCAAATGTTTTTAGCATTTACTATTGATCATTGCCTCGATCCATTATATCGTTAGAAAATACAAAATAGTAATATAGAAATTCTACCATTTACTTGTCTTTTTTCAACATCACTTTTTGCAGAGCATCAGTTTTTTAATTTTAATAAAGTGCAACATATCTATTTATTATATCATGGATCATGCTTTTATAGTTTTATCCAAAAATTTATTATCAAATGCAGTCATGTAGATTTGTTTTCCTATATTTTATTCAAGTATTATACTTTGCATTTTACTTTTATGTCTATGATCCATATATAATATACATATATTATATACATACATATACATATACATATATAAGTTTTATTAACTATAGTTTATCCAACAATATAAACAGCAAAACCAGTGCCCCCTCCTTTCACTTTATTTGCCACTTTTTATAATAATGAGTTAATGTTCTACCTAGTACCTAAAATTTGAGTATCATCATGAATTTTAGGTTTCTACGTATTTGATATGTTTTGGTTCATTGCACTCAAAATTATTCCATCTTTGTCAACTTGCAAATAGTCTCTTGTTTCCTTTGACATGACTCAGTCGTTTTATATATTGTTCTTTTTTTTTTTTTTTTTTTCTGGTGCAACAAGATAATAAAGTTAATTTTGCACATTTTCTTCTCCTGGCCTGGAATGAACCTTTTTTTTTTTCAAGAACTCCCCTATTTTTTGTAGGAAATAGTATTTAGAGATTATCAACTGGGTAATAGTTTAGCTCATTGCAATTAAGTTGTTATTGATCTTTGGACTTTAAACTGCACAGAACAAAGAAATACTATTTAATTGAAAAAAATCATGAGTTCCTACTGATATTTTCTGATATTTTTTATTTCAAATGTAAAATTACAGATGTTTTACTAAATTAATTTTAACTTATTTTGCTTCAATTTAAAGACCCCAATATAATTCCTTTATTTAACATATCTTACAATACATACATTATAGTTCCACATATATGTGACTGATAAAAATAATAACACTCTAAATAGACTTTAGATTGATCTACCATATGATCTAGCAATCCCTCTACTGAGTATTTACCCCAAAGACTTGAAAACCCATATCTGAAAAGATATTTGCACACCAGTGCTCATGGCAGCATTATTCACAGTGGCCAGGACATGGAAGCAACCGAAGTGTCCTACAATAGGTGATTGGCTAAAGAAGCTGTGGTACATATATACAATGCAATATTACCCAGCCATAAGAAATCAAATACTGTCATTTGCTACAACATGGATGGACCTCGAGATAATCACGCTAAGTGAAATAAGCCAGACAGAAAAAGTTGAAAATCACATGATATCATTTATATGTGGGATATAAACCTAAAAGCAACAAATGAATAGGACAAACAGAGACTCATGGACATGAACAATAGACTAGTGGTTACCAGAGGGTAGAGAGAAAGAGGGATGGGGGAGGTAGACAGGGAAAGGAAAAAAAAAATTAAAATCATTTTATCAATTAAAAAATAAATAAGTAAATTTTAAAAAAATAAATAGACTTTAGAATTTCTTTATGTTCTTTTTATTATTAGGACATATTCCTCTGGAAGGAAAGTATAAATACTGTGCTTTAAAGCGTTTTGAAACAATTTTTTTTGTACACTTGTGTTATAATGTGTCATTTATATTGTCATCATATTGCAATGATTGTTTTTTTCTTCTAATAATAATTTTTTTAAAAAATGTGCAACATTAAATGGTCCTAAATTTAAAATTATGGACAAGTTATATTTAGAGAAGTTAAAATTTAATTGTAACCCTTTTATCCTGTTGCCTCATTGTCTTGTATAAAACCATTTTTAATAATATTGTATTAATCTCTGCAGGGTGTCTCTTTAAATATAGGTATAAAACATGTTCTGATAGTCATATGCTAAAGAGAACCCAGGAATCTTGAGGCCCACATACCCACTTCTTTACCCCAATCACCAATCTTCCCTGGGGAGAAGTGAATGAGAATCTTGAGGGAGACCAGTACTTTAGTGTAGACCAAATCCTTCTAAAATAAGCAGGAGGTTGTATACCCTTTGTAATATGTCCCTTCCCTTCTTTTGCCTAGTTTTAAGCCAAGTTTGATACACTGTGTCAGCTACAAAATTATTTTAAACTTTCCAATATTGTTTTTTATCTTACTTAAATTCTTCATGATCAGCATTAAAAATAATAATAATTTTAAAATATTACCTCTTATTCAACTGCTCAGAGTTGAACGCCTCTTGCATGGATTGTATTAGGACCATAGAACCTGTGACACTAGAGTTTCCCAAAGAGTGAGATTCTTACCTCTTGTAGAAAGAAGGACAAATTAAAGTGTATGGAGGAATAACATTAAATTACATTGAGTTACCAGTGAGAAAGTTATTTTCTTTTTAAGTCTCATATTCTCATATTCTCTCTCTCTTGCACTCTCTCTCTCTCACTCACTCTGTTTCCTCATTTTTGGCAAGGAAAAAATGATTTTGGCACTAACACATCATTGGTACCTCTCTAGCACTAAATAATTCTCCTTTTCAAAAAGAAAAACAGACAGGGAAACGTTTTGTCAGGCAATGTATACATAGATATCATGAAGCTATAAATCCATGAAAGTTAGTCAGATCATAAAGATTCCTATATATTATTAATTATATATTAATTATCTAACAAACTTGATTCTCAATTCCTAAATTTACTCTTGACCAGAAAAACATGGAAAAGGAGTTTCCCATAAACCAATAATAAAGTGCGTCTCTTGTTTGTTAATGAATGTGGCTTTACTTGTAACATTCTCTTCATTTGAATCCCTAAATTAGAAGGAACCCAGGTTAGAGAAGCTTCCTCTGTAAAAATTAGTAACTCATTCTTACTCAGTAGTGATCAACAAACTTCTTAGTAGGAACCTGTAGATCAACTGTGAAGTCAAATGCTAAAATTTCTCTCCTGGTGATTATACATAGCTCTTAATTAGTAAAGCTGTTCTCCCTCATCCGAAATAATGAACAAAACTTGGATGAGAGGTGGAGAAAGTAAAAAACCATTCTCTCCTTTCAGTAAGACATATTGTGCTTGCTCTTTCAAACCAAGTAGGAAAAAATATAAATAACTAAAGATGGTTCCATTTGCCTAGCCATGAAATCCAAGTCTTACTAGAAAGAGAAGAATGCAGAATAGGTATTATATGAAGGTCATCTACAGACACACAAATGTAAATTATAAAACGAGCAGATAGGCTTAATCTTGAAATTATTTTATGGAGTAATATATATTTTGCTTCAGCGAGGAAGGAAGCTTTCAAGCTTTTCCGTGGCACACATAAAATAGGTAAAACTAAGAAGGCAACCAAATGGTAAGAGAATTTGGTGCTTTGTTTCTCACGTTGATTTGGGAAGTCATGATGGCAAACTCTTCATCCTGACATAGAACCTCAGATACAAAGACAATTTGTAAGATACATATAAAGCAGAAAATTTGGATTTGTAAGAGTTGGGAATGAGAAAGGTTTTCTTCAAGTGAATGCTTATAAAAAAAGATAGACTGTCAGACAGAAGTTAAGAGTTATCTTTTAAATATATTTGTATTGAGTAAAGTAAGTTACTCTAAGTCTTTTATTTTACTCAGGGAATATTTTCCATTACTTTATTTTGTGTAAAATGGAACAGATCATCTAACCACATAAAAATAAAACTACATCTTAATACACCAATAACAGGATTGAGGTGATGATAAAAAGGGAGACTAATTTTCCAGAGGAAGATGAAGATATTTAATAGTTTTGTTTTGTTTGAAATGTGTATATTTAAATGTATAGATTAAAATGCAAACAACAACTAAATACTAAAAATACAATCTATAGTTTTTAAACTAATAGAGAAATCAATGGTAATTATCAATTAGGTAACAGAGGCAATAAAAGGAAGAAGCAAAGGACCGTGAACATAATACACAAAATAAGATCGTTTAAAACAAAGCAAGATCATTTAAGCACGTCAAAAATAAAAGCAAAAAAAAAAAGTTAAATAATAAAGATATGGAAAACATATATCACCTAAACATTGAACAAAGAAAAATTGTTGTTAGCAATATTGATGTTAGATAAAATAAAATTAATACAAAGGAATATTAGCATTATGTAATAAGAGACATAATTGAATAAAGATATATTAAAATAATTTATTGGCATCTTCAAGAAAAATATGAAGCAAAACCTGTTGAAACTTATATGGAAATATTAACAAACACACTAATCCTAGTGGGAAATCTTTATAATAGTCTATCAAAAAATTGCGATCTGGTTGATAAAAAATTTTAGCAAGGATATGGAAGATTTTAAAAGCAAAACTAATCATCTTTCTGTATTCTATGTACTGTAATAAGTAGAGATAATACATTTGCAAATACACATTAAACTATAAAAATTGATTATATACTAAGTCACTCCTAAGCCTCAACACATTTTGGAGAATTGATATCATACAGTCCATGTTGTCTGACCACAGTAGAGTTAAAAATTAAATTAGCAAGCACAATTTTTACTTTTTTTGAGTGTATATGTAAGAAAAAATAGAGATGAGATTAAGCCATCATTTCTGAGAGCTGAAAAAGTTAGTCCGACCTAATCTATTAGAAAGGCAATGGACACAATAAATTTTGCTGCCAAGGGAAAATCAAACATTTTCTAAAATAAACTAAGATTTAGGTTGCAGGTGCCTTTGTGGTTTGCAGTAACAACACTGGATAATCACAGTAAAAAAAACTGTATAAAATACTTTATCCCCTGGTTGAAACTACTGCTGAATAGAGATGTTTAAAGAGGGAAAGGATAAACAGTTTTCACTATTGGCAGAAATTAGTCTTTCTATACCATGATTAAGAAATTAGAACCTTGTTTGAACTGTGGATTAAAAATCCTAGGAGAATTCTTATTCTCCTTGATGCTGTCTTTGTAATTGATGCTGTCTTTTGTCTTTTTCTCCGCTATTAAAAATGGTTTTACTTTTTTAGCACTGGAGAATACTTCTGCTTATTTAGTATAGGAAAAGCCTTGAAATCCCATGTCATAAACACTCTCTTCATATTAGAAAAAAATATGAAATACCAGGAGGAATACAATACCACAAAAATTGAGAAGAGAAATAAAAGAACAAAACAATAAAGAAATCTGATTCTCTCTTTGATAGAAAAAAGAAAAAGTTTGAGAGCATAGCTTCACACTCTTAACAGATAAATGGCAATAAGAAAATGCATATTAGGAGAATTATTTTTTCCTCAGGGTAGGAAACACTGTGGAGTTTTGAGAAGCAGAAGTCTTCCTACTGCTAATTATGTAAAGTGGCACGTTCTTAGTTAGAAGTAACAATACACTTACAGGCAGAGATGACGGGAACTGCCTTTCTGACTGCAAATAGAAGGGTTTATTTTCTGTTTCCTCTCCAGAGCCAATTACACTTTTAACATCAACTCCCACAGAAACTGTTAATACATGACAACCTTTCTTGGTCAAGCATGCCTTATTTAAACAGAAGTTTCCCTGGAGAGTTCAAATGCTTTGACATGGAAATAAATTAGCCAGTGACAGCTCTGTTCCATTTTATAGAAGAGCATGAAGAAATGAAAGTAGAATCTATTCAGCTATGAATTCAATAGCTATTCATTTAATAGTTATCAAAAAAGTTGTTTTAAGTTCACATTCAAATGTAATGAAGAGCCATATTAATAAAAATAATGGTTAAATGAATAATAATAATCAAAAAATTATCATGCACCTGTAGGGTAAATTAAATAACTGCTTGATCTTGACAGACATAACTCTTAGGCCTAGGACTGCGGTTTTAGCTCTCAATGAAACAATGTAATATGCTACATATTAGTCTAAGAATAAATTTTATTTCCTATTTCTCATCAGAGGCAATTTAAGAATGATCTACTTTAATATTTGATAAGCAGTATGACATAGAATTAAAATGATTAAGAGTAGTTATTGTAACTACTCTAAGAAGAACCTCTAATCATTTAAGGGAGTATTTTTTAAATGAACCATATAGTACATTAACAAGTATTTAGCAATAAAAAAAAATTGTTGTGGAAAATAAGTATTCTATTCTGCTTATAGACTCACAATGCTCATATTAATGGCATTGAGAAATCCTGTAGCAAAAAAAAAATCTTCCTAAATAAGCACAAGCTTATTTGAAATGGAATAAGCAACAATTTCTTTTTGCTTTTAAATTTGAGATTTTTGGGGAGGAGGTCTTCCTTCCTTCCTTCCTTTTTGGCTTTCCTTTTCTTCTCTCTCCCTCTTCTTTCAAGAAAAGAGGACAGGTGGGTTCTTATAGACTAGTGTTTTCAGAATAAAGTTTAGAAAAGCTGATTTGAGGATTTGGGCTTCTTGTCCAAACAGACATTTAATTAGTTACTTGGATATATGCCACCCGGAAAATTTTATTTTCTTTTGGTGTATGTTAATATATGGGTCATATCTTTAGAATGTTTTAAAAATATCTTTTATTGCATAGTTTCTTTTCTCAGCAAATGGAAAATGTACTTAAAAAGTTATTCCTATGATTGGAAAATATAATGAGTAATAAAACTGTCTTTGATAGTAAGAATTTGAATGGAACTTAGGAATTATTTTGTCTCAATTTTCATTCAAAGATGGGGGAAAATGAGTCTCTATTCTACATAGCATCTAGTTAAGAATATGTTTATATTTCCACATAATTTTAAATGTTATAAAGTCTTCATCTTCAAGATTCTTTTGTTTTTGGTTTTCTTCAGACACTATTTGAAAAACATATCATAACCCGTTAACAAATGATTAACCTTTTGAGCATATGCTGTTGGTATAGAGAAATCAATTTGTCATTTTACCATAAGGAAATCTTTGTAAGTTTTGACTATTAGAAGACAGTAACAGGTTTATCGCATGCGAATCTATAAAAAATATTCTTAATATCTTTATGTAACCATACTTCTTAAGTCAATAAAATAGAGGATAAAAAGATACAATGTTCAGGAAATAAAAATAAAAATGAGAAGAATCTGGAAGAAATAAAGTGAAAAATTGTAAAAAGAAACAGTAGCTGTGTTTTGCACATTTGACTTTTTCAATAGTTTTTGACAGCTGTCTTCAATCACATGGGATTTTTGGCCCAGGTCTGGAATTGATTAACTGGTAAGTTTGGCTCCACTGGGAACTAGCTCCCAAGAGATGTAGATTGCAGTTGAGTGTGTCCCCCAGAGACTAGAAGTGGTATGTTGCTCGTATGTAATCCACATAGGACTTATTCTCCCACTCCTGAGGTGAGAACCTTGTGTCTGCATTGAAACATTATTAAAATTAAATATTGGGTCTATTGAAGACCATAGAAAGGTTGAAGATCCGTTGAATTTTCAATTAATAAAACTCAGAGTAATTTTTCTTAATAGAAACACTTAGAAAGACACTGTTATAACTTGTTTTTTATAAAACCAAGCAAGAGGTCTTGACTACTTGCCAAGTACCAAGATATTAATTAGCAGATATTTATTAAGATTTAATTTTATGCTCAGCAAATCCTAATCATGTTGAATCAATAGAAAAGAATACACAATTTAAAATGCTTTTACGACATCTCTTTCATTCCTAAAAAATAATAATGATGACCCATTGTATGCTTTATTGGAATTATAATAAGCTTGTAAATAAGTTTGGGGAAAACAGACGTCTTTAAAATATTGGAAATGTTTTAACATTTTGGAATATGGTATCTCTCTTCATTTCTTCATTCGCCAAGGTCCCTCATGGATTTCTTGCATTTTGTTTTGTTTTGTGTTAACATACTTCTTGCATGTAGTTATTTCTATTGTGAATAAAACCTACTTTATGAAATTTTAAAGTTAGACTTTAAAGAACAGTGTTTTTAAGTGTGATTGCGTTCTCAAACCCAGCTGCACATTAAAAATTCTTATATGGGGTCTGTTTGAACTTCTGCCCTACACATTATTTGTTGCCCACAACTAAATTTATAAACTAATTAATTAATTAGTTTGATCATGACCTAAATTCTTCACTTATTTTTTTCTGTAAACAGTTGGATCTGTAAATAACAACCAGCACACAACACAAGTTTATCCTTTAGTTTCTAAGATGTAAAAATATAAACAAACAAAAAACCTCTATAAAATTAGCCAATGAAATTTGTGTTGTTAATAGCAGCAACATTGATAATAAAATCATATATTTGCTCATTTTTTGTGTAAAGTTCATCCTCATATTTCATTTGGAAATATGAACACATTTTGATCCTTTTTACTTTACTTCCCCTTCTGTTTTTGAAAAGCAGATTTTGTCTTGCCTAAAGCAAGGATATCTGACTTTTGAGAAGAAAGAGATTGCTGTAATCTCTAGATGTTTCTGATATTCTGCTATGGTCATCCTTCATTCCCCTAAAATGAGGAAAATACTATTCAGTCTTTTTATGATTTCATAATGAATGTGGGCTAAACAGAACAATTAAGTCAAAACTTTTGGGAGTGGAAAACAGATATCGATATATTTCTTTTAGATTCCTTAGGTGATATTAACATGCAGTCAGAGTTAAAGCACCTGTTACTGTAGGGTTACTAACTAGTTCTTTATAAAATATTTGAAAAGTTTTGTTTTTTTAATTATGATATTCAGTTCTCGTGACCTCATCTCCTAACTCTCCTCTGAGCAAATAATACTAAGCAACCATTGTGACCTAAACAAGCATTCCTTACTATGAGGTAGCATACTCTCCATCTGTCCTCTTTATGCCTAGGACAGAGCCCCAGTGTCCGATTGTCTTGTACAGAATAACAAGTCAATATAAAACCTTGTTGTATTACTTTATTGAATGTTTTTATTTTTAACTTTAGGTAGATATTTTCTTATTTAATTGCCCCTGTGAACAAAAACATGAGTTTATAATTTATTAGGTTAAAGAATATACTCAATATTCATCAGGCAAAATGAAGTTAATTGGTCCCTAGAGAAGTTATTCCCCATAGCACTGCTCTCAAAAGATTTTAACCCACTGACTTACTAATAGAAGGACTTATGATTCTATATCACATACATAAGATCTTTGCACAAAATGTCTAATAGAGGGGGTGGGGCTATTGCTATGGGGATGGGATAAATTTGAGAACTACACTGACACTGAACTTTTGACATGAGATTATCTAGTTTCCCTAGCTGTTCTCGGGAAAATGTTAGAAAGAACACTTTAAACATACACAACAGCACAGATTTTCAAGTAACTGCAGAGCTGAGTTTCTACAAATTACTGTAACTATGTTAGGGAAATCAGGAAATCAACAAGGAATTTCCTTCTCATTCTAAGTCATCAGGCAGTTAATACCCTCTGGAATACAAATAACACTGAAATGTTAACAGTAGAGTAAAATAAACATGTCTTCAACAAACAATGAGTATAGCTCTATCTAAGTGATTATATGCAATGTTAAAAAAGAAGAAGAAGAAGCTGAGTAAGTCTTGATTGATACCATTCATATCAGAGTTCTCACATTTTAATGTATGAAACTATGTATAAAGCTAGGCCTCCTCAAACTTCTGTTTTGGATTTCTTTTTACTTCATATTTTTTTCCTAATAATCTCTTGGATATTTATGCCTTCTATAAATATCTCACTCCACCCCTCTACTTAGTTACCAGATAATCCTTAATCTGTCTCAGGATATGTTTTATAAAGTTTAAAGATTCTTTTGATGGTAGTACACAACACAGTGACACTGAGCAGAATTTTTTGTTATTTATAGCTCTAAAGGAGAGAAGGCGACCAGGCAGGGTCACACAGGGAATCACATCTGGGGATAAAATCCAGCAGCAAACTAGAGCTGTAGGGGACAGTTTACGAATGGCAAGAAGGGTAGAATTAGCTAGGTTTCACAGGCTCCATGTGGACTGGCTAATGAGAATAAATTCTGGGGCATAGTGGCATGCCTGGTTGTCTGACCTGGCTCCAGGGTAATTAGAGCAAGTACACAGTGGCACAGAGTGTGAGACCCTGATAAGGGAGGTGGTTGAGGTGTAGACTTAATCAGCTTCTCAAGAAGAGGAACTGATCTTTCTCTAGCTAGGGCTTCAAAATTGTGAGAAGAATTTAGGAGAAAGTGATGTCAACAAGATGGCAGAATAGGAGATATCAGCCCCTTGCCTCCTAAAATAAATGATTTAACAATTCTCCATAGATGAGGGTAAGCTTTCAGATGCAAATATTACTATTCTGCCCCTAACATTTACAGTTTGAGTAACCAGAAGACTAGAGTACAATGTTCAAAAAAAGGGAAGCTGAGAAGATATCATCAGTCCTTTTGACAAAGGGGTTTGTGTGAAAATAAATGGCTAGTTCTCAGAGCTTGTAAGCGGCAAAAGCCAAATTCAAAGCTAAATCTTTGTGAGTCTAAACCCAATACTCATTCTGTCATTTCATGGTGCCGCTCCTTATCTCAAGGATTAGTTATTAAATGTAATATAGTACCCAAAACTAGTTATTTCACTATAAATAAAGAATTCAATGTCAGGCAAATTGGAGGTAACTCAGGGAAATCCAACTAAAGTATCTTTTCTTTTGCCAGCTATATCATCACAAAGCAGAGGTAATATCACCATGTGCTGAATTAAAATGGTTCTCCCCTTGCAGTCACCACATTTTTTCTAGTTCTACTAGGTAGAGCCACAGAGCATAAATCTAATCTCTCTTCTATATGATGGGCCTTCAAATTTTGGAAATGAATATCATATTGCTGGCAGTCCTCTTGTCTTTATAGTAAATGTCCCCTGTTCTTTTAATTGCTTTTCATTTTTATCACCCTTTTACTTCTCTGAATGTATTAAAGCTGATCAATATCTTTCAAGGTGTGGAACATAAAAGTAAATGTGATATAGTTAAGGTCAGACTTGAGAAAAATAGAACAAATCTATTTGGGACTCATTCTAGATAACATATATCCACCTAAAAACTTAGTTATATTTGCCATATAGCAGCCACATCATATTCATATAAATTTATGGATTTATAAAGCTTTTGATTTATCCAAAACTCTAAGCTTTTTTCATATTAATTCAACTCTATAGTTTTAAACAAAAGAAGTATCAGGCATCCAAAATAATTATGAACTCTATAGAAAGATTATGAAAGATGACAGTGTTTTTTATATTTTTAAAACTATATATTTTTAACAGTTGCTATTATAGTTTTTTTTCCCCCTTTTTAATCTCCCCCACACACTTCTACCCCTGACCTCTGAAAGTTGCAATTTCCCCTTAAGAATTGGATCTCCGAAGGCTGAGAGTCTCCTCCCACACGCTCAAGGGGTTCACCCGGGGACCTGGCGCCTGCAAGGGGGTGCGGGGTGCCAGGGCCCAGGGCATCAGGTGCCTCCAGGCCGAGCGTCAGGTGCCCCCTGGGCCCTGGCACTGCCCCCTGCCCACCGCCTAGTGCACTCAAGTGGGCTGGCGCACCCAGGGCCAAACCAAGGACCTTCTGCGTGTAAAGCAAATGAGCTAACCACTACACTATGGAGCCATCTTGTATTATAGTTTTACTCTAGGATTTTAATTATGATTTTCTTGAACTGCAAATTTTTACAGCTTTCATGTCAAACTGAGCATGTCTTGAATTATTTAAAAGACTAAATAAATACTTGCTTATAGTACAAATAGTTAAAATTACCTTGGAATTTGTAAAGTCAGACATAAAATTTTCAGTAGATATATATTTAATTATATATAGTTATATATATAATGCAATATATAAATCCTTTGATGTATAATCTATATTTACAACATGAGTCCATAATTTGCACACCTATAGTGAGTTTTAAATAATTAAACTAGATTATGTATTGTTAAGTACTTCATTATTGAGAGTTGAACTACAACAATTTTATATTTAAGTTTTAGGAGAAATCTATAAATGTACAGACATCCCTTAAGAAATAGTTTCACTTCATATTTTTGCTAATGAATCTGTCACATGCAACTGCACATTATATTTTACTTGAATCCATAATTTATAACCTACCTGTTCTAAAAATTTATTAATATTTATGACTTGAATGAAAACTAAATATAGAAAAAGTGGCTAAATACTACATATTTATTAATTCGATGGATAAATTTATATTATAAAATAAATAATTTAGTTTGTGCTTTCTGGCAACATCAGATCCTCCTACTATACTATTTTAAATGCACTATTAAAATCAAACACACCAAATAATATGTTTATTCTGACATACAGTATTACTTAAGTCTTTCTCAGTTTCACATATACTTCACTGTCAAATGTTCGAATAATAGCCTTCTAAAAATAAAGAAATAAAAAGTGAAGTCAAATTTGATTGGCATCGAAATTTCAAATCAAAAGACAGGTTTCATTTGCCCACTATGAATCAGATTATTTGACATGACTAGAGAGTGATAGAAAGAGAGAGGGAGGGAGGGAGGGAGGCAGGGAGGGAAAGGGAGAGAGAGAGAGAGGGAGAGGAAAAGGAAGAGGGAGGAAGAGGGAGGGAGTGGAGAGAGGGAAATTGAAGAAGAGAGAGAGAGATATGTTGTGACTGCATGTAAATGTCTGGACAATGCCTAATTTCCTTATTTGAAACACTAGATGTTTTCAAACTTTAAAAATTAAATTAGGCATTCACCTTGATATTCATCCTTCTGATTTTAACCATCTTTTGCCTCTTGATATGTGTTCTTCTGAGTATCTTCAGCTCTGTGTGTGTGTGTGTGTGTGTGTGTGTGTGTGTGTGTGTGTGTGTGTGTGTGTGTTTTAACAAATTCTGTATTTTCAAGATTTGAATGATACAGTTGCTATCAAATCTGTATCTATCATCATGAATCCTCCCGTAATTTCTAATCACCCATTTTCTACTATCTTATTGTCTATTCCAACCTTTAAGATATCCATTAAACATTTTTTCTAGTTTGTTTCCTTTTTGTTTCTTTTTAATTTGTTT
Organism: Pteropus medius; assembly: GCF_902729225.1. Lineage (NCBI taxonomy): Eukaryota > Metazoa > Chordata > Mammalia > Chiroptera > Pteropodidae > Pteropus > Pteropus medius. The sequence goes on along the minus strand of NW_024342474.1, from coordinate 3,359,568 downwards.
AACACTTAAACTGTGTGCTTTTCTTTAAATGAAGTTTATCTTATAAATACTTTGAGATAGTTCCATTATTTCAAGTTTTAGAAAAATATTATTTCTCTTTTTTGTAACTTGAATATAAATCATAGTAATTCGTAACTCGGTTTTCTTTTATTTTCGTGATCATTATCATCTGTGAAGTTTGTTATTTTTTACTTTTTTAAAATTAGGTTTATTGGGGTAACATTGGTTAATACAATTATATAATTTTCAGGTGTACGTTATAATTTGACATCTTATATTCTATTATGTGTTTACCACCCCAAGTCCAGTTTCCTTCAGCTACCATATATTTGATCCCCATTACTCTTTACCCTCCTCCTACCCGCCTATAATTGACCTCCTTTATCTTATCTACCTCCCGCCTCCTTCCCTACCCCTTATCCTCTGATAACCACTAGTCCATGAGTCTCTGTTTGTTTGTCCTGTTTATTTGTTGCTTTTAAGTTGTTGCTTCATATCACATATAAGTGATATGAAGTTAGTTGTTTTGTTTTATTTGTGGGGGTCTAATTTTTTCTGAGTTGGTGATGTGTCTTAATAAAGCAGTTGTGTATTTGTTTATGTCAGGGTTCTGGAATTCTACTGTTCCTGAGCCAAACTTTCTGTTAAATTTCAAATTTGGAGTTTTCTGAATTACACAAAAAGAAGGCATTAGGATACCTCTTGCATGCATAATTCTAATTTAGGGATTCAGTTTCTCATAGGATGTCTCTCTAGTCTCCAATCCTATACCTTTGACTCCAATCCTATACTTCTTGTAGACAAAATTCTATATTTAATGTATTAACATCCTCAATTCAACTTTTACTTCTTCACTCAACCCAAAGCATCTTCAAGCACCATGCATTCATTGAAACTTCTCAAGGCCAATGATGATATCTTCAAGGCCAAAACTGGTCATTTTTTTGTTCTCATTTACACAACATCACAGCAGCTGGAAGTGCCAATGAATTGAAATTAAAGATCCCCCGTTACTGCTCAGATCTCTCTTGTGCAATCTAGCCTACATGTTTTCCAACAGCCTACCTTAGATTTGAGCTTCGATCTATATAAACATCTCACACTTATGATATTCAAAATTGAATTTTTAATTTCCGCCCTCATATATGTTCTTCCTTCAATTTTCCTTATATCGGTAAATGGCACAATCATTATACATAGCACAAGCCCCAAATCCACTCATTATTCTTGATGTCAGCTTTCTCCTTACATCTAACCCATCAGCAAATCCTATAAGTTTTATGAATATACATACACATACATACATACATACATATACGTACACATATATATATACATATATATGTTATATATATGTGTGTGTGTGTGTATCCTGAATGTGTCTACTTCTCGCTTTTTTATTGCTTTCCTCCTAGTACAAATCACTATAGCCTTAAACTTGAATTACTTAAATAGGTTTCTTTTGTCTACTCTTGCATCTAATAAATTTTCTACATGGCAGCCAGAGAAATTGTCTTTGTAGGACTAATCAGATATTTGAAAGACTTCTTATGACATTTGTAATAAAACTTAGAACATATCATGTCTGACAAAGCTCTCAAGAGCAGGCATGCTACAACATTTCTTGTCTAATCTGCCTCTCTCTCTTCATTCAGCATTTATTAGTTACCTTGACTGCCTTTTGTTCCTTGAAAATATGAAGATATTTAAAACTTTAGGGTCTTCTTACAGTTTTCTTTACCTAGACTATATCCATTTTTCAGCTTTTTGTCTCTTTCTAATCTTTCAGGTCTTATCATTATGTAAAACAGTTTACTTGCCCACCCAATGTAAAGCACAACCTAAGGCTAACACTGTATCAAATTATTTCCTTCTTAGAAATATTCACTATCAATTATGTCATTATTGTTTTATTTATTTGCTTATTTATTTTTGAGACCACTCCCTCCCCTGTTGTACTCATGCAAATATATTTTAGAACATAAACTTCATAAGAAGTAAGAATTCTGTATTTTTCACTAATGTCTCCTCAAAATATGAGAAAGACAAATTCCTGTGCAGATAGTACATTATCAATAAATATTTGTTGAATGAATGAAAGATTAAATGAATAAATGCTAAAGGCTTTAATTATGTATTTTTTATGGTGATTGGGAAGAAGATATTTTACCGAGAGTGCCATTATGAAAAAAATTTAAATAATGAAAAACAAAGAGGCCAATAATAATACATTTATAATAAATTAAGGGTAAATGATCAAAATTGATTATATTAAAGATATACATCAGGAATTCAAACACAATTTAAAGATCTTTATAGCAATTTAAATATAGCAGAGCAAGTGGATGAAATCAATAACACTTTAAATATTAAAATAAGAGAGAAGAAAGATTATGATAAAAGGATGTAAAAGATAAAGGTTATAAGCATATAACAGTAGGATTAGAGCATCTGCATAGCTAAAATGACAATAGGTAAACTATAAAATTAAAAAATGGGAAATAAATAATGACTAAATCAGTATAAATCAGGCAAATTAGATGCATGAAACACAATATTATTGTCCTGTGTTTTTGGATTTGTGGTTTGGTATTTTTCAATAATTTTCAAAAACTCTCGGCTATTCCTTGTTCAAATATTTCTTCTCTTCTGTTCTCTTTTCTCCTTCTGGCATTACAATTATGTTTATGCCATACCTTTTGAAATTGTCCCATAATACTTTGATGTTCTCTTCTTGATTTTGTTTTTTTAATTCTTTTTTTCTTCTTGCATTTCAGTTTGAAAAATTTCTATTAACGTTTCTTTAAGTGCAAAGATTCTTTACTCAACTATCCCAAATATATTGATGAGTGCATAAAAAGCACTCTTTAATTTCTGTTACATTGTTTTTGACTTCTAGTATTTGCTTTTTATTCACTCTGAGAGTTTCCATATCTCTGCTTAAATTACCTATCTATTCTTGCATGTTTTTTCCTTTTTCCACTAAAACCCTCATCATAATCATTGTTATTTCAAATTCTCTCACTGATAATTCCAATATCTGTGTCATATCAGAATCTGTTTCTGATTTTATTTTGTCTCTTCAAATGGTGTTATTTCTTGTCTCTAGCATACATTGTAACTTTTTGTTGTTGTTGAAAACCAGACATAATGTATTTGGTAATAGAAATTGAAGTAAATAGGCCATTTGTGAGAGGTTTTATCTGGCTAGTAATTGGGCTATGTTTAATCCTATATCACAGATATTTCTCCATATTGCTGTGTAATCTTCAGCAACCTGATGATTCATGGTTTTATGTAGCATGGATCTTTCATATAAACGGTATTATACAATGTTTTCTTTTGTGTCTGACTTGTTACACTTAGCATAATGTATTCAATGTTCATTATGTTCATTAGGCATGAATCAGTACTTCATTTTTTTATGGTTGAATAATATTCCATTATATGTATATATGTATTTTGTTTGTCCATTTATGTTTTGATGGACACTGTTTTTTTCTTACCTTTTGGCTATCGTGAATAGTACTACTATAAATATTCATATAGGAGTATTTGTTTGAATGCCTATTTTAAATTTGGGGGGGATACATACCTAGAAATGGAATTGCTGGGTCATATGGTAATTTTATGTTTAACTTTTCTGAAGAACTGCCAAAATATTTTCCACAGCTGCTGTATCATTTTACATTACCACCAGCAATATATGAGGGTTCCAGTTTCTCAACATTCTCTCCAATATTTGTTCTTACAGTTTAAAATATTATTATATTTATCCAAGTAAATGCAAAGTGGTTTCTCAGTGCATTTCCCTAATAACTAATGACATTGAGCATCTTTTCACGTGCTTAGTAGCTATTTGTACATCCTCACTGGAAAAATGTCTACTCAAGTCCTTTCACATTTTTTAATTGGGTTATTTGTCTTTTTGTTGTTGAGTAGTAGATAAAGACACTACTTCCTCATCAAGTGCATGTATGATTTACAAATACTTTCTCACATTCTGTAGGTTGCCTTTTTATTATCTTGATAATGTTCTTTGTAGCAAATTTTTCATTTTTCATCAATACAACTTGTTTTTTTTCTTTTGTTGTCTGTACTTTAGGTGTCATATCAAAGAAGTTATTGTCAAGTCCAAGGTCATAAAGATTTACCCTTATGCTTTCTTCGAAGAGTTTTATAATTTTAGTTCTTACTTTTAAGTTATTGATCTATTTTTAGTTAGTTTCTGTATATGTTGTGAGGTAAAGGTCCAACTTATTTCTTTTGCATATGAATATCTAGTTGTCCCAGCAATGCTTGTTGAAGACACTCTTTATTTTCCCATTAAACAGTATTAAGACCTCAGTTGAAAATCAGTTGTTTACAGAGGTATGGGTTTCCTTTGAACTTACAATTTTATTCCATTGATTTATATATCTACCTTTTTGCCAGCACCACAGAGTTTTGATCACTGTAGTTTTGTAGTAAGTTTTGAAATTAAGCGCGAGTACTTTGACTTTGTTTTTAGTTTTCAATATCATTTTGGCTATTTGGGGCCTCTTGTAATTTCATATATGAATTTGAAGATCGTTTTTTTTTTTTCATTTTGACAAATAAGTTCATTAGAATTTTAATAAGGGTTTCATTGGATCTGTAGAATGCTTTGACTATTATTGCTATCTTAACAATATTAAGTCTCCCAATCCATGAACTCTTATAATCATTTTTTTTTAATTTCTGTGAGCTCAGTAGCAATGTCCCACTATCATTTCTGCTTTTTAGTTAATTAAGACTTCTTTCAATTTTTCTTTATCAGTCTAGCTAAAGTTTTGTCGATTTTGTCAATCCTTTCAAAGAATAAAATTTGAGATTTCTTTTCACTTTTTAAAGACTATTTTAAGTTCTTTCAACAATTTTTTGTAGTTTTCACCATACAAGTCTTTGTACTTCCTTCATTAGATTTATTCTACTTATTTAATTATTTTGGGTGCTATCAGAAATAGAAGGTTTTTCTTAATTTCCTCTCAGATTGTTCATTATTACAGTACAAAATACAAATGAGTTTTATGTGTTGATTTTGTATCCATTTAACATCCTTGATTTGTTCATTAGCTCTCATAGTTTTGTGTGTATGAATCCTTTAGAATTTTTTATTTATAAGATCATGTCTTTTGCAAATAGAGATACTTTTAATTCTTCATTTCCTATATGAATGTCATTTATTTCTTTGTCTTTCCTAATTTCTCTATCTTGAAATTCTAGTACAGCGTTAACTAGAATTTGCAAAAGTGGGCATTCTTATTTTTGTTTTGGGGGTAAAACTTTCAGTTTTTCACTTTTCAATATGATGTTAGCTGATGTTAGCTTTATCATCAATTCCCTTTATCAGTTTAAGAAAGTTCCCTTCTATTTCTTATTTGTTAAGAATTTTTATCAGGAAAAGTTTGGACTTTGTCAAATGCTTCTCTGTATCAATTAAAATGATCATGTTTTTGTCTTCATTATATTAATGTTGTATATTACTTTGATTAATTTTCATATGTTGAACCACCCTTGCATTCCTGGGATAAATTCCACTTAGTTATGGGGTATCATTCTTTTATCTACAACTGTATTTGGTTTGCTAATTATCTGGTTATAGATTTTTGCTTATATTCATAAAAGATATTGGCCTGTAATTTTCTTTTCTTGTGATATCTTTGTATGGATTTGGTATCAAGACAGTTCTGCCTTTAAAAATTAGCTAAGAAGTAGTCTCTCTTCTTCTGTTTTTTTTTTTTTTTTTTTGGAATAGTTTAAGAAGGTTTATTATTAACTCTATAAGTGATTAGTAGAATTCACCAGGGAAGCCATCTGGTCTTGGGCTTTTCTTTGGTAGAACTCAAAATTTTAAACTCTGAAAAGATATTGGAGTGCAGATTTTCTGTCTAGATAATTAGGAAAGTTATGGTAGATATTAGAATAGGTGGTTAAGGTAGAACTTAGAAATATTAAGAATTATATATAAATATAAACTTGAATTGATGCTTACCGTTGTCATCACATTTTTTGATCCCTTTATAAATAAATTCATTCTCAGTGAAAATTTATTTTGAATACCAAAAGAGAATGAAAATATTAGAATAATTTATTGCAAATTAAATTAACAAAATTGAAAGGGAGAAAATAGTACAGATAGAAAACAAGCACTACTGGCTGATGAATCAAAAATATTTCTAAACATTATTTTAATTACTATATATTGTGCTATCTCACATTATTGAATATCAAAATATAAATAAGAAACTAAATCTAAATTTGCTAAGATTTTTTTGTTGTTAAAACAGCCATAAAAGGCAGCCACTGTATCCCATACTCTGTGTTGTCTTTGTGCTTTCTAACAATGATCAACACTCACTGGGGACAGGCTCTTATATATTTTAACCTCTTTGAAGTATTTCGAGAACAATATAAATATTGTTCCTCTTTGTTCCTTATGAATAGAACTAGTTTGTTTTGGGTTTTGAAGATTTGTTTTGGTGGTGGTGGTGGTTTTCTCTTGTAGTTTGTGATCTCTACAACTGGTGGAGTGATTCTGGCATTTTATCAATTTTAAGGCAAGAATACGCATAGGTACAATAAAAATGACCATTTTTCTGGAACACAATAAAGAGCCGAGAAATAAATCCACCCCGAATGGTAATTTAATCTATGACAAAGGATGAAAGAATATCTGATGAAGTAAAGATGATCTATTCAATAAATTGTGTTGGGAAAACTGGATAGATACATGAAAAAAAAATGAAACTGAACCATCTACTTATACCACTTACAAGAATAAGCTCAAAATAGATTAAATACTTAAATGTAAGGCCTAAAATCATAAGAATCCTAGAAGAAAACACAGGCAATAAACTCTCCAGCTTTGCTCTTAGTAACATTTTTTCTGATATATCGCCTCAGGCAAGAGAAACAAATAATAAATAAACAAATGGGACTACATCAAACTACAAAGTTTTTGCACAGCCAAGAAAAAAACCATCAACAAAATATAAAGACAACCTACTGAATGGGAGAAACTATTTGCCTATGATGCATCTAATAAGGGATTAATATACAAATTTACAAAACTCAACACCAAAAAAAAAAAAAAGAAAATACAATTAAAAAAAGAAAATACAATTAAAAAATTGGCAGAGGGCCTAAACAAGCATTTCTCCAAACAGGACATACAGGTGGCCAATAGACGTATGAAAAGATGCTCAACATCAATGATCATCAGAAAAATGCAAATTTAATCCGCAATGAGATATCACCTCAGACCTATTGGAATGGCTATTGTTAATAAATCATCAGATTTGTGTGGAAGCATAAAAGATCACAAATAGCCAAGCCAGTCCTGAGAAAAAGAACAAGGCCAGAAATATCACTCTGCCTAACTTCAAATTATAAAACAAAGCAACAATAATCAGAACAGCATGGTATTGGCAGAAAAACAGATACACATACCAATGGAACAGAATTGAGAGTCCAGAAGTAAACCTTTGTATATAAGGGCAAATAATTCTCAAAAAAGGAGCTAAAACCATACAACGTAGAAAGAAAAGCCTCTCAATAAATGGTGCTAGGAATACTGGAAAGCCACCTGCAAAAGAATTAAACTAGACTGGTGTCTATCACCACATGCAAAAATTACCTCAAAATGGATTACAGACCTGAATATAAGACCTAAAACAATAAATTGCATAGAAGAAAACATGGGTACTAAACATATAGACCTTGAATTTAGAGAGGATTTTATGAATTTGACCTTGAAGGCAAGGGAAGTATAAGCAAAAATAAATGAATGTGACCATATCAAACTAAAAAACTTCTGCATAGCAAAAGAAACCATCAACAAGGCAAAGAGAGAACCTTCTGAATGAGAGAATATATTCGCAAACAATGCCTATGATAAGGATCTAATATCCAAAATATATAAAGATCTCATACAACTCACCAATAAAAAAACAACAACAAAGAATCCAGTTAAAAAATGGGCATAAGACTTGAACAGACATTTCTCCCAAGAAGACATTCAAATGACCAACAGATGTATGAAAAGATGCTCAACCTCACTAACTATTAGAAAAATGCAAATCAAAACTAAAACACAATATCGTCTCTTACTTGTTAGAATAGCTATCATCAACAGGACAAGTAATAACAAGTGTTGGAGAGGTCGTGGACAAAAAGGAACCCTCATACATTGCTGGTGGGAATGCAAATTGATACAACTACTGTAGAAAACAGTCTGGAGATTTCTTAAAAAACTAAGAATTGAATTACCATATGATCCCTCTTCTGGGTATTTACCAAAAAAAACAAAAAAAAGGAAAACAAAGATGCATGCACCCCAATATTCATGGCAGCATTATTCACGGTGGCCAGGAAAAGGAAGCAACTGAAGTGTCTGTCCATAGATAGATGACTGGATAAGAAGATGTGATACATATATACAATGGAATATAACTTAGCTATAAGAAAAGATGAAATACTACCAACTGTGACAACATGGATGGATCCTGAGATAATCATGCTAAGCAAAATAAATCAGAAAAATTGAAAACCATATGATTTTACTCATACGAGAAATATAAAACTGAAAGCAACAAGCAAACATAACAAACAGAGACTCATGGACACAGACTGTAGATGAGTGGTTACCAGAGGGAAGTGGGGGAGGTGGAGGTAGATAGGGATAAAAGGGGTCAAATATATGGTGACGGAAGGAAATCTAACTTTGGAAGGTGAACACATGACGCAATATATATATGACATACTGTTGAATTGTATACTTGAAACTTATTTGATTGTACTAAGCAATGTCAACCCAATAATTTTTAGTAAAAAAAATTCTTAAAAATTGGTAATTACAAAATCATCTCAGAGATGTAAAGTACAGCATAGGAAATATAGTCAATAATATTGTAATAACTATGTATAGTGCCATGTGGGTACTAGATTAATTGTATAAATTAGACATTGTATAAATGTCTAGCTATGCTGTACACCTGAAACTTATATATGTATATGTATTATATAATATATATTATATATGGATCATAGACATAAAAGTAAAATGCAAAGTATAATACTTGAATAAAATATAGGAAAACAAATCTACATGACTGCATTTGATAATAAATTTTTGGATAAAACTATAAAAGCATGATCCATGATCTAACAAATAGATATGTTGCACTTTATTAAAATTAAAAAAACTGATGCTCTGCAAAAAGTGATGTTGAAAAAAGACAAGTAAATGGAAGAAAATACTTGGAAAAAATATATGTCTGTGAAGACACAGAATTATAGGAACATCATTAAAACTTTATAAACAGTGCAGAAAAAAATATCATAATCTAATATTCAAATTGAACTTCTACCAACTGGATCATCATTGAGAAAGAGGAAGATTCAAATTCTAGGACACAGTAACACATACTCCACTTTCCACTAGGAAATTATGTCCTAATAGTTCATGTAGATTCTGTTCTGACTGAGACTCAGGCATGAGGCCGGAACCAAATAAGTGCTAAGGAGAAAAATTGAGCAAGAAGTGAAGACTAAAGTCTGTGTGTGTGTGTGTGTGTGTGTGTGTGATTTACTGTTTCTGCTTTCCAATCTCAAAATGTCATCGCTGTCTTTGTCACTTCTGTTCTAGTTGTCCTTGGCATTTTGTGCCTTTTAAAAATCTTTTTATTTACATTTTAGTGTATTTTCAGGAAAGAGTGGAAATAAACACATGTGTTCAATTCTACATGTTGAAACTTGTCTGTATTACATTCAGAGAAATTACTTATATAAAGAAAATAAATATGCCTATCACTAGAAGCTGAATATTACATGACTAACTGCCAAATTTTCCATTGATCATCAATTTCCAATTCCTTTACTCTGTCAAATTTAAGTACAAAATGCAGGTTATATACGAGAATAAACTTAAACAAGGGATCTAAATAATAACCCATTCAAAAACAAGTGAAGAATCTAGTGTATGTAAAAGAAGCTATATAATATCCTTTTTGCTTTCCTATTTCTGGCAATACTAGAAACAAAGTAGTAGAATCTAGCAATTTGTATATTGAAAAACAAAAATATTACTCAGTAAATAGTAGAATCATGTTTAAAATCTATTTACTTGAGCTAGCGATTAGTATATGAGAAAATACAATCAGGAATGGAAGTGAATGAAAGCAAATGTGGGTTACTTGACTTCTTGCAAACTTTAGACAACCTATACATTAAGAAATAGAAAATGTGTTTTTTGAGAAAAATGCAAGGAATATGTCAGTGATTTAAATGACCTTTATTGGGCAGATTAAAAGGGGCATACATATGTTTCGTCCTAAGTGCCTATTACTCTCCAAGTAAAAAGACAAAAAAAATTTTTTTGGTAATTTTATTGGAACAGAATAATTACATCTGGGCAGTTAGGCTTCTTTTAAACAGAGAACCAAAATGTTGTTTTTAGAAAAAAATTGATGTGAGAAGTTATTTTTCCCAGATCAAAACTAGTGAGGTTAAATAAATCACAATACAGAAAACATCTATTTTGGTATACCCTTCTTGTAAATCAGTTGATTGTCAATCAGATTATCCATTTGACCTTCTGCAGATCCTAGACAGAATGAGCAGTAACTTTGTTCTGCAAAGTAACTGCAAGCCAAATAAAAGTCAGTTTTCAAATCCATTTACTCAGCACAGATATAATTTATGTTTTTCCTTTTGCTTAGCAAGCAGTTGTGCTACAAATTTTATCTTGAGAATTTGGGTGATAATGAAACATTGCTGTAATTTAGGATGAGCCAAGCATGTATAAAAATGAAAGAGCAGAAATCTGTCTTTCTTGGCCCACTGGGGCATTTTTTTAAATCTAGTTGAAATATATATGACTTCCATGAGCTCTTTGGCATAATTCGTTATTTAAAAATATTGATAAAGATTTTATTTTCAATTAGTAAGCATTTATCTGCCAAGGAACTAGACATTTTTTATTTCTCTATTACATTTTAGAAGATTTTACAATTCAAGAATATGCATCTGTCTGTATTTATATAACAATACATTAAATAAATTGTAGACTAATACCCCTATACACATATGGGAAAGATGGATTTTTAGATCATCATTTCAGGCAAATAGTAGATGCTCAGTAAATGTTCTTTTATTTTTAATGCTCAAGTTTTTTTTTTTCCAGTCAAGCTATATACAAAGGAAATATGAACTGTTTCCAGTTTAACATCAATATTTCGATATCTTAAAGGATATAGAGAAATATTGCCTGAATGAAAATAATACCACAAAGAATAAATTGCTTCCTCTTTGTTGCAATTTATCCATAAATATATTAACTTAAAAAAAAGGGTAAAACAAAATGGTAGTCCATAACACAAAACTACATTTTCTAGAGAAAATTATGTAAAGAAAATCTAAACTTTTAAATTTGCTTATTTGATTATTTAATATAGATATCAGATCATTCTCATGACACTAATAATTTTCATCAAAAGTTTAATCTATTAACTAGAAAATACATGAAAGCAATTATTAACATGTTTCATCAACATTCTCCTAAATACTTTGTAGTTTTAACATAGACATAAAGCCCTTTCCTTTATAAGAATAAAAACAAAACAATAAAATACAGTTGTAAGGGAAAAGTGTATAATAATTTTGCAAACAAACACTAGATGATAAACTTATAAGACATTTCTTTAAGGGCAGCTTTCACAGGAAGATTTCAAAAGTTCACAAAGCTCTGTAAGCTTCTTAAGCTTTTAGAGGTTCTGAGGCAGTGTTCTAAGCAGAATGTTTGCTCAAAGAGAATTAATGCTTTTGGTTTTTATATAATACTCTGGCATGTCCAAAAGACCGTGGAATAGCTCACTGTAGAATCTGTCAAAATATGATGAAATACTTTATATTTCACCAAGTCAAGAGTCACTCTGGACCTTCTCTATTATGTTCAGTACATGACAAAAATACGTAACAGCCATACAGGAGCAGGGTTGTGGGGGAAATGAGCACACTCTGGTAGTTATAATGTATATCCATAAAGCTTTTTTAAAAGGTACTTTTGCAGGGCCTAATGGATTTTAAATCTTTGTACATTTGAAAGGGAAATTTTACATCGAGAAATCTAAAGCCCATTAATACACGTTCACAAAGTTTCTGAAAGAATATTCTGAAAGAATATGCTTCTAATTGCTGCAAATGACCAAATTGTTGATCAACAGATGGATAATTATATAATGTATGGTACAGCCATATTGTGGGATGCTACAGAACCATTAAGAAAAATGAGGTAAGCCTATATGCACAGACATGGAAATACTGAAATGTAGTGATTGAAATACAAAAGTTGCCAAAAAGTGAGTAAACCATGATCTCACATAGGTTAAAAGATACATAAGTTTTATATTTACATGTAAATGTATATAAATGCACAGCAAAAGAATATACGCCAAACTCTTAAGACTGGCAATCAAGGATGAGAGTAGGCCTTGGGAGAGGAAACTTGCACTTTGAATCTTTTATAATGAGAATATATTTATATATTACTTGTATAATAAGCAAAATATGAATAATATTTGAATTTTCTACAGTTTTTATAGTATTGACATCAGCAATAAGAAGAAGAAGGTACCATTTATCAAGTGTCAGGGACGTTCTAGGCACAGAACTAGGCACTATATATATTATATATATGTATATAAAACTGCCCCAACAGGCCGAATCTCTACTAATTAATTCCCACTGGATAGTTGAAAATGACTTATTTTCTCTAAGTATGTCTGTCAATTCAAACTAAAAATAGCCCAGATTATATATACCCACCTTATTGGTATGCAAGTAATACCTACCTTATTTGTATATGTATATATGTGTATATCAATACATACATATTGAACCGTTACACCTATCTTCCAAGATAGATGTATAGATGTTATAATCACGTTTACTATTCCCTTTAAACTAATAACATATACATCAGCAGTCAGAAAATATTTTCAAATTTATTTAATATAGATAATTTAGAAAAATATTCATGCTGAAGGGATTATCTAAAACTGTAGAGTTTGAAAAATGTAGTTGTCACCTCTTGACAGAGTCATTACATTCCTGACCACCTCTTTAGTATCTGAAATTCTGGAACATTTTTTTCCTGTTATGATCTAATTATTCAGCTTGAACCCTGTCATTACATCCACAGTAATAATGGAAAAATAATATTCTTGTTCCATCACAGTATGCTTAAAAACCACAATCAATGGTGTCCTTTGAAACATCTTGGAATTAATTTCCTAGGTTGCATTCGAAGTCTACTTGAAGATGCACCCTGCTTTTGGCTCAGTTGAAACAATATTCTGTTCAGCTCTAGTTTAATTATTGACATCTACATATGAAACTTAAAAAGAAATAGAGAGACAAATTTACCAATATGAAGTAACGAAAGCATGCTCGTTACTCGTTACTGGCAAGGAGGTCGCTCAGGTTTATGTTCATATCATGCCGTTTTGTCCTTTTGTTGTATTATAAAATGCTCTATTTAATCCATACCTTCAGGAAAGTCTTTAAACAGTATCATTTTGTGGGCATACATAAGGCGTTTCTAAATTACAATATTTTGAAAGACATTTTCTGCACACTGGGCTAAATTCCTACTAGCTAATTCCTACTGGAGAACTGAAAATAGCTTGTTTTCTCTAGGTAATTCTGCCTGCTAATTATCCATTCAATTCAAATTAAGAGCAGTCATGACCTATATAAAAAGAGGTCACTCAAAGTGACTTGTTTTTTCTAAAAGGTACTAAAAACTACTCTTTCTCAACATAAAAGATTATAGTTTTCTTCATACATGCATCTGGTCAGAGTCAATAAATAATTATAGGACATATTGGCAAATCACTTTTTAAAATTTCTAATAAAGTGCAATATTCATTACAATATGGTAAAAATAAAATTTTAACAATGCAAAGGTGTTACTAGCAACTGTCTCAACCATGTGTTGAATATTTATATTATAGTATGTGCCAATGTTTCTTCCATTTTTATTTTCGTTCTTGTCCATAATTACCTAAGAAATGTTTTTAAATCAAGTATTTAGCAACTCTACAGACAGATTTAAACCATATGTCATTCTGCCATTTGAAGATATTCAAGAGCTTAGTGATAGGGCCAAAGTCCTATATTTAATCCCGTAACTCTGGAGCATCGCATTTTTCCTTTGTGTTCTCTTCATTTATAAAATGATAGGGTAGAGCTCGACATTATGTAAGACTGCATTTAACTTTAACAATAAATGTTTTTCTTATTTTCTTTCCTTTTGATATCTTTTTAGTCTTTTGCAAAATAGATAATGTTGAGATGATTGAAATGTTTAATATTCAAAAAATATTTGTTAAAACCAAGGGGTTATGTATGTTATATATGTGAAAACTCAAAGCCTTGGAAAAAATTTTAGACAAATCCCAATTATTTGTCCAACTATTATCATCCCCTATCTTATAAATATTAGATATATCACAATCACCAGTTAGAATGAGAAAGATGTGATTGTGGCTATTCAAGGTTAGAGAATATTTTTTTCCTGTTATGATCTAATTATTCAGCTTGAACCCTGTCATTACATCCACAGTAATAATGGAAAAATAATATTCTTGTTCCATCCTATATATTCTGTTTCTTCAAGGTGTTTAATGGTAATTTATAAATTGTGCACTCTCAATAACTAAACCAAGAAACATTTCTATAGATATTTTTATTACTAAAGTCTTTAAAATAATAACCATCCTCTTTGAATTTTGTAATATAAGAATTATTTTGTCTTCCCTGTCAGTACCTGGGATGAGCCAATGTAATGAAAGAGGAATAGAAAACATCTTTCAATAGAAATAAATTGTACATGTGATCAGGACAGCCCTATCCTTTCCCTCAGCTTGACTACTTTGCAGGCAGGCTTCTTACTGTCTCTAGGCCTTTGACCTCCCTTCGTTTAGAGCATTTACTTTAGAAAATGTGTCAATATAAACTCTTTCTCTGCCCCTTTGAAATTTATGTAAGTTTTTACCAAGATTCTTGCCAGTTTTACAACCCAGAAATGATTTATCTCAAGGATCTGAGAGCCATCCCTCCTTCTGAATGTAAACATGGAGAAAGTTAGTATTCCTATCGCCCAGTTTCTGTGAGAAGACAGAAGCCTAACTTCTGTGGGCATCTTGCTCCAAGTTGTAAAACTACCTCCTGTCATGAAAACATAAGAAAGTTTACTTTTTCTTCGGGGAAAGCCAATTATTAAATCAGATGGCCTAGGATTCCTCCTCTCTAGCTCTTAAGAACTCTCCAAAGTTGAATTTCCGAACACGCAATGCAATATACATATGATGTTTTATTGAATTGGATACTTGAAACCTATATAACTTTATTTACTATTGTTATCCCAGTAAATTTAATAAAAAATAAATAAAAATCTCTGGCCTTTGTTTCAGCAAAGTTCAGTTCAGTCTCTTTTTCCTATTGCAATAGCCCGAATAAAGTCTTCTTGCCTTTTTAACTTTGGTGCAATATTTGCTTTGCCAAATGAGAACCACAGTGAGTAAAGAAAAGTATAGAATTCGAGACTTATAGAAACAACTCCAAAAGAAAATTATGATCATGATATTAAGAATGCATTGTAACCTATTTAAATTTTATCCTTATAAGCTGTTCAGCTAGGCTTACCTAACAACAAATATTTTAAGTAATTTTGAATTAATTTCTGTTGGAGACAAATTTCACATTGTAGTTAAATTATTTTTCTTTATATTGAAGTCTCAAGCATTAGAATCACAATTGCAAGCTTATAGTCTGTTGATTTAGAATCCACAGTAAATGGTTTCTTGCTTGTAAGAGCTTGTATTTAATAGAAAGAACAAATATTGATTTAGAGAGAATTACTAAAAGCCCATATGAAAAAAACTGAGACAAGTTTGAAGGCAAAGCTAAATGATGCTTACATGCAGGCTTGGTGCTTTATATATGTAACAAAGAATAGGAGAATGTGGCCATAAAATAGAGAAAGAACACTAAGAAGAAATTCACAATGCACTGATATTAAGCATAATTCAATAAATGTAATGATCTTTAGTGGTTTTGAGCTTCGCCCCAGACTGCTTGTTCTTTAAACAATGGTTAGAGTTATCTTTTAACAACTAAAGATTAAAGAAACTACCACACTAAGAGAAGAAATTGAAAGACAAGGAAACAGACAATAGCCACTTCAGACAGAGAACGATGTGATTGGAATGTTCTTAAATAGTAGCGAGGAAACAAAAGAGAAAGATGAATAAAAGCAGCCGTGGATTTCCTTTTACATTTGTTTTTTAAATCTCTTATGGTTTCACCTCCATGTATCACATAGAACTAGAGGGCATCTTTTTATCTCTTGGCTTCTTGGGTCTCTTTACAAATTTACTTTGAAGAGTGGGAGACAGAGACAAAAATAAAGATTTTTGCTTTTTTACTCATTAGGTTAGTTAACAAAATATATTTATTATTAGATCAAAGTATATTTTGTATGTTTACACAGCATTAAAAATCAGCAATATTACCTACTGAGATATACAGGAAGCCAGTGATCACCCATTATCATTATACTTTTTTCTCTCCAGATTAACTGAATCCAATGGTTGTTTAGATATCACATAAATTTATCTTAGAAAAAGGTTCATTAAACAATTAAGAAATTGGTTACTGATTATTTATGTGTCACTCTTTATCTTATGTATAGTTGCCCTAACTCTTTTTGAATTCATATACAAATTCCACTGTCCACTTGAAAACTGAGAGAAAGAAATCAACAAAGTAGAAAAGGGATCATGGTAACTACACAAATAAAACAATTTATAAAAATTAATTAGCTCTGGCACCAAGCAAAATTACAAATAACTTGTTTCTGTTTTAACAATTCTATGTGCAGCTTTTGTCATTATTTAGGATTGAGCAGACTGTGTTTGAATAAATGCTTTAGTCAAATGAGTTACCGATGGAATTCCTTTCCAAAGCAATTGGTCTACGGGAATCTGTGGAATTGAGATTTAAAATAATAACAAAACTCTAAAACATTAATATGATGAAAGCTTTTCTTGTAATTTTCTTTGTGTATCTCATACAGTTTTACATTCAAGGCAATCTAATAAAAAAAAAAAGTCATAGAATCTTAACACTTTAAGATAATTTGAAAGTCTTTTTGTCTAGCAACCTCTCCAGCACTTAAATATATTCTGTAGCATTGGTTATTTTCCTGCCTTGGCTCAATTTCTAGAAACTTACCATTTACGGAATAGTCTCACCATCTGAGGAAGCCAGTGATGCTTAAAGACCTCGTGTTTATACTGCCTCTTAATCTATCTGACTGCCATTTATACTTACTGTTTTTAGTTCTATCCACAGAAACTAAACACATATAGATCTTAAAGAGATCTTTATATGACGAACAAGTACAATTAGAAGAGATAAATTATATAGCATTTAAAATATATAATTTCCGTTTTTTGAATATGTTTGGCTCTTAGTAATCAATTGTTTCTAAAACAAGTATAGTTTAAGACCCCTGAATCCCTGAGCGAAGCCTCTGAAATCAAAACTATTTTCATAATAATATTGAAATGGTGCAAAAACAATGGTGGATAAAACTGCTAACATCAAAGCAAGAATTAAGACAGTAGCACCAAAATTGCTAATAGTCGTTGAATTATTCATTGTCATACATTCTCTGTTTAAAAAAATACAATAAAAGCCACTTTCACTTAAAAATAATCTTAATGAAGAAGAAAGACTCATTAATACTGTAATATCTCCAGTCTTATGGACATGTCTTTTTAACCTTCTATGAGATGAAATAGGAAGCATGCATACAACACTTCTGAAGGACTTGGCAACTGTTTAATTTGCAAGCTTGAACTGGCTACTTTTCTTGACTCAGAAATATTCTTACTTGAAAAAACAAGTGACAGACAAAAGATAGTTATTCAGAATTGAGTATTTGTCAGAAATTTTCTCAAAAACTAATGACGTGAGCCTGTTAAAAAATAGCATAATATTTGATCCCAATAATAAAAAGTATTTGTTCCCAATAATAAAATATTATCTTTCAACTGAATATTAAAAACATATTTGCCACCATGAACTTGTTATTCTCCCAATATTCAAAGATTTTTCTGTAGAGACCAGTATAACACAGTGAACCAACATTTTCCAAATGACCAATGATGATGCAAAATCATGCATGAGGAAAAGATTCATCCAAAATGCAAAATAGAGCAATGAATCCTAATGTAATAGTACATAAAAATCTCCATGATATGAGATCAGATCTCACATTGTAACTAAATTTTAAGAAACTGCTCCTTGTTGATTTTTGGTATAGTATCAAAAGGAGACTCCACAAATATCTGCAAAAGCTATTAAAATACTTCATCCATTTTTTCTTATCTGTGTGAGACTGAATTTACTTCACACAAAACTATTTTCGTCAGAAATATAACAAAAACTTGAATTCAGAAACAGATACAAAAATCTAGCTATCTATTTAGGCAGACTTTAAAGAGATTTGCAAAATATGAAGCAATACCACTCTCACTTTTTTGAAATATATTTATTACAAAAATATTTATGTTAAAACATAATAACCTTATTTTAAACAAATTAATAAATAAATGCTTTAAATTTTCTGTTTTAATTTCTAATGTGGTAAATATTGATTGGCAGAACCTATATAAACGAAAACCCTTTGAGGTCTTTGGTAAATTGTAAGAGTAAGTAGAGGTTCTACAACCAAAAAGTTTGAAAGCCATTGTTCTAAGTTTGCTTATCACTCAGTGTTTATCTCTTGTTTCAACTTTATCATACCACGTATTCGGCTACACTTAAGTTATTTTGGTTGCTTGAAATCACCATGCTCTTTCATTTTTCTGGCCTTTCCTTTTGTTTAATGTTATTCTTTTGTCTCTCTATGATAACTTTCTCTTTTTCCTCAGATCCTAATTTAAGTATTATTTTCTTCCAAAAGCCTGCTCTTTTTTTTTTTATCTTATGACTACCTTCTCTATTTGCTTATAAGGGCACCTATCCTACTATAATTGTATGTTGAATTGTCTATCTCTATGCTGAATGCCTCACTTGTTCATGCCTAAATCCCTAGGATCTAAGAACAACAAATATCTGTTGAGCCCTAAGCCGTAGATGCTGTTTGACATTCTGAATATATTATTTTATTTAATCCTGACATCAAACTTAGTAGACATGTATCTATATTCTCCTTTTAATGATAAAGATATTAGCAGAAAAGTTAATAATAAGTATTCCAAATTGCATTGTCAGTAAATGTCAAAAGTGAGACTCAAACTGCATTCGTTTATTCACTGCAATAAACTTCACCTCAGTATCTGGCCCCTAAGGAGCATTCAATAAGTATTTGTTGAATAGAATTTTCTTTCAAAGATGTTTTCTGTCCTTTGGTTAATTTCCTGTATCGCAAGCATATCATTATATATTTTCCTTCAATGTCATTATTTTAAATAAATCTTTTTTGCTATTCAATAGGAAAAATGAAACTTAGAGTCTAGCTAAATTTAGAATATATATATTTTATATACATACATATATATATGCATGTATATTCTCTTTCTTGGAATTGGTAAAATATTATATAGTTTTAAGACTGCCAAAAAATCAAAATAATTGTATTTTTGGAGAAATCTTCCTGGGGTTATAATTAGAATAACTTATTTAGAAACATATTCAACTTTATTGTCCTTAGAGTCACCTAATACTACAAATGAAATTGTGAAACACCTCCTAAATTTCTTTTATTCTGATTCCAAAGAACAGTTCTCAAGCAAATGAATGTGAAATCCACTTGCCATAAACTATGCTAGAGAAGAGTGAATTTCAAAGTTTGATATTAGTTATTTTAGAAGAAGTGAAATTGCCAGCTCTAAATAAGATAGCTACCCATTTGAAATCTCTGGATTCAGCTTTTTTTAATGGTTCAAACATTATTTAACATTTCAAATTAATATTGAAAGATACCTATAGGCAGATGTACTTTTTCCCACACTCCCTGGTATCAATTCATTTTGTTAGAGCATCTATTACATTTTCAGCACCACTTGATCTAGAGACAAAAGAGATGAAATTTAAGTTACATAAAAGGAACCAAATCTAAAGGCAAATTTATAGGACAAAAAAAAAATCTGTGGTCTAGATATAGAGACTATAATGAAATGCAGACCTGTTCTGTAGTAGAGAAATTAGAATTCTGTATAGAACTGAGTCAATGAACCACTTGGACCAAAATCAGATTGTATGAAATGTGTTAAGCAAATATTCTTGTGGGACACCATTCAATTCCACATTTGCATGTGGACACTTATAGCATAATGAGACTATAAAAGTAACCTAGACAATCTCCCTTTAGTTCTCTTATACTTTATATTGCAACAACACTTAAATTTAAATAAGAGAGATGTAAGACAGGAAAGGCAAAAAAATCCAATAAAACATTTGTTAATTAATTGGTTACTTTTGTGAAAAACTAGGGCTCATTTTCTCTTGGGAGATTATGAGAAATACATGGAATGCACCTCAGAATCAAAATTGTTGTATTTTTTAGAGAAGGAAAAAGAGGCTGGCTGAACTATATACCAACTTCTCTTCTTAATTTGTTCAGAAATAGCCCTGGGGTCTTTAACTACCTTGAAATCTCAAGATGCAGCAGGATAAGTAAACTACTGAAGCTAGGGAGAAAGCCACAAGGCCACAAAGTAAAGAGACTGCACTATGTATATTTGATATGGCACTCAGCTCAAGTGAATGAACGGTATACTATAAATGTGATAAATTCAGGTGGGCCAAGGAGATTTAGCATAGTGCAATCAAGCATAGATCAGTTGTATCATTTGAAACTGCTCATGTTCCATATTAAGTCTGCTCTATTGCTGACTCTTCTATGTGGTATAATTTGCCATCTCTAAAACTGGATTTGTTTACAGTAGGTTTTGAAAAATAAACTATGGTTCCCCTTTGCAGCTAATACACAGGTTATAATTGATGTTCATCATCTTCTTTATCTACACACTCTGGATTTCCTTTACTCTTGGCCAACACTTCAGCTGGTGTAAGTTGTTTATTTGGTGGGGTCACCAGACTTATCTCTTGGGCATTTGAGTCCTTGGTGCCCTTCACCTTGTCAGGTTAGATTTCAGCAATTGTCCATGCACTCGTGTCATTAATCATAAAAGTTCTAAGAGATGCCCAGTAAAACCTGCAAGTTTCAAACATACTCATTCCTATCCCCATTATACAGCACTAATCAAAGTTTCTCATGAAAAGTAGAGTTGAATATTTCCATTAGTATAGTAAATCCTTTCCTCATCTTCTCCTCCACTGGCATGAGAACTTCAAAGTGACAAGGCAACAGGAATAGTTTTATGTTCAGTGGAAATCTTACAGTGTACTCTGATGAAAGCATACCGTCTGGTGACCAGGACCTCCAATCCAGGAAAGCCTAGGGCTGCATGGGCACAAAGCTAAAGTTCTGCAAAGTAACTGAGAGTGAAAACAACTGATCCTACTTTCACTCCTGGGTTTAGGATCTATTTATTCTAGCTATTGGGTGAGTAAGCCATATATATGTTTAGGTCCAATGCCTATATTGCTTCCTGGAAAACTGCAACCCAACCCTATAAGCTTTCATCCAAAGACTCATTCCTTGATTCAAAGTGGTTTTATGCAGGATCCTATGTCAATAAATCTGTAAACAATCACAAAATTATTCTGGACTAAGTAATGTAGGCAGGAAAGCAACCCCATATCGAGAGTGGATGAATATCCCAATAATATCAAAACTTTGTCCCCTCTACAGTGAAAGAGTTCAGATATAATTAGTGGGCTTCGAAGTGCCTGACTAGATCCTTGAGAGATGTTACCATATCTGGGGCTCACCATTTGTCTTTCCTTTTGTGTGTCAGGAATTTAGGAGCAGCTAGAACAGCCTTGGTGAGAGGGAGCCCATGCTGTGATATTTGTGCATAACTTCCATCCATACTTCCATCTGTACTTCCACAGCTGCTTCATAAAAGGCAGCATTTAAACTTCTCTTAACACATAAAATAATCACAAGAGGAATAAAAGTTAAAGTGATAATATTCCTTCTAAATGTTAACCTTTTAGTTTTAGCAATTAAAATATATATGAATAAAAAAGACTTTATAAAAATGACTTTTATAAATAAAAGGCAATGAAATAGGATTTACTCAAGACTTATTTGACCTTTCAGTTGGAAAAAATAATTTTTGAAAGCAGGTATATTTTCATCTACTTTCTAAATATTGTAAATTAAAATTACTCTTTTCACCTTAGCCAGACTTTGTAGGCAAAAACAAAGACCTCCACTCAAGAAAATATTTAAATTCATGTGTATTTAAAAATATTCAATTACAAGCTAAAATCAGAATTATTCTTTATAAAGTAATGGAAATTAGGACTTTTTAGAATGTCAAATCTAAATGTTTCATTACACATTAAGGCTGTATTTACACATGTCAGATATTCTACAATATTATAAGCACAAGTTTTTTAAAATGCTGATTATGAACCAATAATATATTCTGGAGGAGTGATTTATTATGTAGAAATTTTTTAAATATTTATCACAAAACATGGAAATTTGTCAAAGATGTTACCCATATATTTTTCGCCTCTCTTGAAAAATATGAAGTAAAATGATGTTATAGAAATGAGGAATTACTGACAGTGAAAATGCACATTGGAATTAAACGCATGGATACAAAATGAAGACGAAGAGAAGTGTATCCTTTATTGCATTAAGAGCTTCTCCTTTTTGTTCTATTTAATTTTTAAAGAATATTTTTCAATAGTTTTAGGTCTACAACAAAATTGAGAGGGAAGTACAGAGATTTCCCAAGTATCCCCTGCCTCTACATATGCATAGCCTTCCCCGATATTAACATTACTCATCAGAATGGTACTTTTTTTTACCTACATTGATATATCATAACCACCCCAAATCCATAATTTACTTTAGGATTCACTCTTGATATATGTTCTGAGTTTGGACAAATGTCTAATGACATATATCCATCATTATAATATCATACAGAGTATTTTCACTGCCTTAAAAATTCTTTGTGCTCTGCCTAATTATATCCTCTTGCCCCATACCCCTGGCAACCACTGATCTTTTTATTGTCTCCATAGTTTGTCTTTTCCAGAATTTCATATAGTTGGAATCATATAGCATGTAGTCTTTTCAGATTGGCTTCTTTCACTTAGTAATATACATTTAAGATTCCTCCATGTCTTTTCATGGCTTGACAGCAAGAGCCTCTGCTTTTAAAATCTTGGTCAGATCCACAAAACGCCATATAGCTTCACTCACAAGGGAGAAGTGTATATACCCAATTTTAAGTTACTGAAGTCAGGACTTATGTTGATTTGGTACATCATTGTCTATCCAGAGATTAACAATGCCTGACCTAGAGAAGTTTATTTATATATACATCTGTCAAATGACTCTATCTAAATTGAAGAATGTGACCACCTCAGTTAACTATGGGTCACTTATTTTATATAACACAAATCCAGAATGTGTACTTAACAGAGGAAGCCATACCTTCAACACAGTACATTTTGGTTTGTGGGAAACTTCTGCATCCTTTTGCACCCTAGAAGTGCTTTTACCACCACAATGACACCCACTCATCATGTGTTCAGCGCACCCTGGGACAAAGAACTGATATATTTTGCTAAAATCATGGACACAAGTGGATCTTGTATTTCTAAAATTCATAGTTCTTTACCCTTATATTTTGCTATAGATAGGAACCCAAGTGGACCAGACCTAGCATTTTGACAAGATTTTCACATCTCTCTTATCCAACTTCAGAAAACTGATGAAATTGCAATTATATTGTGTATAGCATATTACAGTCTATGAAGTGCTTTCCCATAAAGTATCTCATTTCCTTCTCATGAAAATCTTGATTTGGGCACAGAAGAGAATATTACACATAATTTCTAATAAAATTAAAGCATTGGAGCTAAATTGCCTGTACAAGTTTGTACATTTGCTGACTGGCATAGTATTCTTACTTCATTCAGGACATATCTTCTATCCACTATGCACTTTAAATAAACGTGTCTGTTTTTTCTTTATTAAAAATATAGAAAAGTTTTATATAAAGAAAATTTCCTTGGATGGTAATGGAGGAAAGAGAGCTATGACATTTTTAAAAAACACTTAATCTAAAGCAAACTATTGCTATTTCTAACCACCAAGAGCAGCTAGCTCTAAGTTGAAGTAAATACAGACAACATTTTACTCAGAGGAATAAAAGAAAGTATAGATTTTAGATTTTTCCACAGACAGAATTTTGTTCTTTCACAGTGATGACATCTTCTCTTGGTAAAGTGATATCTTTTGGCTAAGAAAATGCACATCTATTTTCATAAATAATTTAGCATAAAAATGTTGTTCGTCTCCTCAAATTCGAAAGCCATTCTAAAAATTGAGAGGTAACAGGAATAGTAAAGAATACTGGAAATAAAACTACATGAGAAGTCTGACTGGTAACTGACTTGAATACCTACTCAGTCACTAGCAACTGTTCTTAAGTGACTTAAAATAAATTACTTCCCTCCAGGAATATAAAATAAGTAGCCTTGATTGAGCTGAGCTTTCAACCATTTCTTATATTCTATGATTTAAACTTATGTAACATATTGGGTCACTGAGAAAATGTAGCTTTAATATTCTTATTTGTTTTTTATTATTGTTTTTATATCAGTAGGTTATGTTATAATTCTTGTTATTCATAGCCTAAATTTATTCTCTTTATGTACTTGTGTAAAGTCTCATTAATTAGGAGTTAGATACTTAGCATATATTATTATTTCTAGTTGTCTGTACTTCTTGTTTTTAGCAATATGTACGGTTAAAAGGCAATGTGATACGCCTGAACTGGCTGGTTCTACCTTGGAACACCTAATTGTGAGAACTTTTTTCAAACTCACATTTCAATGTCATCAAATCGATAGCTCGTAATCAGCCAGAGTGGGAGTATTTACAGCATGGAAATTAACAAACACTACAAAATTAGATTTTGTTTTCTTCTAGAGATAAAAATTGTTAAACCTTTACCAGCATACTATTACTGAGAAGAACCCAGGCAGAGACTGAGACAAAAGCCTTTCTTATTTTCCCAAGTAACAGTCATGTATACTGCAAGTCCCAAGTTTCCATTTCCCCGTGTCTGTGCCCTGTCTTATTTTTTTCCACAAAACCCTAACTCGCTGAGCAGAGAACCCTCCTGTTCAGAGTTGCCTCCTGAGGAACTGGAGACATGTACATACAGCTTAGCTGCTCAGATTTGCCACTATGTGTTCCTTCTCTGAAGTAGTTACTGTGCAAAGCACTAGTTTAAGCACCAAAAGAGGTTATCAAGGAGACTTCCATCAGGGTTGTTTACCATCTTTTTCTGTCAACAAATATTTTAGAGAAACTACTATGTGTCAGACACCGTGTTAGTCCCAAGGAATAGTGCACAAAGACAGACACAATCTCTGGCTCTTGGAGCTGACATTCTAATGAAAATAATAAAAATAAATAAAATAAATAATTGGATTCAGTTAGAGAGGTCAATGGACTCCACTCAGAAAAAGTGACTGACTTTGGAACTGAGAACTGGTTTGAGAAGAAAAAGGGAAGGGAGAGCCTTCTCTGCAAATCATTATTTGAACTTTTTTTTTGCTGCTATGAATATTTACATTTATGAATTGTTGTTTTTTTCTTCCTAGTTTTTTTCCTTTTGGAGGCTTCCCTTTTCACCTTTGATTTGAAAATCTTTACATTTTGTGCCTATTATTCTCTGTGAAGTCAGCTTTTACTGTAACAATTTGCTGTGAAAATATTTTTTTAACTGCTGGAAGTCTAATTTCTAGATAATAGGACAATTCTGTCCATACGTGAGTTGATTATTTTTTAAAAATTGATTTATACAGTTTGATTATTACGTTATTATTATTCTTAAGAAAAGTTTGTAATGAATCTTAAACACTTTCAAACCTGAGGAATTTTATGCGTGTCTTTTAGAGAATCTTAAAAATCAAAGCATCTGGATATAACTATGACTTCCTTTTACATAAAAATGTAAAAAATTGTTTTGAAATAATTTATAGATGTTTATATATTCCAAAATTCACAGTTGTTAAGTGTGAGTATCTACAGTGTAATTCTTCAGAAAGATAAACTGAGAATTAATATAATGATGACATCAAGAATTCAAACTAACAGAGAATTTAGCTTTAATACACTTTCTATACTGTAGAATCTTACTTAGGCACATATTCATGTTGAGTCAATAAAAATCTGTGGGTACTGCCTTGATGGAACATAACAAGTTGTCATGGAAGAGATACCAGTGTAATTCTCCTTGAGGCCACACACACTCTACAACTTCTCTTGGATAGCATTTTCATTTTTTTGCTCTGACTTCCTCAGTTGAGTAGCTACACCCTAAAAAACAATGATTCTAGAAGTGGTAGAATTGTACATGAAGCTTCTTAGCAGCTTTATTTCATTAAAAACTGTAAACAGCACATGTGTCCATCAGTAGATAAATAAACAAATTGTAACCTATCCTTACAACAGCATACTTACTACTCAGGAAAGAAAAAATCTATTAATAGACAACTCAAAATAATTATGCTGAGTGGAAAAAAAAACCTCAGGCATAAAAAAGTACATGTTATATGATACAATTTATATAAGACTACTAAATGTAAATGAGTCTGTAGTTACAGAAACCAGAACAGTGATTGCTTAGGTGTTGGGAGCTAGAGCAGGAGGGAAGAATTACAAAGTGGTGGGAGAAAAATTTTGAGAGTGATAAATATGTTCATTATCTTTATTTTGGTGATGGTTTCATAGATGTATGTCAAACTTACCAAAGTACATACTATAAATAAATACATGTAGTTTGTTATATATTAATTATACCTAATAAAGCCATTTTTTAATACTGCGGTAGAATGCAATGATACAAAATAAGTTCCAAATATATTCATGTTATTAATAATTAAGCTTATATCTATAGGGTTCACCCTTTTGGGGGAAAATTTAGGGCAGAATTCTAACTTTGCTTTCATTTTCAGCACATGCTTTGCATGACATGTTTAAGGTTTTAAATATACTACTTAATTTAACTCCTAAATACAAACCAAAGAGCTGCATACTACATGTGAATTTTACTTTAATTTAATTTGAGCTTATTTTTATTGCTTTGAGGTACATCATTCAAATTATTTTAATTAGTGCTACAGAGTAAGGATTTCAGTACTACCATATCCTATCTAAGGAGTATTAACAGGCTGTTAGGAGGCAAGCTGGTATTTATCTTTAATTTAGCCTTCTCCACAGGATCATATCTTATATCTCAATTTTTACTCATTTTTATTCTGTGAATAAACCCTCATTTTTATTTCAGTCCCAGTAACTAGTGTTCTATTTTCATGTTCCATAATAAAAATACTGCCTTTTTTTCATACAAAAGTCATATCTTATAGATCAGACCATCTGATACTCTTTTAAAAGGCTAGCTTCCTTTTTCTGAACCACCTCACACTATCAACTACCTTCTCCCCTCCACGTTATTGAAAAATTGTATAAATTTAAGGCATGCAACTTGATGATCTGTTATATGTATATAGCAAAATGGTAAGCACAATAAAGTTAGTTAACGCATTCATTACCTTACATATTTACCTTTGTGTATGTGTGAGTTGAGAATATTTGAGATCTATTAAGTAAATTTCAAGTATACAATACAGTATTATTAACTATAGTCACCATGCAGGACA
Source organism: Pteropus medius (assembly GCF_902729225.1). NCBI lineage: Eukaryota > Metazoa > Chordata > Mammalia > Chiroptera > Pteropodidae > Pteropus > Pteropus medius. The sequence goes on along the minus strand of NW_024342474.1, from coordinate 3,331,644 downwards.
TTAGATCCTCAGAACTTATTCATCTTGTATCTAAAAGTTCATATACTTTGGCCAGCAACCTCGTATTTCCACCCACCCCTCAGCCACTGGCAACCACCATCCTACTCTCTGTTTCTATGAGTTTAACTTTTTTGGATTTCACATATAAATGAGATCATACAGTATTTGTCTTGTTCTGTCTGACTTATTTTAGTTAGCATAACACCCTCAAGGTTCATCCAGGTTATTGCAAATGGCAGGATTTTCTTCCTTTCTGTGGCTGAATTTATATATACCACATATATATAAATAAATTCTCACATTTTTTTCTTTATTCACCTGTTAATGGACACTTAGGTTTTTCTCTGTGTTGGCTATTGTGAATAATGCTGCAATGAATGTGGAGGGTGCAGCTATCTCTTTGAAATACTGATTTCATTTCCTTCAGACATATACCCAGAAGTGGTATTACTGGATCATATTAACCCGCCACTATTAAGTTTGCTCTCTTCTGGTTGTTTTGGAGTACGATATGTGTTTTTACCCTCTGTAGGGTCACTGCCTAGTTTTTAGAAGAACCATTACTGGTTCTTCTGCAGAGCTTTCTGATCTCAGGATCTGGTCAGCCACACTGCTGACTAAGCCCCAATTTTGACAATGTAATGAATATAAATAACGATATAATATAATTTTCTATTTACAAATCATTTTGCTAATGGAATTCTACAGCAATGTGTGTAAAAGGCAGCATGTCTCTTGCCAGATATTGCCTTAATCCAAGAATAAATAACATGAAAATATCCCTACTTCTCATATTTATTTATTATCATATTTTCAGAATATCCCAGAGAGTTCCCATGAACACTAAATTGAACAATGTTAAAGGAAGCTCTGGTCTCTTTTTTCTTACTTTTTATTACTGATATCATATATTCCACTTAGCTTTCACTTCTTTAAAATCTTCTAACCAGATGACATTATTTGCCTACACTTTCCTGAGGAAAATGGACTACCTGCCTTTATGCATGGCTTCTGGCTAGCAAAATTTATAGGAAAATCTTACTGACTTAAAACTTTGATTTAGTAAGTATTCAGATCCCAAGCTTGATGGTCTCTCAAAATCCTCTGCCCCTTCATTCACTCCTTTAGTTTCTCAATGTCTGCTAGTCTTTAGTCATCCACCACATACTGTCATCACTTCTTTTGAAGCTAATATGTTTTCTGACTTTCTGGTTTACCCACTGGCCAAGGGCAATTCAAGGCTGCTCCTAAAATACTGACCTGCTATGTAATTTCTTATCTTAGAGCCATCGAGTCATTCATTGTTTTGCTTTGGTGTGCCAAGCTAAACCTCAGTCCCCTGCATTTGAAATCTGTAACTCTCAAAGGGTGACATTTCAGAAAACACTATTAATCTAACATTGCAAAATAAATCTCAGACGACTGACCCAGAAATGAACACCAAGCATACAGTTTTTAGATTCAAACCTAAACTCTGGAAATTTAGGTTCAGGACTTATTGATCTAACATAGAAATTGAGTACCAAAAGAGGTTCTCTATCTGTACCTAGGTCAGTGGTTCTGAATTCTGGCTGCATGTAAGAATTATATGAACAGTATCTTTAAAAAACTAATATCTGGGATCTTCCCCTGACCAGCTAAACCTGAATCATTAGGAATGATACCTAGCATTTGTAGTTCTTTAATCTCCTCATTCTTTCTGAATGAATATGGCAAATCTATATAGTAACATCTATTAATACGTTGAGGTATAAAAAAAAATGAAAGAATACTCAGATGCCACTATTCAAGCATGAATATATCATATATTCTGCAACCTTTCTTTCCTGAATTCTTGCCACTTCAATGTGGTAAGGTAGGCTGGACACCTAAGGAACTTCCTTCTTTATTAGAAAGGCTACAAACTTGTTTCCTTTGCCCTGATTTCATTACTTGACTCTTCGTTCTTTGGTTTTCCAAAGCCAAAGAATGGAGCTTTAATCTGAGGTCATCCTTATTCCCAAAACTTGTTACTAAAATAAGAAAGTGAGAGAGAATTAGTGCAAGAAAGAGAGAGAAAGAGAATAAAGGAATGAAATAGAGACAGAGGACATACATACTTTCTCTCTTGTCTTCATAAGCTTGGTATATACTCATCTGTCATGTGATCTTCATTTATTACAGATTAATTCACTTTAGGAGATTTGAGTGAAATGTGAGTGGATGGTCAAAAAGAACCAACCAAATGTGAATGTATTTATACTTTCCCAATAGTTTAATTTTTAATTGATATTTATAGGGTCAAATGGTACTTCATAAGCCACAAGATTCAACCCATTAGTCTTTAAGTGGCATTTCCCAGATTTATGGTGACAAACATATTTACTATCAAGTTCCAAAGTTCTTTTGTCCTCTCACATTGCTGTTTGACTGTGTCATTCTTTACTGGGAAGCCTAAAGCCATTCAGTATGAGTTTCTTTGACTTTCTGCTTCTGCCCCTGAATGTTCACTTAATGTCTTTTCTAATGTTCATATGTGTTTGATTCTAGTCCTTCTCTCATTTGCCACAAACCTGATAATCTCTCTTTTTAATTTTTGCTTTTCTCTCAATAGCTTTCCTAAGTTTTAGCTTTAAAGGCACTGAAGTCTTGTTTGACCTAACTTGAACTTATTAGAGCAACATTAGTAAAGGTGTTATAAACACTTGACTTATAAACACTAGAATGTAGAGACAAGCCACCAAAAGATATATGTGTCCATGATTTAGTGATTTAGTTCTCAACATGGGACTTGAAAATAATGTAACTTAGAGCTCTAAAAATTTATGATTCCCTAAAGAGACAGACAATATAAGGTGGATTGAAAGATCTTGTATCTCCCTAATTCTCCCCAACTTCAAGCATTCAAATTATGACTACAATAGTAAAACAAATAACAGTAAATGACACAAAATGGCCCATTATCCCATCCCAAAGGTACATCAATGGAAGCATCTGAGGAAAATAGACAAAATGATAGCAACATCAAATACTCATGTGGAAGGGAGGAGAGCAGCCACATGGAATAACTCTAAGAAAACCCTGGTAGATGTGCACTGAATAAAATTAAATAATCTATACAATGCAGGTTCCACTTGTAATAGGCTATTAAAGCTTAAGTATTACAAGATAGCTTTTAGGCCAGTTAGAGGAATCAGAAACAATCTATGCTAATCTTCCCCTACCTTCCCATTAGGAGTATTGCCTTAATTTAACACTCAATACCAGGCATTAAAAATGGAAAAGAGGCCTATGTGTTTGGTTAGTGGTTGTGGTGGTAGCAGCACTTACTAAAATCTATTGAGTGCTTACTTACAGTTAGCACTGTTTGAAATGCTTTCAACGAATTAACCCATTAAACTCAAGCTACCTTGTGTAGAGGTACCTTTAACTCTACATTATAGATAAGGAAAACAAGGGACAGAAGAGTTAATAGATTGCCTATATTTCTGAAATTAACAAGTAGAAAATTTGGACAGGTCACCAACCATCTGCTCCAGAATGTGAGCACATAGCCACTGCCCATTTTCCTGTTGTCTGACTTCTGGACAGAATCCTCTGCAGATGCAGACACTCTCTGTGTTGAGATTATTGAGGCTGACCATGGTGATAGTGTTAGAGAATCTTCTTGTTCCGTGACCAACTGCTTTGGGTCCCTGCCAATGCACATGACCGGGGAGGATAAAATGAAAATTGGATCTCAGTGACGATCTGATCACGGAGGACATTCCAACAGCAACATTCTCATCTCAAGGAGGGGCTCAGGACTCCTCAATGTTCTCTCTATGTGTCCGCATCAGAGCAGATCGAGCTTCTCACTTCAACATCTGTTAAAGATATTACATCAGAAATGGGAGAGCTTATTTCCCATCAGTTATTTTTTTCTAAAGACTCAGAAAATTAGTTATTGAATTAACTGCTATATTTTGCTTAGAGTGAAAGTAATTCATAAATATTTAAGATTCCAACAAATATTATGTTCAGCCTTTTGAGGAGAAATTTCCCTCTGAATGACATTTTTGGAATTTTAAATTCTTAACCAAGTTATGTTGTGAAATAGGTATTGCTTATTCCCTTGAAAATGTGCACTCACAAATAGTATTCTGGGTGAATACCTGCTATAGTAACACACCTACATGGCTTATCATTGTTTTAAAAATTGTTTTAAAAGTCATTAATTTAATTTTTAATATATCTTCTATTATATCTAATATATCTCTCATTCCAATTGAGTGACAATTAAAAATAGTAGATATGTGATTAAACATATCTCAAAGTCATTTCACATACATCCACAATTACATAAACTAGAACACAAAAAGAAGTTTTGAGTCTTTTAGGTCATTCTACTGACTCCAACATTATCCAATCTCATGTAATCACAAATTAAATATCTATAGCAAAGTCTCATTAAATAAATTGCTATTCTGTATAATTATAAATGTCTAGTTGTTATGACCTCTGGAAAATATTTTCTGTGTTCTAAGTACATCAAATAGATAACAAGCACTTCCATCTTAGCTTCAAATTAGTTGTAAAAGGAGAATTAGAAATGAATTTGTCTTATTGAAATGAAAATAAAATAGCAATTAATAAATTACCTGTAATGCATAATGAAATTGTTTGTTATTTCACTAGCAAAGAAGTTGCATGAATAGTGACTACAATTATTCTATTTTTATGATTTAGAACACAAAATATTTTCAAGGCTTACTGAAGATTTTATAATCTCAATATGTGAGAGGTGTAGGTGATTGTATTTTGGATGAATTTCTAAAAATTAATTTCTCTCTTGAAAAGATAATTTTAAACCCATTTATGACTTTAGGTTAATTAACACACATGAAATGACTACTTGACCTTTTATAACCTATAAAACATCACTTCTATTGAACTTAACATCTTTATAACTGAAACATTTATTATTTATGCCACTGTTTTGAAGCTAACTCTATGATTCTTATGTCCTTAATTTTCTCTTCCTTTACATTATCTACTTTTTCCTTTGATTTTTTTACTCTCATTATTAATTATTCTAATAGCTATATAAAAGTTTTTAATATAATAGCACTTTACATCTATTAATTTATTTAAGATTCTATATAGTTTTCCAAATAGGAACTATTATCCCCATTTAACAGATATGAAAACCTAGGTAGAAAGGGATCAAGTATCTTCCTGACTCACACAGACATTAAATTGTGGAGTTATGACATAAACCATTAGTTTAGCTTCGTAACTTGTGCTCTTAATCATTCTTCTCTGTTGATTTCCTTTTTAAAGATATCTCTCTGTATTATGGTGGCTTCTCAATTTGCCGTTGAGATCAGGAATCTATTATTCCTTTTATTGCTTGAGCAATATTTTAATTTTTGTTATGACATTTATTCAATCATTCCTTTGCTGTTTCTTTGAGTCAGATTTTCATATGCAGCTTTCTATCATATCTTGTCTCGACTTTAGATAATGTGAGGTCTGTCTGGGCCTCTTTTCTATTTGCACTGTTTATTGCAGTAGGGAAGAAATCTGCCATACAAGAAAAAATATAAACCCATGAAATGCCAAACTAGTTTTATTTTTGTTGTGGTGGTGGTGGTGGTTTTATAGTTGGCAAAGTTTAACCTTGGACTGATCACCTCAGAAAATTTCCAAATGTTTGAAAGCATCTCTCCTGCAGCTCTCTTTTATTTCTAAAATTGCCTTTTCAAAGGTCAGTGTATACAAGAGATTCTTTAAAGATTTCTTCTGACTTTTCACAGTCTACCTCATTTTCTCAGAAATGTTGATATTGAACCTTGTCAATTGCTTCAGTTTGCTGGATAGCTAGTTTAAAACTGACTAAATTTCCAATAGTAATATAAATACTTTTTGCTATTTTTTAAATTTCCTGTGATTACTTTAGTTGCCTTCTAGAAAGAGCTGGTAATACTAGTTATCATCTTTTTAATAAATATGGAAAGGATAGCCTAAATATGTGGTATTCCCAGAGCATCATCCTCTTATTTCTCTACATTTTGTAAAAGGTGTTTGGATACACCTCCTTTCCAGATTGTTTGATTTAGCTTGATATAAACCATTAAGCTCAAGGTCACCAATAGCCTTTCCATATAAATTTACCCAGATCATTTATCCCTCATGCCCCCAATAATCTCTTAAGCATAGTTCTTCTCACATACTATATTATTTTATTCAAAAGGCACAATTAAATTCCCTAGATTTGGGGTTGTGGTACAAAAAAAATTACTCACAGTCCTTTATATTTTCATTAAAAAGTTCAGATGTTATAATAATATCAGTGCAATCTATTTAGGTAAGCCTTCAGTTCTTTTGTTCTTTTTCTAAATTAATTTATTATTATTATTATTTGTTTATTGAAATCCAGTAAGTTTCAGGTGTACAATTCAACAGTAAGGCATATATATATTGCATTGCATGTTCACCGTTCATAGTTAGATTTCTTTCTGTCACCAGTTCTTAAAACATGTTATACTTATCTTAGTTTTCTGAAGCTAAGAGAGATAAACCAGAATAATATGGCTGATTATCTAATAAGAATTTTTATTAATGATAACAATAATTGTATTTATGAATTACCTACTATGCTAAGTGCTTTTTTAATACGTATTTTGTAAAACAGGTATTTCTGCTTTAAACTTTCTCAACAATGCTAAGATACAGGTTCTACATTTTCCCAATTTTTCAGGTGAAGAAGCTGAATAAGGCTAATAGGGGAAAGCTCTTAGTAGAAGCACTTTGACCCCAAGCTCTTTAATTTCAAAGTGCGTGGGTTTATAGTCTCACTGTATGAATCCATTTGGTTAATAATATGTCTAGATTTCCTGTTTGATAATACTCTGTTTTTCTACTTTATCAGCTGCTAGATAAATGCTATTTATAGAAACAATAAGAAAGTGATGCTTGCCTAGGACACTAAGCATAAAAATTATGGTCATTAGATACAGGGGAAAAGGCAAGAAGGTTAGAGTAGATTGACCTACATTCAGTTTGGCTTTAGTTATATGCTGGGAGGCCTTGGGCTACTGGCCTAACCTCTCTGAAACTTCACTGTATTATCTGTAGTGGAGGGTAAGGCTGCTTCTCTAATCCCTAAGTTGTTTTGAAGATCAAATGAATATAAAATTCCTAACAAAATGCTTGGCACATGGGTGCTCAATTTAAGACAATTTAATTCACCTAGTTCAACATCTATTTCTTAAGTATAAATGTGTTAGTTATTTTAATATGTGCCCAGACTGAAAATCTCCATTTGAAGTAGCACTCAGCATGCTAATTCTATCTGCATACCATTAAATAATTGTGATTTAAGGTGCCATTAGTGTAAATGCAAGTAAAATTTTGCTAATGGAAATAAGAATGTCAAAAGTATTTACAATAGGAAAAAATACTGTACGGAAAATAAATAAACAAGATTTCTACTTAAGCATTTTACTTATTTGCATCATTAATACAACAATTTTAACTATATTACTAATATGTCCTATTGATCTGTAGTATTTGTATGTTCATACATCATAAGTTATGAAACCTTTTTAGAAGTTTAGGTGTATAACAGATGGTCGTGCTATTCACATAAAGAGGAATAGGAAATTTTTTGACCACACATCCTCAATACATAACCTTCAATGTATGTACCTAACAGGACTTTCAACAATAAATAAGCTGGGGAACCTGACTACTTTTCCTTTTGACATTAAAATGCAGAGAAATAGAATAGAATGAGCTTAGGCAATAGTTCTCAGTCTTAACTTTATGTCAAAACCACCTGAGCAGCTTTTACAACTTACATTTGGAGTTCCTACCCCAAACATATTAAATCAGAATGCCCAGGTATGTAATCCAGAAACTTAATTTCTTTTAACCAGTAAATGTGCTTTTTATGTGTAATCAGAAATGGGAACCTCTGAATGAGGCTTTAAAAAACACCATTCTGTGATTTTATCCAAAGTCTGTCATTTCTATGTAAAATAGTATACTTAAAAATTGATAGCATTAACTCCTGCTTCAAAGAGTTGCTATAAGAATTAAACATAAGAGTACCTGTATCATAGTGGGCATTTAATAAAAAATATCTAATATGGATATAAAAATACAAATATAGACAGAGATGTAGCTGTAGATACAGACATAGATATGATTCTTTCTTGATCAAAAATGGTGAAAGTATCCTTTGTTCTGGGCCCTAAAGAAATCAGTTGGCATGTCTGACACCTAGATGCACCCATCACTCTCTTTAAGTCTATTTGTCACCACATACAACTCTGCCATATTTGTATGTGTATATGCTCTCACTAAAGAATAGTCAGTGGTCTGATAGTGATAGTCAAAAATAATCACAGTTATTGGCACAGTTCCATAATTATGTCTTACCATGCACAGTAGAATCATTCTGCAGGACTAATTACATGATTCCTTACCTCTGATTCCTGCCTGGCTTATTCAGTCACCAAGATTACACCAGCCAATGAAGAAATATCATGAACTACGTCATATCAGTAACTTATAAGTTCAGAGGAAGAGTATATTGTAGAACTGTGTAATTCAGTGTGTAGCATTACTTGAAAAGGACAAAGCTAGGATATGAGCCAGGTTAGCATAAGTCTTTAGTTCATGCATAACCTTTAATGGTTTAGTTTCCTGTTTCTAGACAGCAAATTAATTCCTGCTAGATTAAGACTTGAATTAATGGAGCCATGTACTCATCTAGTTGAAGATTTTCAGAAATGGACTGATTTTATTCTTTATAGAATCAATATTTATATTTCTAAAATATGAAGATTGAAATACATCAAAGCAAATATTCCAAGGAATGTTCCAATAGAAAACTATGGCTAATGAGATATTTATTACAATATTATGGCAAAATATTAGGGAAAAAATCAACATTGGGGGAATGATTAATTAAATCATGGTATGATTCAATGACAGCTTAACTCTTTGAATGGAAATTGCTTCTTACTTATCCAACAATGCGGATACTCTCTTCTTAGAGAACTTGGGTAACACATGACCCCTCACCTATTCTCCTGGCAATACTTTATTATGGCATATCACCCAGATTGTCATGCTACTCTTTTCAGGACTGAAGCACTTACTCCTTCCACTGTCAAGAGTACTGGTAGCTGACTCTCTGACAAGTCCCACTATGAAAGTTATTTACTAAATGTTAGATGTGATGGTACAAAGGCTGGCTCTCTTTGTTACAATTGCTTTGCAGTTCAGATTTCCCCTCAGCCAACTCATCTCCCCACAGGTGTTGACCCAAGAGCAATCTCAATCAATTTCCCATGTACAGATCTTTCTCTCTCAGACTCTCAGACTCTGCTACCTAGGGTTCAAGATCACCAGCTTGCCTGGAGCGAACACCTCATCATCTGGACTGATGCAACTCTCCTTCCTCCAATTTTGGGATTCAGTTATGGAACTTAAAAATCATGGCTTAAATATTTTTTTTCAAATTTATATATTTTATATATATTTACATATACTTATAGCTTTACTTGTACTTTCACTTTTTAATAAATAAAATTTGAATTTAAACTTATATAGAGCTAATAACTTAGGAGGATCATTAAGGAGAAACAAGAGACTCTAAAATCAGTTTAGCTAGTCTATCTTAATGAGCTCTGAATTGGTCTTTCTGTCTCAATTATTTTTACTCTCCAATCAATCAAATACAGTGCTGAGATAGTGATAATCTTTTAATACACACCACAGGACTTGACAGCTCAAAAACTTTCAGTGGTCCCAAATTGCCCCAGGAATAAAAAAATAAACTCTATGTTGTTATTTAACAAATTGACCCCAACTTAATTTTTCTAACCTTGTATACATTTTGTTTTATTTTTTGTTTCTTACCAATGACTTTCCTTTTCTTCATGGCTAATTTCATATTTTTTGTTTCTTACCAATGACTTTCCTTTTCTTATGGCTAATTTCATATTTTTTGTTTCTCTAAAATTTCTTTTCGTTATCCCCAAAGTATAACTGATCTGTTGGTATTCAGTTCAAATGACAGCTTTCTGTAGCCTTATTGTAATTCCCTGGCCAGAGAGAACTTTTGCTTATTTCAAGTACATCTTTTTATATTTGTATTTTATATTTGTACTTCTCTTCTCAGCTAAATGTTCCACCTTACATCAAGACAATAGGGGTAATATCTATTTATCTTTGCATCTTCCGCAGTACCTCCTCATAAAAAGTGCTCAAAAACATTTTTATAGAAATCACAGAAAATGAGAAGATAGAGGACAGCAGGGCCTACTTGACATAAAATTTTTTTCTATCAGTGAAACTCCCTTGAAAAATTTGGAATTGTTTCACTGAGTCAACACTTATTGTTCAACAAAAACTGCTTTTCACTTGCTGACTAAACCTTATGTACTAAGTATAACCCATTAATAATACATTTTGTTCAATACTCTGCATTAATCATCCATGAGAAAATAGTCCTAGCAATTTCTACTACCTACGTCTTCTATCATGAACTCAGATGCAGGTTTGAGGTGTCGTTTTGCTGATAATAAAACAAATCAATCAAAATAATTTATGTATTTGGAGTTTACTTTGTTATATCAACAATCCAACTGCAACTGAGCCAGATTATGAAACATCCAGTTGCTTGACAGAGTATCTTATACCTTTAGAAATTCAAAGAGATTTTTACTTAACAATTTTTATATTTCAATTTTCTAAAGGAAAAGTGAACGACGTTTTCTCAGTTGCTATTTCCAAAAAACTACAGAAACAAGGAGAAAAAATGTGTGTTTCAGCATTTTGGGTTTTTGGTCCTTTTTTGTCAATTAAAAATATTATTATCATTTTCATTATTATTATTATTATTTTTACATTCTCCTGACATCATCTTAGATTATCTGTGATGAGGTAGCTGGCGAATATAATGTCTAAATTTCAAAAAGAGTAATAATAAATAGATATTCTGTTACAGATCTTTTAAATTTGCCTCCAAAATAAAGGCATTCCTTTGCATTAAGGTTATAAATGGGAATACTTTACTGTGACCTAAGCATGGTCCTAAGAATTTTCCATGATTTTCTTACTTAAGCTTCAGAATTACCTTATCAAATAGGTATATATGCCCAGGTTAATACCATCAGCATAGAGCACAGACTCAGCTTTACACTCAACAAATTCATTCCAGGGCACACATACTAAAGCTTTATGAAATACTGTGTTTTGGAGAGCTAAAATATTTAAGGAAAATAAGATTTTTACCTGTGGTTTAAGAATTCTGGATGATTTAAACAATCAATTTGCTATAATTTAATCAATAGTATTGCTTTGAGGTATCTTTAATATATGAACATTATGCAAAGAAGCATACTTGTTTATCTCAATAATAAATAGGTTAATACTTAAACTTAAAAAAATTCATTTTACCCTATATAAATAAATCAATCACAAATTTTCTTGAGCAAGAAAGAAAATATTTTTGAGTGTGAAGCAAATCATTGTTGACATTTCATCTTGTTCATTTACATCACTAACACTTGAAAGGAAATATCCATACAATCTTTTATGAGAATGAAAATGCACAGTAGGGAGATAGTTAATTAAATGCATATATTATGCATATCTATAGTGCTGCTATAAGACAACTTAATGTTTATTATATTGACTGATATGTCATGTCCAGAAAAAAGTTAAACTGAGGCCACAGTAAGATAGATTTAAAGGGCAACTGCCCTGGGCCTTCAATCTTACATTCTAGAATGACCTCACATACAGGGGATGTATAGGGCTATCAATGTTTTCCTGATGCTCATCTTTCACTTGGACTATTTCAGTAATATCCTAATTCTTCTCAATTTTACCCTTTTTCCTTATAGTCTATTTCTAACCAGTCTTCAGCATGGTATTCTAAAATGTAACTCAAGTCATATACTATTCCTCTATTCAAAATACTGTACTGGGTCTTTTGCTTGCAGCTATAAAAGAATAATTTATCTGGGAATAAACTTTCCCCAGAAAACAAAAATGAAACATTCTCAAGAAAAAGTAAATGTTTTATGGCAAGTCCTATGCTTGCCATAACTTTTTTTCACTTAAGATCATCTGCTTCTTCTATTCATGAGACAAAAGTCTTTCATAAAGCAACATCAAAGCCGTGTCAGCCTCACTAGCCAGAGAGACAAAAATTGGAGTTCAGCGCTAGCAAGGAAGTCAAGAATAATGGGTCAATGTTTTAGACAATAGAAATTGTACATGTATGTGTCCAATATTCTGTGTGCAATTTCTCATTCCTGATTCCTAAGCTGTGCATGCAGATGGTAGGAGACTTTTATATTCGCTGTAAAGCAAAGTCTAGGCCTAGATGGCTTGAAGTGATTTTCATTGTGCTGCCCTCTTTCATGATATAGTATTGTCACCAAGAAGTAGATGAACAGAGGGATGATATTTTCCACAACTGCTGCAGTGATGTGGCCATATGACCATGAATTGTAACTTGTGAAATGGGAGCAGAGATTATTGCCTTTTCTTTCTAGTTTAGTGCATAATGACTTGATACTCAAACTATTTATCATTAATGAGATAATCAAGTTTGCTCTTCATATAAAGTTCATGGAGTTAAAGATATAGCCCATTAATTGGATTTACAGTATAAAAGACCAATCAATCATTTGGCCATTCAAAACTGCATCTTAGGAAACTACTCTGTTTCAGAGACAGATTTGAGCATATTCTAAAAGGGAATAGAGATCAAAGTGGTGGTAATCCATACATCAATGTTTCTGAAACAGCAGCATCAGAAGGAAAAAGATACATCTTCATGGACAAAAGAAACAGAAGAGGCAGGTGGGAATATACAGCAAAAATCAGGGGTGGGGAGAAAGTTGGTGAAGGACCATAGATTTTGTAGTAAAGTAGAAGGCAAAGCCATTTGCTAAAGTCAGCAGTAGGTTATAAGGGTAAGACTGAGAAACCTAATGAAAATTTGGTACATATAGTAAATAAGATAGACTATAAATTATAAATAAATAAAAAGAGTAATATATAATGAAGAAGTATCAGATGAGGCTAAATGGCCACACCCGCTAAAACTAAAAAACAGTAATTAACCAGGAAAAATCAAGAGGAAACTGGGAACACCAATTTAATATTATCAAGAGACTGAGGGAGGTTGAAGGAAAGAGAATTTCAATCTCTGAAACACTGACATAGAATTAGGCATACATATTACACAGCTTGAAAGAAATAGAAGCAATATATCTGGTCTTTTAAAATCTAGGTAAGGACACAGTATTTACATACATTGTATTAAAAAGGAAATTTCAAGTGAAAACATGTGAATAAGAATAAATGTTCATATTGTAAAATCTCAAAAAAACTACTGTGGGGAATAATTAATGTGAATGATGAACTTGAATAGAAGTAGGTGAATTTCAAGCAGACATTTGGTAAAGAGGAGAGAGGTAGGCAAACGACGATGCCATGATGGCAAAGAAATAGAGAGGAACCTCTGAGATCAGAAGGAATTGTCAGAGATGTGAGTGTGTTGCCTTCAGGCTTTTCTGAGGGCCCCCATTTGCAGCTTTCTGCAAAGCACAAGACTAGTCAGGGTCAAGGAAAAAGAGGAAGCGAAAAAGAAGGTAAATATCTCTGCTTGACTCCCATGGGGCAGCACAGTTAACACCCTCTTCTGCAAGAATTGAAAAGATTTATTGGTGTTAGAAATAAATCATTCATGTCAGGTAAGTACCTCATCTGCTTATACAAAATTATTTATCCTTTCCCAAACTGGCTATTGGTTTAGTGCAGATGCGGAATCTGAATGGAGCTCAAACCAAACAACAACCTCCTTCTCTGCCATCTGGCTCCCACAACACCCCTCCCCGCCTCAAAAAAAAAAAAAGTCAAAATCTTATTCAACTTGAAAAAGTCCTACAAGCACTGTCCTGTCAGAAATCGGAGGACAGCATTCATTCACCCTTTAGGAAAGGCAACTTTAAATTCCTTTTAGTCATTGCTTGTAACTGAGTTTAACTGCAGAAAATCCTTCAGTTGACCTACAGCCAATCTTTTACTTTTTTCTTTAATACAATTGCTCAGAAAGTAACCAGTCCATCTGAATTGCTGGAATGAGAGCAAGGCTTAAAAAAAAATTAGAAGCACAAACAAGCAAAAAAGTGTTAAAGCCATATGGTTAGGGAATATCAGAACTGATGCAGGTAAATAATTAAAACAGTTTAAGTGGTCTTTTTTTCCAAACGAAAAGAAAATTTCAGGACCACATGGCATTAACATATCACATATGGAAACTAATTAAAACCCTGTCAGAGAAATCTTGTCATCTCTTATACTTGGGTATGTGAACAAGAAAATAGGACAAGATTGCTACAGAAATGAGCGAAATAATTTGCTTTGGAATTTGTCATAATTTAAGAGAAACACATTTTAAGAACCAAAGCTGCTTATTCTGGGAATGTTACTATTGTTTTGATCAGAAGTAAATTCAAGTTTGAACTAAACAAATTCAGAATATTTCTTAATTATAGAAGAGTTTGAATGTGCTATTACATGGCATCTGAGGATCATGTCATCAAATCATTGCATTAACTTAAAACAAATCATGAAAATGAATAAAAAGCCAGGGAATCTCATTCCAGAGGAGTTTAAAAAAGAGATGAAGTGGCACAGAATTGGTATTCAGATCCCACGAGTTCAATTTTAGCTCACTGAGTGTTTGATTACATGGTCAGTCAAGAATTGCCATTATCATCACCCCATCCATGACCCTCAATGGGTTATTTAAATTGTGCATTTCATTCCACTTTCTTATTCCCCTGGAAATTTTGGTACATGTAAACATATTCCACTGAGCTGAGTTTAGCAGGATGCAAATTCTCTATTACCCAGCACCTTCCTATCCCACAAACCACCCATCAACATACACATGTACTCTCTCTTCCTCTTTGTTTTGTTAAAATTAGATGTCTTTCATGGATTCTTAAAGACAAACCTTTGAAGAATTATTCTCAGCTTTCTATCTTGGCATTCCCTAATCAGAGTCAAACTGAGAAAAAATATTGTTAGACCCACTACTAGTTACTTTGAATGTAACCCTATGAGTTAGGGAATATTATTATCTTAATTTAACAGATAAAAACGGTGATGATTGAGAGAATACTTGACTTGCCAGAATTCACACAGCCAGAAAGTGACATAGCTGGTACTAAAACCGTATAGTGTCTTTCTCAAATGCCTAAACAGATAAGCATTATGCAAGAGTGTCTAATTTTAAAAGAAATGACCCGATTTCAATGTGAGGGTCCTCATTAGTGAAAAGAGTTTACCTTAATATTGACAACCCTTGCCCAGAATCTGGAGCTGTATTTGCTTTTGAAAATGAATCTTTTGGTCCTAAAATGGTTCTGAAATATTTCTCATGGAAAAATTTGTAAAATAAATGGAAAGAAGAATGTATAACTAATGAAAGCATCTGAGACAGGAATTCAGCTGCCAAGTTAATCAGCTGGAATGTTAAAAATTACTAACAGTAAAAATTACAATATTACTTTCTTAACACAATATAACGTATATTCAAATACTCATATAAAAGCAATCTTTGGACTCAAAAAATAAGATGATAGGAAATCATTACACACACACACACACACACACACACACACACACACACATATTATATATATATATATATATATATATATACTCATGTCTGTCATATTGCAAGAATCTCCGTAAAAAAATTTCACACTCTCATTTGGTAAGCTATTTCATTTTGGGATGATTCTAAAAAAAATTTGTTTTCTTTTTCCAAATATAAATAACACAGATCAATAAAGTCCTTTTAATCTTGTTTGGTTTAATTAGAGCATAATTTAGCTCTGTGTGAGTTTTTAAAAATTTATAAGGTGAAAGTATATGCAACTTCTTTCTTCCCTCTTTAAGTCTATACTGTATAATTAACTCTCTTAGGTGGACACAGACTGAAAAACGTCACAGTGCCAGACACTTAGATGCCATCATATGATTTTACGTGGAGCCTAGGAAAATTGCCACCTACACACAAGTATGTATAGCTATCAAGATTCAGATAATACCTTTGGGTCCAGGTGTCCAACACTAATGAGATCAAGGTGTTAGGTCTGAGCCTTAACTTGCTTTAGATCTCTTGTATTGCTTACCATTGTACTCTGCTCATTCAGGAAATATTTACTGATTTAATAAATGAAGCAATGTATTCTGTAGGAGAGATGATAGTTTTGCAAACAGCAAGAACTTTTCTTTTCTTTTTCTTAAAGAGAACATGTTGGAGTCAGGGAATTTTCCTTCCATGAAAGAAAAAAACCTCATCAGATAGCAGAGATGCATCCTGGCCATTGGACTCAGGAATATTGCTAGCACCTTCTCATTGTAAAAGAGGTTGAAAAACACATTCAATTGCCTCTTAACCTCTTATCCAGGCTAAATAATCTTTATTGTCTGTGAATAGCTGTCTCTTTCTACAGGCCGCTATAGCGGACTTAATCAGAGTCAGAGAATACTCAGAATCAGATATATATGCAAAGCCATCAAGTGGAGGCAGTAAGCAGTCAGTCACAAGTCAGGAAAACAGAGGAAGATGTAAAACTGATGAAGCAAATAAGCTAAAACTAAGCAGTCAGCAGCAAAGAGAATGGAAATCATAATCTGAGTGAAAACCAAGACTAGAAAGGTAGTCATAGGTTTTCCTGATCCAAGTTATTAAACCGAATGTCAAGATAAGAAATGTGTCATAACTCAGACTTCTGGGTTAAACACAACAAAATAAGGACAAAAATGCCAGGAAGTTACTAGCTGCAGGAGCACACTTTGGTACCTTTGTGTCCCGCAGCAACTCCTGCTCCCCCTGACTTTCACTCGGAATTTAATCAGCTTCCTTTCTGCACAAACTTTCACAATGATTTTCAGGTTGTCACTTCCACATTTTACTACTTATTATTTTTCCTTTTTTGTTTTGTTTTGTTTTCAGAATCACTTTCTTAGACAAGGTAGGTTTTCACAAAGGAAACAAAAAAATAAATAACTTACTCTACTTTTGGTTGAAAATCTCTTTTGAATTATTCTTTGATCTCTATCAAAGTAGCTGTTAAACACTTACCAGTGAGTTTCTGAAATACTGTAGTCACAATTTAACTCAGACATGACTATCTAGCTCTTGAGCTCTTCTCTCTGACATTTGGAACTGAATATAGTAGCTTAAATAAATGAATATGTCATTTCTCTGTTTTACTTTTCATGACCATTGATGTGATAGATATCAGAATGGAATTTTTTTTTTCATTTTCTACATTATGCCAATAAAGAGGGCAGAAAGATAATACTATCTTTAAATGGAATCCAGTGTCTCATGAGTATTCAAGACTTAAAGTAGCTGACATTGGCAAGGATTACAGAATAAAAAGCCCCAGTGATAGGTCTATAATAAAAATGTGGTTTTATCAGAGAAGACATTCTGCTTGCCTTGCTTCCTTTATCTGACATCTAATCAGACTGGAACTGGATTATACCAGGGAGAATTGTATTGTAGCACTGGACACCACCCATTCCTATAGGCTGAAAAGTGGTCATGATTCCTAGTTGGTCACATCTTTTCCTTTGCAAGGTAAATTATCCCACTCCCATGTATCTTCTAAGAAATTAACACCATAAACAAAACTTGGGTGCTCATACTACTGTTTTCCAAGTAATGATTAAGAACTATAATTTTTTGTCGATTTGAAGATTGTATAAAGGTCAAGGGGAAAAAAAAACCAACAATTTCTCTTTGTTGAGACTCTCAATACACAAAGGGCCTAAGAAATAGACATTATATTTTCTAAATATGTTTAAGGTGATGCTTTATTTTTCAAAAGCAACCCTAGTATAAAAAATAAATTTAATGTAATGAGTTCTTATTAGTTATACTGCCAATGAGAATAGAGCTAATACTTTATATTTTTCTGTTTCTGGGTTTTTAGATAATTTCCCATGCCTTAATGGATCTCTCAAAAACTTTACAAAATAGGTTGCACTTTGATAGGAGAAAAAAATCACAAAATTTATTAAATGCTTACTACTTTATGTTGGCATATTTGGATACTTGCAAATATATTACTTCTAATCCTTAAAACAATCTAGCGGAGTCAATTTATAGATTAAGAAAATGAGGCTCAAAAAGATCAATTTTTTGTTTCCTGAACACATGGAGAGTAAATGAAATTCATTCATTCATATATTCAAGTCTCTACTCACTTTTCCACTTGGATATGTTTGCATTATCTCAAACTTTATATGTTCAAAATTGAATTTATTGGCACTATCAAATCTGCTCCTCTTCATTTTCCCCTTCTCAAAAAGGACAATGCCATCCTCCCAATTGCTCAAGCCAAAAATGTTGGAATTACATTTTCTTTTATTTTTCCTCATCCCACATCAAGTTCATCAGCAAATACTATTAGTTCTACCTTATTTATTCTAAATGAAACCATTTCTCATCATTTGTGCTTCAATCACTTTGTTTTAACCATCATCACTCTATAGGACCATTTTCTTTTCTTTTGTATATTTTTAACTTTATTTTATTAGTTTCAAGTATATAGTACATTGGTTAGACATTTATATAGTCTATAAAATGATTCTCCTAATTGCTCTTTCTCTCCTCTGGCTCTCCACCTGGCCAATACAGTAATGCTAACTGTATTTCCTATTCCATGCTCTCCATCCCCGTGACCATCTATCAACTACTAATTTGTACTTCTTTAACCCTTCACCCCATTCTCCCAGGCCCCCAATCCCCTCTTCTCTTGCTGTCACCTGATTGTCCTCTATATTAGTGAGTCTATTTTAATGAGTCCGTTCTTTTTGTTCCTTAGATTCCTCACATGAGTGAAATCGTATGGTATTTATCTTTCTCTGTCTGACTTACTTCACTCAGCATAATATCCTCTAAGTCCAGAACCATTTTATACAGTCTCTCTAATTCCATAGTCTCTCTGTAGCCTATGCTATGCAAAGCAGCTAGGATATTCTATTGAAAAAATAAATCATATTAATGTCACTTTTGTGCTCACAACCTTATAAGAGCATAGTATTTCAGTCTAAGTGCTAACGATGGTCCTAAAGGTTTTACATGACTTATTTCACCTGTTCTTTCACTTTCTCACTAGCCCCACACAATGTACAATGGCCTTCTTCCTTGACCAGAGCAAACACACACTGCTACATGCCATTTGAAAATCCCTCTTTTTGGATGCTTCATCTCTTAGATAACCATCATGGCATCTCATTTCATTCAGGTCTCTGATCAAGCAATCTTATCACAAAGACTTTACCTAATTAATTTAAAATACCATGCTATTACTCTCCCCTTCTCTACTTTAATTTTATTCTAAGCACATTATCAACTTCTATAAAATTATTTAGTTAGTTTTATTAATCTTGTGTTATTAGAATGGTATCTCTAGAGACTAATGACTTTGTTTTGGCTTATTACTGTATCTCTAGCACAGAAAACAGTGTCTGGAACATAGAATACTATTAATGAGTATTTGAAATATTAACATATTCAACAAATATTTATTAAGTCTCAGAAATGTGCTAGACAATATCTTCTGAAAGATTTAAATCTAATGGAAAAAAATAAACACTGATCATGTAGTTAGTTATAAAAGTACTGAGTAATAAAATCAAGATTTACACAGTGGTGCTGGAGAAGGCAACAGTTAGGCATAAGCTACTTTAAGATATCTGAGAAGATATCCTAGATTGACTGTGAGTATGACTTAGATAGTCATAAAAGAAGATGGCAAAGCAAGAGAATTCCAAGAGACAGAACAGCAAGTGCAAAAGCTGCCAAGTATAGTGAAAGCAAGCAAAATTCACTTGAAAAGTTAAATAATTTTTAAGTTGAACAATTAAGCACATTTAGCAAAAAAAGAGTGGTGGAAAATAAACTAGAGAGGCTCATTTCATGCATTAATCTTTTTTTCTAAACACAATGGAATCTATGAAAACTAGAGTTTTTTCAAAGATCAGTTTAAAATAGGAACACTGGATTAAAATATGAAACATAGATGTGGAAATATAATTTAGGAAGCAAAGGAATAATATAGCATGGTAACAATTAACATAAAAAGTCCACAATGAATTATAAAAAAAAAATACTCTTGATTAAAAGAACAGCTTTTATTTGAGATAATAAAAAGTTCTGTAGATGAAAAGTGGTTGTACGACAATGTGAATGTGCTTAATGCCACTGAAGTGTACATTTAAATATTGTTAAAATGATAAATTTTAGGTTGTTTGTATTTTAGCACAATAAAAAATTAAAAGTTAAAATTTAATAAAAATAAAAAGCACAATAAAATACTAGACATATTTTTTAAAAAGATTTTAGATTTTATTAGTAATAGGGAACAAGAGGCTATGGAGTTAGGCATGATTCATAGATTTCTAGTTTAAACAGTTTGATGGGGCAGATTGTGAGATAATATGTAAGTGAAAATAAAAAGGAAGCAGTCAAATATGGAAATTGGAAGCCGAGAAAACAGGTCTAGACTGAAAATAGCAATGCGGGAGTTGTTGGCATGGAGATAGCAATTGGAGCCTTTGGAATAAGTGGTTTTGCTATGGAAGAATATATAGGAACAAGAAAAGTGGATTCATGGAGAATCTAACAGGAAAGTAAAGAAGGAAAAGAAATAGAAACCAGGAGAATATTTAACAGGAGTAGAGTGTTTCAAGGAGGGAGAAGTTAGGTAAAATTATGTTCGTAAACCATATACTATCTAAGGATTGTCTTTTTATTTGGTGACAAAAATAGCATCGATGACTTTAATAAAAGTACTTTGAGTGGAGGAATAAGGGTCTAAAATGGAATGGGTTGGAATGTGAGTGGGAAGTGGAAAAACTAGAGGAAAAGTAATTTAGAATACTCCTTAAGAGGTTGTTAAAAAGGGAACAAGAACTAGACAGCACCTGGACTGCTAGAAAAATCAAGGAGGTACTTATTTTTTTTTTTTTATAGGAAGGGAAAGACTTAAGAAGCAGGTATAAATGTCATAGGAAGATGCTTGTGGAAAGACAAAGTTTCAAGTAAGAAGAGAATGCTCTGGATTGATTCTCAAGATGTTTGAAAAGAGAATCAGATCCAGGTCATAGGTGATGTAAGAAGGGAGACCACTTTCATTATGACAGGAGGAAAGAATGTTCTCTTAGAACTGGAGAGTGAACAAAGAGGGTTGTCCGTGCCTCACGAAGCCATAGTTTTTGTAACACAATCAGCATCTTCTGTGAGAAAAAATATTCTGCGATATCCAAAATAATTTGTCTAAATACTTAGGATTTTACTAAAAGATTTTATTTGGATATTATCAAGGGGGCTTCTGTTCATGTTTCTAGATGTCTCCATTTCCAGACAAGTAGGGTAGTTACTTCTCTGAACGGGCATCTACTCCCATGTCCTCGTGTCTGTTTCCCCTGCCAAACCAAATCTTCATTTCCTTTGTGCCAAGCTGAGGGTTTGGTGCTCGAGATGCAAAAAGGAAAAAAAATATGGTTTTATAGTTCATTTATAAGTGAAACACAAATAGATGATTATAACCCAGTGGGTAAAATGCTAGAATGAGGGAAGTATTTTCACTATATTATCCCATATTACTAAGAAATGAGCTCCTGGAGTATAGAACATATCTTGTTTATCTTTGGCATCTCTTTAGCACAATTACTGTTATATACATCCAAAGAATTCAAAAATAATTATTGAACTACTGAAATATTGAAAATAGTAGTACAATATCTGTATTTATGAATACTATCAATGTAATAAAATATCCTAAAGATTTTTTGTCACGATTTCATTTTTGGTTTTCTGAATTGTCAGTCACTCCTAAGAATTTTTGCTAAGAAGGCAATTAATTAGAGTACTCGAAATTATGTACCTTTACCAAAAACTATACTTCTGATTTGAATCCTAAATACATGGCTTCTATCTACACTGTACTACTCATCTGCTTCTCTAAAATAACAGTACATTTTAAAGACTAACACTAATAGAAATCAGAGTATTTTAGCTCCCAATAATCATGTTGCATGTCAGAATTTATTAGTGCATATCCAATATTAACTTTGAAACACTAATGTTCTGTGGTTGTATACTGAGGCAATTTATAATTCCAGAAATAACTTGATAAAAACTTCATTTATTGAGTTC
The DNA here is from genome assembly GCF_902729225.1 of Pteropus medius. Taxonomy (NCBI): domain Eukaryota; kingdom Metazoa; phylum Chordata; class Mammalia; order Chiroptera; family Pteropodidae; genus Pteropus; species Pteropus medius. Next base: position 3,309,395 of record NW_024342474.1, on the reverse strand, counting down.
TCTTACAAGCTCATCTACAGCTCAGACTTATATGGCATTTACATTTAGAGACTGATAAGAGAGAATAGTTGAAATAAAATCTCTGTATATATATTGCCATTTCAAAATATTTAGAGAAATAGACTCGATCATTGTTTTTACTCTGAAGGATTGATGGCATTGTATAAATGGAAATATTGATTCATTGAGTTCTGATTATACTTCTGATTTCAAGGTGAATGCTCCTAGATGGTGGGATTTTCTTTGTTTTGTTATTTAAGATACACACGGTGGAGTTTATTATATATAATTAATGAAATATGATATTAATTAATTATATATCATTAATGCAATAAAATTATTGAACATAATCTTCAGAGGTAATTTTACACTTATGTGGATTTTTATCACTGTAAAATTTGCCTTTTCATTTTACTTTTTTCTTTGAGCAAGAGCTTTACGAAACATCTCTGCTGTGTTAAGGTCAGCAGCAGCAAAGAAACACAAATAATAGAGAATCTGACTCCAAAATTCTCCTTAGTCATTTTTTTTTTATTTCTTTTGGCCTTATATTTTAGACGCTGATAAACAATACAGCAATGGTCGAAGGCAGATTCTAGAAACCAATTGCTTGGGTTCAAATTCCAGCTCTGCCACTTATTTTCTGAACTACAACAAAATTTTCTATCTTAAGAGTACTTAGAAGAATTAAATAAATTAATGCATGAGAAGCACAAGAAGAGTGCCAGGTACACAGTAAGCACTCAGCATGTGTGAGGTGTATTGTCACTATGGTCCTGAAGCATATGGTTTTGGACTATTCTGAGCACTTTACCTAAATCTTCTTGGTTTGATTTTAATAATTCTAGTTCATGTTAACAGACAATCAATAGATTTTCTTGTTCAACTTAGAAATATAAATAAATAAGCAACATAAAAGTAAAGTTGAAGAAAATATACTGCTAAACTTTTGCCTAAGAGTTGACACAGCAATAATTTCATTAGCCTACCCATCACTGTAATGTTTAGAGAATAAAATTTTATAAGATCTTTGAATTTCAATTTCCACTATTTCAAACTACAAATTACTTCATTGCTGACAGTTGTCACATTCTATGTGTTACATCTTATTAGGCCATTATCATAAACTGCCAAGTAGGAAGAAAAGCACTCAATTATTTTTTTCTTAAAAGGATCATAGCAAAGCACATATTTTCCATTTGCAGAGTAAAATATGTGTATTGCTGAAGTGCAAGGAGGGAAAGGAAGACTAAAAAAATATGACCATTCAATCCATGTAATTAGAAATGAATTCTAGAAAAAATAAAATAATATAAATTGAAAGATTTTTAAAGAAAGTCAAACTTACAAATTTGATGATATTTTTTTTCTCTTTTTAACTTTAGACATTACCATAATAATTTACATTTCTTTTTGAAAACTAACACTGGTCTAGGCACAGTGCTAACTCCTTTACATTAATTATCTTCTTTAATCCTCAGTATAACAATGTTATTTGGTACTATTGTTATCTCTCACTAAATTTTAATAAAACACCAAAGCTCAGAGAGGTTAAGAGATTTGGTCAATATTACTCAGCTAATAAGTAGGGAAGTTTAAAGTCTAAGTGTTTTTTTTCTAGGACCCATGTTCTTAAACTATGCTATATTGCCTTTTAAAGTATTTATTAAAAATAGCCAAACCTCAAACTTTTCTGTAATATATTATTATTTTTATTCTGATATCCTGAAAAAAAGTTTTGATTTGAGTACAGAGACTTCAAGATTTTTAGAATATAAATGAACTGAATTCAAATTCTAGCTTTGTTACTGGAAAGCTTTTTGATCTTTGAGACAGTTTAAAGTTTATGAGCTTCAGTTTGCTCATCTATAAAATAAGTTTAATAATGCTGCCTCATATAGTTATTGTAAATTTTATATGAGTTAATGAGTTAATATATGTAAATCATGTAGACCAGTTCCTGGAAAAAAATATTCAATTAATTTTAGCAACAATTATTTGCCAAAAGTAAGAGCTTGGGCTCAGAAAGTTATTGAATTAATTAAAATTAAGTTCGACTATGAGTGGCAGAAAAATTGAAATGACAGTGGCTTTGTAAAGATAAAAGTTTGTTTCTATCTCACGTAAAAGTCTGGAGAATTATTTCAGGGCTAATGTGTCTCCTGTGTCAGGAACCCAGCTTATTCTATCTTAGTCTTCCAAGTATATTCTCCATTTCTTCAGTCAACTCATGGTCAACTTTGGCTTGACCATATCCATCCATATACATCTACATTCAAGTCAGCAGAGAATAAGGAAGACTAAAAAAGGAAGGGATAAAAGTATAGCTTATCTCTTAAAGAAGGTTCCTAGAAACTGACACATATAACTTGGTCTGACATGACTTTGGTTAGAAGTTAAAGACAAGGCATAATTAAGAGCAAATACAATCTTTATTCTAGGCATGAAAGAAGGGACAATCACTTTTCACAACAAAGGATTTCTTATAAAGTATTAGATGTCTGTATTACCTTTTACATTTTTAATAAATCCTCTGCCCTAGTTATATATTTTCTCCTATTACTTGCTCTCTTTGTATTTTTAAGTAGAAAAAGCAAAAAACAAGAGTTATTAGTCTGAAAAGGCAGCATAGCATGATGATAGCACTGTTTCTGGAAGAACATATAATGAAGAACCATAAATCTCTACTTTTTAAATCTCTTGTCTCAAAAGTAATAAATAACACATTTGTGATAAAATAACACATATTTTCCATGCAAATATTTTTGGAGAAACATGGGGAATAAATTAATATTTTTCAATAACCACTGCATGTCCTATTGAAGCACTTGGATAGTTCACCAAAATAATAGACAAAATATTGACTCTTTCAGTTAGTGTTTCTTGATTCAATCAAAAGATCACAGTTTTGTTTCTCATAAATAAAAGTGCATAAATTATATAATCCATAAGCAATCTCTAAAAATTAGGGTTTTTTTTTTTAATGTTAAACTTGGTATTTGTCTACATTTGGAAAAGTATAGAAAACAGAAAAAAAAAAGAGTAACTCTACATTGTAAAAACCTGATGAATACTACAAAAGCCAAGTGATTAAAGTCAACAACAGTGATAAATCAGGGTGATGGTATAATCTTGATATGATCCGAGGGTGGTGGTACTTTGTCTCCGTGGTCTTCCTCCTCAAAAACATAATCCCAGTCTTACCATGAATAAAACCTCAGATAAATTTCAATAGAAGAACACTTTGTAAAATACCTAACCACTACTCTTCAACTGTCAAAGTCATCACAAAGAAGGAAAATCTAAGAAACTGTCACAGCAAGAGGAGCCAGAAGATACGTAACAACGAAACATAATGTGTTATCTTAGATGGGACTCTGAAACATAAAAAGAATGTTAGGGGAAAAGTAAGGAAAGCTGAATACAGTATAGTTTTAGTTAACCAAAAATGTGTCCGTATTTGTTTCTTTAGTGGTGGCAAATGTACTATACTAATGTAAGATGTGAATAGTAACAGAAAATGAGTGTGGAGGTATGTAGGGACTCTGTACTATCTTTGCAACTTTTAAATAAAAAGTTTATTTAAAAGTCAATATTTTTGTGATTACACTACCTTTTATAAAAATATCAGTGGAATTTCTTCTTTTAAAACATTACCAGTTTTATAATTGGGCAACTCTCTAGAAAGTCATCAATAGAATGCTACTTTATTTTACAAATAAAAATATCATTCATGCAAATGATGCAAAGGCATAAAAACAGTTTGGAGATGGCAGAAATCTATGTAGTGTTTCTGCTGCTCATCTAGAGATAAGTTGAGTGATAAAAGAAACGAAATCCAGAATCCTCTTGGCCCTTAATTATTCTTGATTGTTATAGTTGAAGAACATCTAAAAGTCACCTAGGATAGTTTGCAGATTTCTTGCCTGCCTATGTTCTTTGGATAGGAAGTTCTGCTCAACAAAAACTTTGATCATAAAACAACTATTTGACATCTAATGACCTGCTTAGAATCTATCTATCTGGAATTGAAAAGATTTTTTGTTTATTTATTTGTTCATTTTACCTCCCCCGGCTAGTCCATAGAAGGAGCAAATAAATATTATTTCAAAAAACATTATAAATTTTTAGGAAAAACTGACCCATTACTGGTAAGTTAACTTCCTGTTTAATAAAAGATTATTTAGAATTACTGATACATGTCTTTCTAGTCTTGTTTGGAAAGTTTTTTTTTTTTTCTTTTGGTGTCTTGTATAATAGCAGAGGTATTAAATAATTCTGGTATGGCTTAATGTACACTCTGTCACATAATAAGACTATGTCACCTATGCCAAATTACATCTCTCCAAGCCTCAGTTTCCTCCTCTATAAAAGGTAGACATAAAACTTGACTCATGGGGTTGTTCTGAGGCATAAATAATATAATGTGTGTAAAGCTATTTTATAGTTCTAGGCAAAAAAAAAAAAATTGCTCTTCTGTGAGTAGTCACTTGAAATAGCAGGGGTTAGATAAAAGTATTATTCAAAGTTGATATTTTCAAATAGAAGATCTTTCTAGAAAAGAAAAAAGAAATAATGATTCTATTGTTTCCTCATCCATTACCCATAAAAATAGTACATATTTTACTTAGGTTAGGAATTGTAAGTTTTTCAGAATGAAAATCTTTCTTAATATCAAAACATTTGCCGATTCCCAAATAAAAATAATTTCACAGACAGTAATCATGACAATATTTGTTGACCATTATCTGTATTTGTATAATGCTTTTATTTAATATTAAATACATCAAATTAAATATATTTAATTTATTAATTCCAATTACATCTATTTACATTTTTAAAACTATAGTATACATATATGCAAGATCTAATAGTCCTTCATTCTAGAAAAAAAAATTGATGTGCATATGGCTTTTTGCGTGTATTCCTTGCAATAACACCAACGTTTTTATGAGTTCACGTTCCTCTGCTCTGCTCTGAAATCATGATTTAAACCATATCCTTTGAGTAATTAAAAATCTAAAAATCTCTGAAATGATTATATTGTCCTGAGACAATGTCATATCTGCTATTTAAGTGAATAAGACTTAAGATAGTGCTTTTGCTTCCCCACTGCTGTTGTTTGCATTCACTGACACTGACAACTTATCCTAAGTGTCATTCTTCTAGTATCTTTGTGAACAAAATACGTAATATGAAACAAAACCTGATCATCAACCTTAGAGACATTCTGCATTGTAAAAAAGACCTATGAAAATCGAAATAGCATGGAATTTCATTCTGTATTACAGATGAAGCAAATCAAGTGTCGACACAAGAAATATGCAATATAAGAGAGTAAATAAACTCTCCAGCTCTAGTCGCTGTTGGATGCAACAGTGACAGATACTGATGATCACAGCTGTCTCTGCCACACCTAGCCTTGTAAAATGAAAGATCTATATACAGACCATATTGCCTGCCAATCCTTCTAGAGAGCCACAGACCATAAATTCAGAGGCCCGGGCTGCTGAGCCATATGAGGTATCTATAAATTCATTACCCAACCAATAGTAATGATTCCTTGACATATGTAATTATGCACATGCTGTCTGCACTGGAAAACTTACAATTTTCTTGACCCAAAAAAAGTGGTTAGGAAATAGAATTTAAAAATGAATTACAGTTGGTGTGTTTGTTAGCTTATCACTTTTGTGTTCTCTGTCAACTCCACTCCAAAAAAAGACTTTGATCATGGAAATGGAGGTGACCTGGTTTGAAAATTGAGAAGAAAAGTTACATGCCTACTGAGAATGGGGCCTGGCAAAGAGAATGTCGGTTTAGAGGTAGGTCTTGCCAAATGTGAGCAGTACAACCAAGGGTGCACATCTATTAATCCATGGCAGATTCTGTGTGAGGACAACTCCTCTAGACTTTCACATAGAGTCGCAATAGGCTTGTGCCTAGAACTCTATTATCTGTGGAAGACAAAGAGGTGAGAGTGTAAAGGAGAACACTCCAGGCACAAGTTATAATAACAGTGATACTTTCCCAGTGGATTTTTCAAACAGTCTGAATTCTTCTGACATTCTGTCCTGGAGGAGTTAGACAAGCGGAGCTGCATCAGTTATTTGGCAACAAAAAGAAGTTGGCAGATGTGAGCCATCTAGAAATTACCTTCCTTTTTTAGCCAAAGGGGAAAAAAATAAAGGTATAGATTACCTATTGTGCTATTAAATTGCACCCTAAATACCGTATTATCCCCGGTAGGCAGTCTGGGAAAGTATGGAAACTATCACATAGAAAGTATGGAATACTTTCAAGTGGAAAGTATTATGAGTGGACAAAGAAGATAGAGTTAAATTCCAGGTGAAGAAATCTGAAAAGACACTGGTGGAGAAAGAGGTAGATTCAGCTATGAGCCCTGTAGAACACTAAAGACTCCCAAATCATTCTTCTCAGATCCATGCCTTGTCTCCTGGACATTCCCACCTAAATAAACCACAGAATCAATTACGGAATAAACTATATTACTTATCCTTTAGGATAAACCATAGAACACTTTATTTACCTCTGCAAAAAGCACCAACTACACTGCACTTAAATTGTAATTGAATGTTTCCCAACGATCCTCTCAGTTACAGTGAGCATCCCTGAGTCTAATTGATCTCCGTATCTTGGGGGCCTAGGATTGTGTTTATTTCTTTGAAATTTTTCAATAAGCATTTGTAGATTATATAAAATATTGACTTAATGAAGGATTGTTAATAAAATTCCGCTTTCTCATTTCTCAGATATATTTTTATTTTTATATTTTTTATTATTTTTTTCTCAGATATATTTTTAAACCAATTTGACACCAAAATTTATTTTACTCATTAATGTTATGAGCACAGACATTATGGGACTCTGATGTGTTCAAATTACAAAATGCAAATATCTCATTCTCCAATTGCAGAGACCACTAATGCCTGCAGAGGCTTGAACACTACAATGAGTGGGTTTTTCAATTTGCATAATAAGATGGCAAAACTAATAGTTCTTCTGCCACTTCTCCTAAACTTTTTTAAGTTAAAGATATTTTGCAAAAACAAAGAAAAAACGTATTTACTGCAACTTAAGGTAGCACTTGGAAATCTGATTTGTCAGCAACCTAGAAATGTACAAACATGGCAATGTTTTTTTTGTTTGTTTGCTTGTTTAATACATAGATTTAAGGGCTTTTTTTTTTTTTCTCAAATCAAAAGCTTTAAATAAGCTATGGACTTCCTAATGTCAGCTATATGTGAAGTCTCTTCTTGATTGCTAATGATGATTCCAATTCATATATATCGAATACTAGTTCGCATGGGTCCATGTCATCTAATTACTACATAGCCACAGTGTATGCTTATCTGAGCTCCCATTCATTTCTCCCCAATAACATCTCTCATATTGTTTTATTTATATATATATTTATTTATTTTTCAATTATAATGGCTACAATATTACATTTGCTTCAGGTGTACAGCATTGTGATTAGACATTTATATAACTTACAAAGTAATCACCTCAATAAATCTAGTACTTATTTGAGACCATGCATAGTTATTACAGTATAATTGACTATATTCCTTATGCTATACTTTATATTCTCATGACTATTTTGTAACTACCAATTTGTACTTCTTAATCCCTTCCCCTTTTTCACCCATCCCTTCAAACTCCCTCTCATCTGGCAACCATTAAAATGTTCTCTGTATCTATAAGTTTGTTTCTGTTTTTTTGTTTGCTTATTTTGTTTAGATTCCTGGTATAAGTGAAATCATATGGTATTTGTCTTTCTCTGTCTCACTCCACTCAGCACAACACTCTCTAGGTTCATCCATGTTTTTGCAAAATTAGCATCTCTCATATTGTTTTAAATTCCCTTGACCATATATTTCATTCACTTTCTCTGCCCAAGATGTAAGTATGGTATCATATGATCTCCTATTATCTCTCCACTTAAGAGAACTAAATTAGGATGGTAAGTATTCAATGAACTCGAACCTTATTAATGATATTAAAATATTTTCCTTATAATTCTTTCACTAATAAAAGTTTGAGAGATTAATGTTTCAAAAATATGTGAACTATAGAAAACAATGCATTCTTTCAAGACTGAAAACATTAGAATAGCAAATAAGTGCCCAATAAGGGATCATTTACTTCCATATATTATGAACTCTAAAGCAGTCATACTTTAAAGTATACTATAAAGTACTCATATTTGGAAATGTAATTCTTGGAAAATCTACGACCATGTATCATTCCTTCTTCTTAACCTGTAGATGGGACCTATGACCAGTTGGTATGTTTTTATAATAATATATTTTTAAATACTCTTTGTTTTCTCTCTTTTGTGTACTCCTATTTGCCATTATTGTTTACCTTCTTGATGTCACCTAAGTCATACCACTGAGTTGTTTATCATACCCCAAAGAGACAGGCAGGAGAATGATTACAAGTACATAATAGTAGCGTACAGGGAGGCACTAATTGTTATGTAAAGTATCCACTTCTTTCCTGACAAAACAACATCCTAAACCATTGTGGAATATAGCACATATATTTCAAGTTATTTACCCTAAGATTTTATTTCACTGCATAACAATATAAAAACTTAAATCATTTGTCATAACAATTTAGATTGCATATATACTTTCTTTTAATAATATATAATTCTTCTCAAAGTCCATTACTCAAGGTTGGAATTATGAAAACAAAGCTTAGGAGTTAAATGAAAAATAAAACAGAATTATATAAGAAAATATTATCAGCTATAGATATTGCTTTAGACTTTCCTCAGTACAAAACACTAGATAATGCTAAAATATCTCTGGGTTAGGCGCCAATTTCAAAATACTACCAAACATCAGCCACCTGTATTTAGTTGAACCAAATGTTAAACACTGAGGCGATATATAATATTTATGAGAAATAGAACACTGCTTTTTGGCAAAAAGAAAAACATGAATAAAATTGGATATTATATTTCATCAGTTCACATTTTTTCAGTTACTAATACACTTTTTATAAAAACTAATAAAGAACCAAAAAGAATATCAAACATTCTTTAAAATAATAATGACGTGTTCAGTAAACAAAATTGCATTTGGTAGTTTTTTCTGAATAAAAATAGTTTCAGAAAGAGTGGCACTAGTGAACTTGATGTCAGTGTCCTGAATGATGCAGGAGTTGTCATCTTTTGCATAGCTAACATTTTTTAAATTCATAGACTTCTAATAAGATTGTAACCTTCAGACGACATTTAAAATAAAATCTATTTTTCCTACTGGACACAATTTATCACTTTCTGGAAAATGTGTAGTCACAAAAAATGACTTTATTAGAAGCATTCAGTGAAATAGAGATGTTTTAGACTTTAGGAGGAAAATTTTAAAAAGACGAAGTTTGAAATAAATAATATTTCTCAGACAAGGCATTTCCTGTCCATTCATGAACAACTGGGTTAGAGAACCTCAAGGCAAAGCTTACTTCTTAAACAGCATCCTGTATAGCTGATAAGGGTTTTTATATTGACATTTTCTGCGGTTTTTCACTAGTCTCGTTTTAAAGCTATGGTTCCTATTGGTCCACATCCCTATGTTTCCTTTTAGATATTCTTCTCAAGAAATACACTTTCATAGATTAGTAAATGTGTGCACAAAGAAAAAACCATGACCTCAGGAAAATATCATGGAACAACAGTAATAAGTATTATGCAAGATGTCTGTCGTGATCTGGAGAATGAGGATTTGAAAAGTCGGGAGAGTGGGGAGAGATACAGTAAGTATGCATTTCTAAACTAAAAGAAAAAAAGGATATGTTTCCCAAATAATGGTATTTTTAAAACTTTGTGTATTATTTCTTAAAAAGAATTTGGGGTTAATTAAATGTGGGGCTTTGGGCACCATGCCAGCTGTTCTCATTATCATATTTCCATATTTTTAATTAGTTGAAGAGTTACAAATAAGCTTTCCCCACCAAAAGAAATTACCATGTAAGCTAATTATTGATAACAAAATCCTGAAGCTACTAAACAGTCTGATGATCTAGTTTGTTTAAAATTTTTTAATTTCTCATGTTCTAAAATATGAGAATTATATGTATAAAAGGGAGTTTTGTGGTTATACTAGCTTAGATTGTCATTTTCAGAAGCTGAGCTGCAGAGTGATTAACCGGCTTGCCTAAGGTCAGAAATGCAAAACTACCACACAAAGATATTCAGATAACAAAGTCAGTATAGAGTGATTGCCTATGATTTATTGTTAACAGTTCAAATCATTTCCTAACTCAAAGATAAAATCAGGTTGGAGGGTAAATACTGGTTACCCAAGACCTTACTCTTTATGTCCAGAAACAAAGATAAGAAGCAAAATAAAAGAATTAGACAAGTCCAATAATGGCCCCACAGAGAACAGGAACACTGATTCCTAAATTTTAAGCTGGTTAGAAATATCTTTTTTATAGACCAGTGTTTTGTACCATACACCTTATCACAATTCCCTTGAGGTACCTAGTAAATAATCAATTAAATAATACATCCATAAATACATAAATATATATGCACATAAGTGTACATAAGTAATACTTTAAATAGTTTTATAAACCCATACTCACGTAAGTTTAAAAAAATGCTACAAATCATCCTCCTAGGCGATTTCAACTGAAATATTAATTAAAACCTCAGAGTTCCTGCAGTTATTAAAGGCTTTGTGAATTCTGAGAAAAAGACGCCTCAACCAGCCCTGTACACACAGATTTTAAATGTCACATTTACCATTTCTTTAACTTATGTTGATCTAGGAACCCTTTCTGTTACGCTTATTAACATGCTGTAGAAATAGTATCCCAAAGAGCATGTTTGGAGAAATAATGTCTTAAGCATTCACCTCTATGCACAAAACAATTTGGTCTGAAGAATTAAAACATGAACGAATGCAATGAATGCTATACATGCTGCTTCTTTCTTCCATGTTAGTCTTTCTCTGCAAGCAACCCTCTTCCTGAGAAATTCCATGAACTCAATATGTTTCTTTATTTTTTAATTGAGGTATAATTGACATATAACATTATGTAATCTTAGGTGTCCAATGTAATGATTCAATATTTGTATGTATTGTGAAAAGATCATCACAATAAGTCTAATTAGCATCCATCACCATGTACAGTTACCAATTATTTTTCTTATGATGAGAACTTTTAAGATTTACTCTCTTAGATATATTTCTTTTCTTATGCAGAAAGAAGCGTCTCTTAGTTTTTGCTCATTTCTACACAGCTTAGGAAGCAGTATAATATATTAATTAGTGTGGAAAATAGAAAAACCAACTTGGCCGACAAAACAGTGTTTCTAAGACTCGAGAGTCTAGTGAAGGCTAAAATGTATGAGTACAATTTTTAGAGATTGCCTTGAGCACCACACAATTTAAAACAGTGCTCCATAACTCATAGAAAAGATTATTGTGAAGATGAAATGAGATACTTCATGCAAAGTTCTTAGCCCAATGCCTTACACAAAATACTCAGTAAGTAATAGTGCTGACAATAGCAATGTCCACTCACAAACTAAAGTGTGAAGTAGTCATTTTTTCCACTTTTATTTAATCAATTTTATTTGCCTTTTGATGCCCCACGCCGATCCCAGTACCATGCCAGGGAGACAGGACATTCAACTAAATTTGATATCCATGGTTAGATTTTCATAGCATTGTTATAGTCGATAGTTTAATTCGATTTAAATGCTTAGGAAGGAGTTCAGATGCCTTGATTTGCCTTTCACAGAGGCTGCTACTAAAATGTCCATTGTTCCATTCCTTCATGCTTCATTAGTTTCAATGATTCTGTTGCTGCTTCTATGCACTATATGGGGCTGAGAAATGACTGTATTCCTATTTACATGCCAAATTTAGGACTTGAGAATCCCATCTGACCTGACATACCATACCACAGTCATCATCTCTCCCAGATCCTGCCACTTTCACGGCACCATAACTGGGCAGCAGGAGATAATAATTAGAAATTCTTTGGAGTTTTGAATAGCTCTAACACTGGCATATCTTTTTGAGTATGTTTTCAACTATGTAGAGGCCAATTCTATCCAGTCTTCTAGACTTGTCAGAGGTCCTACCCAACTCTTTCTGTTTACCTTTTTATCTAACAGTGTCATCTCCTATTTGACTATGTTCTTTTTCAATCTAGGAATTATCTTCATACTCCACCCTTAGATTTTTTATTCTATTGTCATTATCTCTTGATAAGGAATACTGATCAGCCCTGGCAAAAGAGTGAAGGTGTCTCACAAACTGAGCCCCTGAGAAAAAGAAAATGAGGAGTTCAGGGGAGAAAAAAAAAACAAATAGGTTTCCAAATCAGACAAGGCCAAAAGAGCATTCGACAAACCATAAAGGACAAGGAATCAGAGATCCTGAACCTGAGAAAAGAATACACAGGAGCAGTCAAGAAAAAGTAGGTCATAACTTGGGCCAGCTTCCTAAGACAATGTGGGATTGTCCAATGTTAATTTTACGTTCCAATCACTGCATATTACATGGATGGGGGCTCCTTGTGTTCAACGTGTTTAAAAATAGTGATCAAGCCTTAAATATATGACAAATTTCTTATCAGTGCAATGAGAAATTTCACTTCCTACCAAAGGAAAATTTAGAAAGATGATCCTAGAGGTTGTAGAATGTTTGTTCTTTCCCTCGTACAACGTCCTGTGTTTCATTTGTCTACTTAAACATCAGTGTGTCACGTGTTAGCAGAGTATGTTGAGGGGGGTCTTACAGAATGAAAATTAATCATAGTGGTGGAGTTTAACCTATTTATATAATATAGTCCAACCAGTTACTTTTATGCCCATACATATGTAACTCTTGCTATTAGTAAATTTCATAAGCTGAAGAATAAGAAGAAGGAACTGAAACCATTAGTTCTACAAAATTTCTATTGTTTATTTTACTCAGCACTCTGGATTGGTGCCTAGAAGTTAATTTTCAGAAATCCATCTTATAGGAAAGCATATTTACGTTTGCAGAGACCAAACCCCAGGGGATGAAGCATAGCATTTTGATGAAAGTGACAACAATCTCCAGATTGATGTGAGTGATATGATGAACAGATTTTATCATCGTGCTCCAAAGGTTGTTTTTTCATTTTATTTTGTTTTGATTTGTTTGACATAGAACATTAGAAAAAAATTCTTTGTGCCTGAGAGCTGGTCCTTGTCACAGATACAAGTGGTTCTTGTCACAAAGAGTTGTACTTTATTGATATGATAAGCTTTAGGTATAACAAATTGCTATTTGTTTTCTATTTAGGCCATCCAGGATTTGTTTGTTTGTTTGGTTGGTTGATTTGATTTGTTTTACCTCCTCCCCTCCCTTTCTTAACTGCTTTTGCATTAACTGAGATTTTTTAAAACATTGCATTTTATTTTCTCTGTTGATTTTCCGTTATACATATTTCTTGTACTTTTTTGTGTGGTTAATCTAGGAATGATAACTTGCATCCTTAAATTACAACAGTGTACCAAAAATTATTATACATTCAAATATAATGGAAGAAACTAAAAATAGTATTCTTTCATTTACTCTGATCCCATATTTAGAGCCAATTTTACACATTTTACTTTTACATGTCTTATTAAAGCCATGAGCCATTATTTTTGATTTAAGCAATTCATTAAGTTTAAAGAATTTGAAAAAATATTTTTTATATTTTAGATATATTTTCCAGTTTTGATACTATTTGTTTGTGTAGATCTAATGTTCCATCTAGCATAATTTTCCTTCTATTTAAATTTCTTTAATATTTTTTGTGGGGATTCTATTGGTAAAAAGTTCTCAGTTTTTATCAGAAAACATCTCTATTTTCCCTTCATTTGTTAAGTATGTCTATGTCCTATAAATAATTCTAGGTTGACAGTTTTTTCCTTTTAGCACTTTAAAGATGACATTTGTTTTGTTCTAGTTTGCACTATTTCTGATAAGTCAATAGTCATGCTTATTGTTGATCCTCTGTATATTGTGTGTCTATTTTCACCCTCTAGCTGTATTTAAGCTTTTATCTTTACTTTTATTTTCAAGCAATTTAACTATAATATTCCATGCATTCTTTACATTAAAAGGCTTGTAGACAATGGGCTTTTTGGATCTTTGGATTAAACATTTTCCACAAATTTGAAATTTTCCAGCCAATTATCTTTTAAATATTTTTCTTTCTCAATTTATTTTCTCATTCTGAGATTTCAAGTAATTAAGTTAGAACACATAATATTGTTCACAGGTCATTGAAGCTCCATTCACTTTTTAAAATCTTTTTTTGAGGTCTGTGTTTGTTTAGATGCCTCCTATTGCTCTGTGTCAAATTCACTGATCCTTTTTTCTACAGTTTCCAATTCATTGTTAAGCCCGGCAGGTGAATTTTTTGTTCCATAACTGGAATATCTCAATTCTAGAATTTCCATTTAGTTGTTTAATAGTATGCATTTGTCAATTGGTACTTCTTATCTCCTCACTCATTGTGTCCATCATTTTCATTAAATTCCTAAGTACTTTTAGAATATTTGTTTTAAAGTACTTACCCACTAACTCCAAGATGTTTTTCATATCTGGGTCTATTTAAATTGATTAGTGTTGTCATTAGTTATGAGTAATTTTTTCTGCTCCATCTTTCAAATAAGTTTTTATCTTATGTTGATATAGATGTTATACTATTCAGAATCTAGATATTGTTATTTTTCTGTAAAGATTGCTAATTTTATTCTGATAAGTAGTTAATTTACTAGCAAAGTAGCTTAATACTTTCAAGTCATATTTTTAAACTTTTTTATGTCACATACAAAATAACCCTAACTCTAATGCTAAAGGTGTCCTACTCCTAAGATGTAGCCTTTTCAATATTTTGACTGAATCTTGAATGTTTCACGATGTCTCTTTGCTCTGGATCATCCTAAATCCCATATCTCCCAGAAATTTGTGACTTCCTAAACTTCTATTCAGAGCACAGCCCCCCAGTAGCTGTTCTGTTAGGTCCCATGGAGTTTCACCCTGTACAGGCTCAGCTTAGTAATTCACCAAAAACATAAGGGACCTTAGATTTCTGCAGCAGATTTCTCTGATCATTTTGCTTCTCTGAAGTACTCTGCACTGACTACCTGAACCTCTGAACTTAGCTCCGTCAGCTCAGCAGGACCACTCTGCTCTGTTTGAGTTTTACTTCGTAGACTTCAGTTTATTACCTGCATTCAAACAGAAAGCCTGGAAGATTATAGGCCTCACTTTGTGTGTTTTCCTTCTCTTAGGAATTATACTCATGAGCTTCCTGTTGTCCAATGGCTGAAAACATTGTGTAATAATAGATCAAATAATGCAATCATCTTAGAATCCTGTAGGTCAGAAGTCCAACAGAGGTGGACAGAAATAAGTTGTATTTCAGTGATGAGACAAACCTAGGATAATGGGATAGATATCTGGTTCAAAGAGGAAGAAAATTGAAGAAAAAAAAGAGTCAATGGTGACATGCAACTTCAAAATCCACCAGGCAAATTCCATTAGGTTTCAAAGGTTGAGAATAATCCTCTGTGGCTTGCAATTCTGTCCTCTGAGTTTGAAACTCCAATATCTAGGCTCATGTCTTTGCCCTCTAAGGTATCCTTTTTTTTTTTTTTTCTATGAAAAATAGCTTGTGTTTGCCATTAAGTAGCTTTTCAACTTGTTTCTTGCCTGTAGACTTTTGGAGGATTTGACTACTTTCTTTCACTTATCTCTTTCCTTTTGGTCCAAGCTGGAAGTATTTCTGATGATATTAAATTCTCAAGAACTTTCTAGGTATCCCATGTATGTCATGGGATTCACTCTATTAGATAAGATAATCATCTACAGATCTTTTCTATATAATCTTCTCTCTATTTTTGATTTCCTCTGAGATGGCTGAGGGAATCTGAATCACACCATAATCTCTTCAATGAGCCATTTGTGTGACTGAATATTCTGACCTTTTGTTATCCTGAAGTTATTAGCAAAAAGTTGAGCAAAGCCTTGGCTTTTTCTTGGGAGCACTCTTTCCTGATAATGAATCCTTTTAGTTTAGGATCTTTTGCCATCTGGGTAGGCTAAGAAATTCCCAGCTCATTATGTCCTGGTCCCATGTTAACAATTCTATCCTCAATTTATCTCTCTCATCTTGCATTTTACTATAAGCAACAAGGAAAAAAAGACTCACCTTCAACACTTTGCTTAGAAATCTCAGCTAAATATCCAAATTCATCAGATACTCACTTCCTTCTGGAAATTCACCAGAAATGCCTTTAATATCCATATAACTACTAACAGGAATTTCATGATTATTTAAGCTTTCTCTAAAGTGATTTAAGTTTTCTCCATAATGCTCCTCACTTCCTTTTGAGTCCTCACTGGTAGTCATTACTGTCCAAATTTTTACTAATAGTCTATTCAAGACCATTTTATGCTTTTTCTATCATGTTCCTTAACATTTTTCTAGCCTCTGATCACTGTCCAATTCCAAAGCCACTCATTTAGGTATTACAGTAGGACCTTCTTCTAGACACCCAATTCTGTATTAGCATTCTATTGCTGCTGTAATAAATTCCACTTACTTAGGGGCTTAAACGATGCAAACTTATTATTATATAGCTCTGTAGGTCAGAAGCCTGGGTCTTATTAGGCTAAATTAAGGTATCATCAGGGCTGTTTCTTTCTAGAGATCTAGGAGACAATCCATTACCTTGCCTGTTCCAGCATTCTTAGAGGTGGCTAGTATTCCTTGGTTCATAGTTCCTCTCCTTCACTTTCAAAGATAGCAACAATGGATTGAGTCCTTCTCACATCACATGTCTCTTCTCTTTTCCTCCTTTTTCTGTCTCATCTTTCTAACTCAGTTTAGAAAGGTTTTACTTGTTTAAGGATTCACATAATCAGATTGAGCCCACCCAGATAACCCAGAAGGATAATCTCCCTTTTCAAGGTGCATCTGCAAATTCCCTTTTTGTCATGTAAGGTAATATATTCTCAGGTTCTGGGGATTAAGATACGAACAGTTTGGGGGGAGCCATTATCCAACCAATCACAATTTGTTTCCTAACATTTTTGTAACTTTTACAGTTGTTTGCTGCAGAAGAGCTAGTCCGTTACTAGATATTCCACCATACCAGAAGTTGTAAATGAAGAATAGAAGTTTGCGAGATAGTTTTATGTCACCGTGCTTTTTGTTTTAAGAGGGACATCTTAATCTTATAGCCGATAGAATTTATTTCATTTATTTATCATATCATTTAATATATTCTTTGGGGAATGTCATATTTTATAAATTTGAAGAAATATGTTAATAAATCTCACTTCATCAACAAAGATTGAAATATTAGAATCCCGAAGATGTAAGTCTTCAAAATTAACATAATTCCAAAGCTGAGAAATAAAAAATAATTGATTGTAAACTATGTTTATTTTAATGCTATGTGATACTATTCTGCATACTAGTAGACAGAAATATTCACCATTTTGTCATAATCTGTCTTGAGTTACATAAGTTTTGAATTATGAAAAGACTTTGGAAAGACAGACTCTGCATAACTGCTTTATACTAGTAAAACATTTTGTTATAAAGAATCCTGATCAAGATGTTACAGAAAACATCTGAAATATAAAGATAAACATAAATAAAACATAAAATATTTTATAAAAATACAACAATTTTTTTTGCATTGAATCTGTTCTAAGTATGTGATTAGTGAATTGTAGTAGAGGGAAAGATAATTGCAAAACTCCTTAAGAAATATGTGGGAAAGAGGATATGGTAATATTTTATAAGTTGGCATTGGTTAAAAGTTAGGAAATGTTAATGCATTCATGCCAAAGTATGTCTGGAAGATGTGTAAAATACAGCAAAGGGCAGAAAAATAAAAACTTCATCACAATTAGTTTTATGTTTTATTTTAACTAGAAATAAAACATATTTTCTTATATTGGACAAGCTGGCTAAACTTGGAAAATCTTGATTAAATAATAAAAATAGAAAGAGAGCCCTAATTATCTTAAGCATGTAGCATCATTTTTGTCCAAAAATATTCTAAATTTATTCTCAGTGCTATTTTAAACACCAAGGTGTTTTGCTAAATTACAATATAAATATCAAACTCTGGAATTTTAAAAGTTGTAAATGAAATAAAACAAAAATCAAGAGGATAAACTATTAATTGTTGCCCTTGACATATAATTAATAATGCCTTGCTTAAGTATGTAGAGTTTTATAATTTGCAAAACATGTTCATAATCCTCATTTTTTCCCTATAACTCTGAGACAGCAAAGTGAAGAAAAGGCTTAGGAAAGAGGGTGGTAGGATTTAAAGTTTACAGAAGACTTTTATTTTTGCTTCTAAGTCCATTTTTAACTTTTAATTCTTTGCTTTCAAATTCTGATAATGTTTGACTGAATGAAAGCTAAAAGTTTATGAAGGAAAATTCCTTGCCCCACTTTCTAAAATAATGCAAGAGCAGAATCGGAAATGCCTTTAACATAACTAATCCAAGTGATACAAAAGCAGAAAACAGAAAATGTCAATATTATTGAATAGAATATTTTATAAAATCAAGGTACAGCAGGTAAAATCGATGGCAAACATAAATTTATGCCAAGGAAATCTCTTACCTGAATTCTTTCAATGTTATACTTGAGACCACCTAAACACTTCAGCTATTATAAAATGTAATTTCAGATTTATTTAAGAAGCCAGGTGTTTTCCTTCAAAGTCTCTGCTAACAAATTATGTAACTCCTTAGAGACTGATTGAATTATGTATTTTTGAAGAATGGGGATATAAGATATAATGTGTAAAATAAATTGACCCAATTACAATTACTTTGGTTAAATCTATGAAACCGTGCTATATTTTAGCAGAGATGATTCTCTAGGAAATCTTAAATCTGACAAATTCCTTTTAAGAAATTATCTTTCTTCTGGGTTTGATCCAGATTAAAGACAGGAGATGTGTTCTATTTTCCTTCTTCCTTTTTTCCCCATTCTTTCTACAAATTTTTGTGTAAGTAACCATCATGGCTATACAGCAAAGCTTTGGCAGTGAGATAGTCCCAAGTACTATAATTGGGAAGTTGGAGAGGAGAAGGAGGAGATGATAACTCGATTCAGTGTCATAAAATGTCATAAATGCTATAATACAGAATTCTAAAAGAAATGATACTGAAAGATTTCTCTTCACTCAACACCCTTTTCTGGTTCCTTTCTGAGAGGACTTGTCTTAATACACTGGTATTTGATTTCCATTTAACAGGAGGCAATAAAATAATGAAAAGTTAAAGAAAGGTAAAAGGTAAAGGTAAAGAAGAAATTAATATCTAAGTGTGTATTCTCATAAATTGGGAAAATACATTTGATGTCACTAGGAAGAGATCTCAATAAAATTATTCAGTTTGGGAAGTGTTCTATCCCTGCTCAGGTTTTCATGTCTGTTTTACCTAAATATTTCACTGCAGGCTTGGAGATACTGCTTCTATCAAGTTTTCTAAACATGCACATTAAGAAACCAGACTAAGATTTCCATCATAGTGGATAACTTAATCCAAATTCACTAACGTTTGTTTTTCCAACAAGAGTGCGGCTAGTTTAATGTTCTGGTGTTTAAAAATCATTCTGATTTTATGTCCACATATTTTAATGAGCTCTTTGGGAAGAGACAAATTTTTTTCATTTATTTTTAATAAATTATTTTTACTTATCCTTAAATATATGTTTAAAATGAAATAACATTAATATTCGTAAAACAAATCACAATAAAGAATTGTTAATTTAAAGTAAAAGTATCCATTGCATAAATTCACTGAATTTGCATTTATTAAAGTAATCTGTCTTTAACTTTGAGATTAGCTTCTTTATGATAGCTTCATGCAAATGGAGGTACATAGATATCTTTGCTTCTGGCATCACTAATTTAAAATATTTATGAGCTTATCACTATTATGCTAAGACTTGAACATAGTATATATTTCATGTATCCTCATTCTATAAATTTATAAACAAAGAATTTTCTAATGTAAAAAAAGTAAAACATAAATAAATCTCACCAAACAAGGAGACTAGAAAGTGCTATTCAGAATAATAAAATTCTACATGCATACCTCTGCTAACCACACATAAGGCCTAACTACAGATTTAGCATATACTTTTCTTTGGTAGATGGTACTGAAATCAGCTACCATTCACTTTGGTAGATGATACTATAGCCAGGTAGTTCAGAAGATCATCAATCTCTGAAGCTAACAGCCAAGAATAAGACCTAATCACGCAATGGGGTGGGCAGGGGTCTAGTGGCCACACTGCTTTCATGGCTCAGCATTGAGGATGGTCAGGTTCAAATGCAAGCAGCTTCACCTATGCCACAACAGAATCAACTAGATGCTTCTTTGTGCTTGAAAGGAGAAATGCCTCCTCCTACACCCCACCTAAATGAGACTATTTCCTCACTTTGTTCAAGTCTATGTCAAAGCTTCCTTTGATTTGCTTGATTGACGGATCCCAGTATGGATTTCAGCTCCAGGCCAAATATTCTATATGTGATTTTTTTCAGGCTCAACTGCAGGCAATTATAAAGGCATTACCCAGCAGTCCTCACAGAGGAAAACTTCCCTTTCCACAGTAGATTTGCTGTACAAACAGTGAATTGCAGTCTCTGAAGGGAGTGGCAGTTGAGGCACCATAGCTGGCCATGCTTATATGCATATCTGCAGGCCTAGCCCAGGTTATCTTTGTTCAGAGGCCTCTTTTTCCTGGGTCCTTGTGGGGAACGAGTGGAGGGGAACCTTGAAGACACTTTTCTTGACTCTGTGTCAGTACTCAGTACTTTTCCACTCCTAGCTCTTTCTTCTCACCCTCTCCTGTGCCCACTGTGTCCATACAACTGCAGGAAGCTGTTTTTTCAGTGATCTCTCAATAGTGAGTCGCCCCCATGGCTATACCGTCCACCTTACCATTGCCCTGTGAGCCATTCCATGAGGGAAAATGGAAGGAGAGGAGAGGGAAGGTCAGTATTTTCTCTGGTTTAGATTTTGCTTATACTAGAACAGTAAATTATGAAAAGCTTGACTGTTACTTTCATTTTTGGCTTGTTTTAAGTTATTACTTAAAAAGCAGCTATTATAAATAATGCAGTACAGTGGAGCATATAAACAGTATTTATGTAACTCATCACTGCACCCCTTGATGTTGGTCTTAATATTATTACCATTTATTTGTAAGCAAAATAAAATTCAGAGACGCTAACTACCAAAGTTACAAAGTTAATTTCAGAATTAGAACTAGAATAAGTTCTATCACATTCAATGCCCTACATCTTTTTTTTTTTTTTTTTTTTTGGTCTACTGAAGTATAGCTACTTTTCTAATAAATAGATGCTCAACAATATTTGTTAAATTAAATCGAAATGTTCATATTCTTGATAAATAGAAGCTGAGATTCAGAGCTAGTCTAAAATTAGCTCACCTGCTTTTCTTCCAAAATTAATTAGACTATCTTGCCCAAGTTTCAGCAATCTGTTTTTCATGATTTAATAATATTTAGAGTTTCTAATTTTATTATAGAATTTTTTGTTGCACAGCATCAAAAGAAGTAAGGTGAACGAGATTTGAAGTGTCAGAAATGTCTTAATTCTGAATCATTGAGTCAGTCAGCCAGTCAATTAAAAGATAAACAATAATAAAGTAGAAAAAAAAAATAGAAGGGGAGAAAAGGTCAGGAATATTTTTTTCTTCACAAGCATACTTGTTTCTGTAAATAGTTTTAATGAATCATTTTTAAATCGAATAAGAAACAGATGTCAGTTAATTAGAGATTTGAATTTAATGACATGGCTGCATAGGTATGGCACACCAAACATCTGTGTACTAGTACCTAACATTAACTTAATTTTTTACAGAAATCATTTACATTTTTCTTCATTTTCAATAAATTGTTTTTCACCACACAAATAACATTGTAGCTGTGAAGTTGTTACCATCTACAGTTTTACCATAGTAAATTCTGCATTCTGTAGAAATCATGTGCAAGAATAACAAACTACAATAAATTAATTCTAAATTATGTAGACATTACATTCTTTGTACCACGGGAGGAGATTTAAGGATTACTAGGATTAATAGGTCATACCAAATGCAATTGTAAGTGTCAGTTTAGGATTTGAGCATTTGCAGATTTCACTTTATTCCTGCTGTGTACCATTATACTTGTGAAATACAAGAACAAGTCTAATGCTTAATGTCTAAGCAATGTATTTGGATAAATAATGCAATTTTATTCTCATTAAAAATCTAACTTAAAAATATATATGTATTTACTGAGTATTTAACATGTGTTAGGCCCTGGGTAAATCACTTTGAATATATTATTTCATTTGGTCCTTTAACAGTCCCATGAGACAGTAATGACTATTCACATTTACAAATAAGGAAACTAAGGTCCAGTAAGGTTATAGTAACTTGCCAAGAGTCACAAAGCTAGCAAGTGACAGAGGTGTATTTAAAAAGAGTTTTCCTGTTCTCCTGTTGCCCTCAACCTCTAGGTGCATTGCCTTTGAGATATTTGCCCTCTTCCTAGCAGGATTCAGTAAGTGGGACAGTTTCTATTGACCTCTTTTCTTTTAGTTACACAAGTCCATTAATTATAGAATTCAGGACTATTCAACTTACTTTCTTAGGCTACCCAAGGTCATTGTTTGGATCCAATTTTTAATACATATTTTAGGATTCAAGAGGAGTTGAACCAACATCAGTAAATTCAAAAAAGCTGCTAAAATTCAAGCATATATGGGACAGACATTGGGACCTAGATCAAGGTTCTCCACATTCGGATTAAATACCCTCTGCTATTAGGGGAGAGTGATGGTAACTTGCTAGCAGCTCCTTGAACAGGCACCTAGGGAATATAAGACATTCTCCAGGTTCAAGTAGAGTACTAGAGAAAGTGGGTTTTGCTTTAAAACTAAGATAAATTTCTGTGAAGAGGAGAGTTAAAAGCACAGCCTTGGTCACTCTCCTGGTAAAGGGGCCCCCAGTGTAGTTCCTGAAAACTGGGGTTCCAGTGCCTCGAAAAGAAGAAACTGCTGGTTGAAACAACTTTCTATTTGGAAAAAAAAAAAAGTGTCATACATACAATAGAATGAAAAATCCAGTAGAGGACAAGGGGATGGAGGAGAGTCAAATTAAATGGAGTTGACCAGAAAGAAAAACATGAGAACCCAGACTGGAAAAACAAGGGCAAAGGCAGAGCTTTTGCAGAGATGCTAAGAACTAAGATGGAGATTCAAGAAGTGGAGAGGTAAAGAAAGGCATAGAGGACTATGGTGCCTGGGCTAGAGTCAGAACTTGCTGGAAGTGGCACAGAATTTTGCAATGGAAATCACAAAATTTTGCATTAGTGCCACAAAGGCCCTCAGAGCATCTTATCCAACAGTGAATGGTTCCACTGGTACTTGAAAAAAATTCTGCAGAATTTCTCTTTTAAGGAGAAACTAAAATAACACACTATGTAAAAAAAGAAAATTAAAAAAAAAACACGAAAGATGACATACTGATCATTATATTTATGTAAAATTCTATAAAAGTCAAAGTGACAAAATTGATCAGTCATCCCTGATCAGTATTTTTCCATACACGTGAAATCTCATACATTGCTATACATGTGAAATCAAAATAGCATAGTTTTTTGGAAAAGAGTTTGACATTTTATTAAGAAGTTAAACATATATCTACCATATCACCCAGAAATTTCAAAAACTCCTATTCTTATGTATTTACTCAGGAGAAATATATGTCCACACACAGACTTACATCCAGATGTTCAAAGCAGTATAATTTAAACTAGCTAAACCTTGAAACAATTGAAATGCTGTGATCTGGTAAATGGATAAATAAATTGTGGTATATTAATATGAAGGAATACCCCTCATTAATAAGGAGAAATTAACTACTGATACAGGTGTTAACATGGATGAACTAAAATATATTGTGTGAAAAAAAAAACAAAACAGAAAAGGTGATATACTGATGATTATATTTATATAAAATTTTATGAAAATCAAAGTGACAGAATTGATCAGTAATCACCAAGGGTCAGGAGTTGAGGGAGAATACTGTCCCTCAAAGGACTCAAGGGAATTTTTCAGCTTGGAAATAATCTTTATGTTGATTGTGGTAAAGGTTACATGACCATCTACATTTTCCCAAACTCATCAAACTCTAAATTTAACTTTAAAATTAGTGAATTTTATTGTAGGTAAATTTTACCTCAGTAAAGCTGTTGAGAAAATATTATGTATTTAACACTATGCATTAAAGTCACTTGAAATTATGTTTTTCTCTTTTGGTTATGCCACCAGCTTTATTTCATATACAAGGTCCATTTGTTTTAATGTTTTTAACTTCTTATGAATTAGTTTTTCTCCCATTTTGCTTTAATTTTATTTCTTCTTAAGTTATTAAATACATTTACATGTATTCATATTCACAGAAGCCTTGTTTCTATTCCACACTTTTTACATTGTTCCTTTTCCTCACCTGGAGGATCAATTACTACTGAATTTTTGGTTTTCTCTTTCATCATTCCTTTTAGAATACCTAAACGTTCTTCTCCCTTAATTACTTACAAACCCTTCCTTCATTACTTAATAGGTAGAATATTATAAATAACATCAGCACTTTGCTTATGTTACCTAATAAGATATTCTGTAAATTACTCTAAATAAGTATATGGAAATGTTTCTTATCTCTTTTACCATCTATAATACAAATATTAACCTCAAGCAGAGGGAACATAAACTGTTTAGAAAATAGAGTAAGCTTGCTGATAGTTGCATAGGTTTCAAATGAGAGTAGAATTATGTCACTTTTAATTTGAAGATTGGGGAAAAGAAAAGATAAAGGAAAAGGACATACTACTTTATTTTATTTTTTGTATTAGATAATAAATATAACAAATATAAACACACAATGTATTGATGTAAAAAAAATTAGAACACAACTACAAATCTCTAAATACCGAAATATAAAACATAGGTATTTATTCTTTTTATCCAGTAACCTAATGACTAGAAATGTACTCAAAATATAAATTGACAAAAATACAAAATGACTTTTGCGTTATGAATTTTTGTGCCATTAATGGTGATTGTAAAAGACTGGCTATAATCTAAAAGTCCTCAGTAGAACAGGGCTGTTTGAATAAATGATGATACATTCAGACAGTGGAGTACTACATATGGTAAAAAGGGATAGGAAACATTTCCATACATTTATATGAAGTAATCTACAGAATATTCCTTTCATGAAATTCTTTTTTGCCAAACCAATCAGTATAGTTCATCTGGCCAAGAAAAAATAAGAAATATTGGTTCCTATTGGAATGTCATGGAAATAGTCCTTTGAGACTCTGAGTACTTAGTCTGAGAAATTCCTTTATTGGACATTAGGAAATAGTCATCATAAACTATCCATTAATTAAGTAATTTACTTATTCACTTAATAATCACACAATGTAGTGCTGAACAGAACTTAGAATTTATCTAGCCCTATGTATTCATTTTATAGATGAAAAACTTGAGGACTGAGGGTTTACCACTCTTCTATAACATTTTAATTTAAGAATCATGTCTGCAAGGAATCCTCCATATCCTGTTTAATCTCTTTTGATGTCTGCACCTGAAACACTAGCTCTTTGAAAAAATGGAAAGTCAAATTTTAAAAATTTGCAATATACATATGTTGTATCCTATGAATAATATATGTTTGATACATTGTATTCTACTCCTTTTTTTCTTTAAATCATCTCTTCCTTCCACTCATCACTTTTGTTTTAAATTCTGAAATCTTTGATTAGATGTGAGTTACTGCTTCAGGTTCCTCCATTTCTTAGTAGCACTACTGGTTTCAATGAACATTTTTTTTTTTTTACTGTTACAATTTTTCTGTTTCATAGCTTACCTTCACTGTATCAGGAATTCTGAGGTTGTCTTTTTATTCGACTAATCCATGATTGAAAAGTTTTAGTTGTTCCCATCTCACAAAAGGACAAAGCAGTCTGGCTGTACTTTCTTAAAAGAAAGTACACCTTACCAGTAATATTTCCTTATGTGTATTGCCCTTGGGCTGCCTAACTGGATCTCCTCCTTAGCACTTAAGACTTTTTCTCACCAAATATATATTCCTCATAGAAAGATAACTTTTCTGGTATTATAACATTTGTGAATTTATATCTGGCACATATTCACCACACAGTTGTATATAACCCATAAATGTGAGTGAAAAAAAAAACTGTAAAAACACGAGAAAATGGAAAGCAATGTAACATTTAGTCATAGACCACCATTTATTGACTGCAAGAGACTCTTAGCATCCTAATGCATATTAAAAGCCCAATGTAAACCTACAGTAGGATTGCATTAATGTATTGAATGAGACTTTGGCTAACGAGTAGCATAGACTCAAACAAATATCTGGCATCAAAATATACTACCCTACTTACTTACTTCCTTTACATCTAATTTGAATTGTCTACTTTCTCCCATCTCAGGGGGGCAGATTGATGATACAGTGGTAACCTTGCTAGTACTTTTCGGCAACCTAGTGAGCCCAGAGTGACATTCTGCTACATTAAGTGTGAAGGCTCTGCAACTGGGAATGTGGTTTACTAAGGACCTTTGTGACACTGTGGATTATATGTGGAACATCAACTTGGTCCCTAAAACACTGTAAAATTAATATTTTTTTTTACAAAGACAGCTGGACACCAAAGGCAATTCTGTGAGTGCTGCATTTCTTATATTATTCTGCTATGCTATTTTTGCCTTTGCTATAAATAGCATAAAAAATGAATGGCAGTTTCATAGTCTAAAAAAATTGGAGCATTCTTTACATTTATTTATTGCATTCTTATAAGTCTTAAAACATGAGGAATGACAACATAATTACATCTTGCTTTACCCATAATGTAAAAGTAATTTTTTTAGTACCTCTACTTTATGTGTATAAATCCCTTAGTAATCTCAGATGAATCATCAAAAGGCAGATATAAAATAACTTACAATTATAAAGAAGTTAAAAATATTTGAGAAATAAGAGTGTAATTTAAAAGAACTAAAACACGTTCTAAAGTGAATCACAGTATGTTTTATCAAGGCAAAGAGAGTTTCAAAGATAGTTTAACTGAAATTAAGACATTTTTGCTTTTTAACCAGGATTTTCTCTTTTAAAGATTTTCGTGATTTCTTATCCAGCTCTCTGAAACTTCCTAATATATCAGAAAGGGGTAGTGTAACTTCTTGATACATCACAAAAGACATTTTGAAGGATTTTTATCCATTAACTCTTTGTCTTGCTCAAGAAGTGTTATCTGTTTACTGCTGTTAATAATTTCTCAGCATTAATAATCAAATATGTCTCAAATTTGACTCAAAACCTAGATTTCTGAATAATAAATCAAATTCTCTGAATCTTAACTGAATTTTGGTGATATCCTAGAAATACAAGTAGTATTTCCAAATCAGTATATTTGATCTTCATTTATACACATTTGCTAAGTATACAGATGTTTTTCACAAACCCATCCATGTGAAAACTTGATCTATTTGGCTACTGGAAAAAGCAATTCTAAGCACACTCACTAATTTCCTCTTCATAAAGGGACAGAATAGTAGGCCATAGCAATATAATTCGTTTAATTTATTTAAACTCAAATAATCACTACTTTGCTTTTAACATAATTGAATTAAATTTAATCCAAACCATTTAAAAACTGGTGAATTAAATTTAATCCAAACCATTTAAAAACTGGTGATTTCTGATTTTTTTTTGTTAAATTCAAAATTTAACAAAACCTTACACGAAAACACATTAAATTAATAGATATTTATAGCACCTATAATTTGCTAGATAATGCTTGATATATAGATAATTCATTAAAGAAATATTTGAGAATTAGTTGTTTCACTTTTTTTCCTGCAACAATGCTAAATTAAAAAAAAAAACTTCAATATCTCAAAGAATTACATCAAGAAAATTTATTTCGTGCTCAGTATTATAGATTAGTTGCAGTTTTGCTGATATTGGGTAGGCTCAGACTGGCTTATCTGGACCAGATGGAACTCCAGACCTTAGATTAGAATTGACTTTAACATAGATTCATTACAGCATTCAGGTTGAAAGATTAATGGCTATCTGTTCTACTGATGGAGCAAGGGGTAAGCTCCCTGAGTCTTGGTGGACACTTGCCATGTCTCTTAATACCTTAGATCAAAACTGGCACAAGTGTCATTTCCACATTTCATTGGTTAATATGTCATATGGTCAAACCTGAAGTGAATAGTGTGGAAAAGTATACTCCACCAACAGGGGAGGAATGGCAAGAGGAGGTAAGAATGGAAGAATTACAGTAAAAAATGTAATTTACCACACCTTGAAACAACCTTTATCAGTTCTCAGGAAAACGGAAACTTGAATATAATCTGTTTGTCCCACAGAGGACACAAATATGACAAGGTAAAAACGAAGGTTAGCAGTCATGCTCTTCAAGTCAATGTTTCTAAACCCTGGCCACACATTAGAATCACCTGGGGAGACTTTGTTTTTTCATTCGTTTTATTACCAAAGCCCAGGTTATTCCCAAAGATTTGCATTTAATTTTTATAAAGTGGGGCTTACGCATCAGTATTTCTTTAAAAGCTCTCCAGATGATTTTAAAGTGTAGCCAGGTTTTTGAAAGCCACAAGGATACATTTCTAAAAAATGTGCTTTTATTAATAATGTCTTCTTGTCTCAGAAGTTCAAAAACTCAGATGTTGTTTAGAAAGTCAATTCAAGCAGATAAAGATGGTTTTGATGCGATCAGCTGTCACTTCTCATACAGCCAATTATATCCTTTAAAGTCTGGCTACTTATTTGACTGAAATCTAAATGGTTTTCGATAAAAAGTATTCTCTGGTGACTAGGTAGACACAGAATACGCAAATATAACTTCTTTGTGGTATTTGGAAAAAAACAAAGTTGTTTGGCAGTCAGTGACTGGGCAAAGTATCAGAATGGAAACATTGCACTATCAACTTTTTTTCTGTTCTTTTCCACCCTTTTAGTGTCCCAGTCCACCAAACATCCCCTCCTCACCATTGGTCCACATTTCAATCACTTTTCATAGCATCTAGGCACTCCTAACCATGACCTCACTTATGGCTCAAGGCCTACTTGTCGGATTTTACTCTTAGTATAAATTTCAGAATCTTTTGGAGTACAACTGTATAACTACATATAGACCTAGAATAGGAAAACAAAAATTACATCCTTAGTGTTTCTCTAAATCTCTCAGACTTGTTTTCTGTATCTTCAGTTTGTTATCTGTTCAATAATGAGCTTTAAAAAACTGTTTCCGCTTTTTTACTTAAAATAAATTTAACTTGTTTCTTTTTGCAACAAATCTACTATATTGGAATTATGCTATCCTCTTCTCTATATAGCATTCATTTATTTTAAAAATTCACATTCAAATAATGATTTAGATAGCACTTGCATTTCAACAAAAGCTTTCGATGACTTAAAAAAAATTCAAGACTGTGAGAATTACTGACAGTATGACATGAATGCTTGAAGTCTGAGATATTCCTTGGGTGGAAAAATTTGGAGTACTATTCAGATTGCATCCTATATTCACCTCAAAAGCCTATAGCATAAATAGAACTATATCTATTTCAAAATTTAAATTAATTGCTTCAACACCACATGCTCAGGTGAGCAGAAAGTTCAAAATCCCTCTTGGAGATTTTCCTACTCCGGTAAACATATGTACATTCTTATGTATGATGAACTGATTCTGCTTGCTCATATACCATCATGCTGAAGCTGTACTTGAAGCACAAGTCCTCTGAAAAAAATCGTTTTCTGCGTT
Organism: Pteropus medius; assembly: GCF_902729225.1. Classification (NCBI taxonomy): domain Eukaryota; kingdom Metazoa; phylum Chordata; class Mammalia; order Chiroptera; family Pteropodidae; genus Pteropus; species Pteropus medius. Next base: position 3,279,440 of record NW_024342474.1, on the reverse strand, counting down.
CAAGATGTATTTGTGCCTCTGCTGTTCTTGCCATCATCTATGGCTTAGAGATCAACTTTTCAGCTGCTGAGGTTCTTTAAAGGAGAATGACTCTCTCTTTTTGTGTTACACATGGGTGTAAAGTTTACCAAGCTTTATAGCTCACTACATTACACATTTATGCTTAGCCTTTATTCCTGAGGGAAACTGCCCCATTCCAAATTTCCAGACTCACAGAGGCTAGAGTCTCAGTCAGTTTTCTTTTTGGTGATCCTTATTGTCTTTTCTTGCCAAGAAACTTTAGTTGAATCTCAAAAAAATAAAATAAAATAAAAGTAACAAATATGTTCCCTATTCCTTTGTTCCCAAAAGGTAAATGGTCCCAACACTTGTTTTGTATATGTTTAGGGTTTTTGTTTGTTTGTTTGTTTTTAATTTCTGCCCAGTGATTAGCTCTGGTATCAGGGGGAAACAGGAGGAAGAGTTACTTTCTTCTCCTAGAACAAATGTTCAGATATTCAATCTCCTTTCTCCACTGAGACACAGGACTATAGGCAATTGCCAAATTTGGTTATTGTGTAGGTTGTGTATGATATTACATGTTTAGTGCTTTGGTGGTATATCGTGTGCCATCTATCAAGCTGTCCTTGGGTGGCATCAGAGTTGTGCAGCAAAATGCAGTTATATACTTTATTTCATTCCAACTCCAGCTCCTACTTCATCTCCAGCTCCTACCCTTCCATGTAGAATCTATTTCTTACCTGAGTGCTCACTGTAGGGTTTAACTAAAGTTGGAATTCAAAAAAAATTATACTTTACATGAGCAGGCGTATAAGGGCTTTGAAAGTGCATTTACACTGTAGCAGTCACTCATTAGGCCCTACACACACATACACACACCATCTCCACCAGGGGTCTCCAGGACTCACCTCATAGGACATTTTAATGAATCATTCTTCTTCAGCATGACACCAGGGAGCAAGAGATCAGGCTTCCTATATAGGAGAGGAGAATGCACTCTGCCCAAAGAGCATAGGTTTTGGTTGTTCTGACCAGCTCTTGATGAAAAAATCTCAGGGCTCAGAGCAAGGGCACAAATAGAGGCCCATATATTTGATTATAAATCAAGCTAACTAACCATTATACAAAAGGACTAACCTTCTACCTTGTCAAATGTATCTTCAAAACAACTTGGAAGGCCAGATTTGATCTTAGAAGTTTCCAGACTGTTTGGATCTCCCCGGTTGTAATGGAGAGAGTTAGCACTGGGGCACAGGCCCTCAGATCTGGCTCAAGGTAATATAGACAAGGAATTCTAGAGTTCCCAGTATCCATAACTAGTCTAGGAGGGGAAGGGGCATGGTCCCTTGACTACCTGACATCTGTGGAGAGGTGTAGCCAGAAGAGGGCCAGAGCAGAGCCTCTAAATTGCAGTGCCCACAGTTGTCTCTTGCCTGAGGCCTTAAGATAGAACTGGAGGGGATTTTTTCTGCATAATAGAAAGAGAGGAGTTGGAGACCTATGGGAAAATTTGGAAAATTAAGAGCAAAGCAGATAAAAGAAGGGAAGTTCAAGATAGGAATCAAAAGGTGGTAAGAGTCAGAGGCTAGGTGAGGAATGATGAAGACTTTCTCTTTGATCAAATATGAGTCAGGCTCCTCTGAGTCCACTTTTTGACTAGGTCTCACCTTAGGGCTGTGTCTTTGGCCCACTTAGGATAGTTTTAATAAGAATCCTGCTAGTTATTTTAATGAAAATCTCTCATCTTCAATATCTAATCAAATTCTTCATGTCCATCTTGAATATCTTATCACCCTGGCCTTCCTCCAATGAGAGCCCTGCTGAGTAGGTCTAGCAAGAACATACGATGCAATATACATATGATGTATTATTGAATCGTACACTGAAATTTATTTAATTTTATTAACCAATGTCACCCCAGTACATTTAATTAATAAGTAAGTAAGTAAGTAAGTAAGTAAATAAATAAATAAATAAATAAATAAATAAATAAATAGATAGATATTTAACCAAAAAAAAGAAAGGAAGGAAGAAAAGAAGAAAGAAGAAAGAAAAAGAATTCTACTAGAGTTGATATTTCTTCCTAGCAATTTTTCATCCACCGACCCCCACCCTACTTCTTGACAATAAATCTGCACTTGTTTTTGTTGTATTAGGAGTTGAGCCTAACCCTTCCCCACTGTTGCAAAATTCTCATTGTATAAGGTCCTTCTTGAATAAAATTGTCCTTACCTTCTTTAACAAGTATCTGAATAATTTTTTCATTAACAGTTTCCTAAAACTCAACAGCAATTGAACAGCAACAAAAACAAACAAACAAACAACTAAAAACATTTTAACAATGGTATTGCTTATAGTAGTTGTGAAATTTTTTAAGAAGCAATGAAAATGGGTTTGGGAAGTACAGAGCAAGGCAAAGCAACCTTTTATAAGAGATGCTCAAAGACGAATAAAGCAGAAGAGTATAAGAATCCAAAGAGGAAACAAGTACAATGAAGTGGTTTTTGAAACAGAACCAGTTTACACAAGGAGTTGAATTTTTCTAGGGCTCCCTTAGCTTCACCTAGGGGAGAGAGAAGCACATAAAGATCAGACACTCAGAAAATGCTGATATATCAACAACTACATGTCAATGAAAAATGAGAATTCTTTATTTCTAACATATATTGATCCTACATTTTTAAGTGAGTAAAAATGTGCCTTTTTACCAAATTTAATACTAATAAAATACTGTACAGAAAAAAAAGTCTTCCCTCTCCCTAGCCACTCATTTTCCCTCACTGGAATAACTATTGGTGCCAGATTCTAATAACTCCTTCCAGAGATAGTATGCATATATATTTTAGGCATATTTATATTTTCCTCCACAGTTATAGCAACCGTATATACTTCTCTGTGCCTCAGTTTTACACCTAAAGGTATTTCTTAGTGATCCTTCCACAAGAGTACATAAAGTGTTTCTTCGTTATTTTGAACGAGCTTCATAGATTTAGTGAACTGAGGTAACTTAACTAACAAATTGTCTATTGGTAGAATTTCGTATTCATGCCTCATACCTGTAGGATAAAATCCTAGGAGGAGTATTTCTGAGACTGTTGATAGACATTGCTAAGTTATATTTCAAAGAAGGTATGGCTTATTAGGTTATAATTTAGCAAATATTCACTCCTCTTCCCAAGCCCTTGTGGTACAGACAATGTGATTTGCTTGGACTAGGGGTGTGATCAAAAGTTACAATGCGTCGTTTCTAAACTGAGGCCTTACAAAGATGGCATAATTCCCTTGCACTCTTCTAATCTGCTAAAGGAAAACTGTTTCTCTACTCATATTTCCGACACTAAATATATGGGCATTCCACACCAGAAAATTCTTCAGTTCTCTGGAGATACCAAATAGGTGTCCTACAATTTAATTCAATTCTCACACTAACTGCCCAGTTAGGAAACACCCCACAGGTAAAGAGCTCAGTACCAAAAGGCTGTCCCCATTTCAGATACACATCACAAGTAGTGATTTCCCAGGTTACCATCAGTACTGCCTAACTTAGCTAAAAATATCAAAGGTTCCCAAAGGCTTCTTTGGGTTGGGTAATTTGCTATAATGGCCAGTAGAACCCAGGGAATCACTTTTATTGACATTTACTATTTTATTATCAAGAATATTATAAAGGATACAAATGAACAGCCAGATACACAGCTTGAAGACTGATGGGTCTCAGTGAAGGAGCTTCTGTCCCTATGGAGTTGGTGCGTGCCACCCTCTTGGCATGTAGAACTTGCTAACCAAGGGGTTCTCCAAACCCCACTGTTAAGAATTTTTACAGAGGTTCCATTATGTAGGCATGATCGATAAATTTGTTGGCCATGAGTGATTAACTCAATCTCTAGTCTCTCTTCCCTGCCCAAAAGTCAGGAAGTAGGTAGGGTTGAAAGAGGCAGAATTAGCTATGAGCCCTTGGTATTTCTGGCAACAGCCTCCAGTCTTGTAGCTATCTAGGGGTCCCCAGGCACTAGTCATATCATTAGCATACAAAAAGAATACTTAGTGTTCTGGAGATTCCAAAAGTCTTAGCAGCTCTTGTATAAAGAACCAGGGACTAAGACCAAATATGATAATAAAAGATGCTCTTATCTCTATCAATCAATAAATTACAATTGTTTTAGGAGGTAAGAACCAGGAACAAAGCCAAATACATATTTCTTATTATATCACAATATCAAATATGCCATAAGGAGAATATGCCTTAGGGGGCTGCTGCTTCTTCACCCTGCAACCTAGAATAAAGACAATTGGGTAATCTTTCCCTGTATCGTTCTAACATAGTGACACAAATCCTAGCTAATATAGTAACATAATATTGAGAAAATAAAAACACAGAATATCACTTTTACTAGTGCATTCAATGTGCCAACATTTTTTATTTATCAGTGTTCATCATAGGGTCCAGCATGATTCCACATATCTTTCTGTTCAGTTACTTAAATCTGAATAGCAATATTGGCCTCCAAATGTACAATTTAAACTTTTTGGTTAATCTTCATTATGTTTCTATGAAGCCATTTTTCTAGTTTTTTAAGGTCATGTTGAGCATCAGTGTTACATTTTTCTATAACTCTGCCCAACATACAGACTGTCAGCCTTTTTGTGACCATCAGGATGAATTTGATGTGATGCCGGCTGACCACTAAAACTACTGAAATCACTAGCTTGATTATATTTTCCTGTAACTCTTGTTTATGGTATGTTTCCTACATACTTTGAATTTCATTATGACTATTATATGCAAATGACTTGAGACTCTTCTTCCTATCAGGATAGGAATACTACTCTCATGTGGAAGAAAAGATGCTTCTTGTCTTCTCCTGCTCACTCACCTTAAAATGATACACAGACTAAGGACTTGCTCTCTATCAAGAAAGAGAGAAAGCATTAAGATTCATACAGAGTTCAAAATGAAAACAAACACACATGCCATCAATTTACTCTATCATTTTTGATCACTAGAACATCCTCCTTGGAAAACTTTAATTACAAATTTTGCATTTTGGAAAGGCATAAGGCGTTGCTTGTACTTTCAGTAGTGACAAATATAAAGTTGTTTCAAATGAGCAAAATTTAGGCTTCCGTCTCTATACCTCATTAGCATTAGCAAGTTCCAGTCTCATAGCAACCCAGATCTGATGATGAACACCTGCCAGCCCAGATGGTTTAGGGAGAAAATTTTTAGCTAAATGGAATAAAGTTCTGTTGGTGAGCTGTCCAAGCCATTATTTAACAGAGATGCAGCAAGAGCTCTGAAATGCTATTATTGTGGAATCTTAACAAATGAGTATCTCCAAGTTGCCATGTTCAATTGCCATCATTTCTAATGTCTAATGCCCCTACTTTTTAAATTTGTGCAAACAAGAAATAGTCAATATGTCTCTGTATCTTTTACAAATAATGTTGGATGTCAATTGGTATGGACACGGCATTGTGGCAAAATCAATAGCATCTGCGCAATTATGAAACAAATTATGCTTATATTTTCATATTTGCTTTGAAATAAATCCAATCCTGATTCTGCTAATGAATGCGCAACTATCCAAAAAAAACTATCTTCTGAATAAGATCTTAAATAGATATCGAGTCAGCTAGTCCAGGCCACAGTACTTTTCCTCACTTGAACTAGAACTTTAGTGTTTGTGCCATCCAATTGGCAGAGGGAAGCGTGTGGCAGGGGAGAAATGGCTGGATGAAAAGTCAAAAGTTCTGGGCTGTCAGTCATATTTGTTTTGTTGCTGCTGTTTTTGTGACCTTATTAAACCACTTAACCTGAGTGTTCTCGTCTATTAAATAAGTTTGTACTAAGTGACTATTTGGATTTATTTCTAATGTGGAAATAAAACTCGCTTAATTATTTTCATATGTGCATAGTTTCTTTACATAAAAATGAACATTTCAGGATAAGTATTTAATATCTCCAACCAGTGGCACAAAACTTTGTACACAACCTATGCTCAACAAATAGTTTCCTCATCAATTTCTCCTTCAGTTAGTGGAAATCACAAAGATCTTGCATTTAGATGGAGGATTTCTATTTACAAACTGTGATCTTGGACAAATTACCCAAGTTCATTGAGCCTCTATTTCTTCATCTCTACTTTCCTCATGAGGTCGGTAAGAGAGCTTAGCAAATATTTTTCAATTGCAGTTGACATTCAATATTATTTTATATTAGTTTCAGGTGAACAGCATACAGATTAGACATATGTAACTTACAAAGTAATCCTCCCAATTAACCTAGATGTCATACACGTATAGTGTGTACTCAGTAAACATGATTTCCTGTGTCTTGCCTTCGATGGTTGTTAGCATGGAATTTTGCATAGAGTTGATATTTGGGTGATACCATGTAGTAATAAAGAAAACCAGAAAGTTCATAATTGTGCAGATGCTACTGATTTTGCTGCAATGCTGTGTCCATACCAATTAACATCCAATATCATTTGTAAAAGATACAGATACATACTGACTATATGGCTCTGCTGCTTCCTCTCCTTGCGCCCTCTGCAAGTTATTTAGTCTTTCTAGTTCTCAGTTTCTTCACCTTTAATGGAGACAATGTTAGTATACAATATACAGGACTTTTATAAAGAGTAAATGAACTTACACATGTAAATTCCTTAAAGAGCACCAGACAAGCGGTACTTAAGTTTAGATCTTAGTTTCAACTAAAAAAATACCCATTACTCAGTGTTGCAAAGGAAAATACACTTGATATTTTGTTCAAGAGGAGCATGATAATTATCCTTGAATTTGGTGGATTATATAAAATATACATTCTATAAAATAACAGATTGTGTACTTTTAAAACAAATCTTTATAACGTGCTTTACTTAATTATATGCTAATTAATGTTCTAAAGGAATGCAAATAAATTTCTTATTTATTCTCTATACATGTGTTCACTTCTATCTTTTTAATCCTTGTATATTGCATACTTCTTTAAGATATGCTAATGATGGTCTAATCTTTTTAATGCCATTAAAGTCTGCCAGGTTTTTCACTTCTATGACACATGAAATTTATAAATATAGTCTATGTGCACTTTTTAAAATCTGTTTAGCTCTTGGCCTCCCATTTACTTTCCTTAGGATTGTGCAAAATGCTCAAATTTGTGTGTTTTCTCCTAATCTGGCAGTCAGTTCAGGTTTCTGCATGTGCTAACTTTCTGCAAAGGCTAGCACTTCCTGCTCTCCAGGACAGCACAGGTATTTGGCCACAGAATGTATGTGTGTCGAGGGGAGGGGGGGGGGGGAAGGCCGGAAGGGGGAAGGGGAGACAGGATAGGAATGGGGAGGTACACAGTACACAGGACATTGGGGGTGCCTGTTGGCCAAGTGGAAGGATGCACACACAAGTCACCTCCAGTGGCCATGAATGGGCATCCTGATGGTATCAAAATAGAGCAGTTAGTAGGAGCTTCATGTCTTTGATGCCTTCCAAGATCCCAGGCTGCTGTTCTCTCAGCCACTCCTGCTCCCTAGTGATACAACACACCTCATTATCCTAGATGGAGCTAGAAAGAAGTGGGACACTTTGGCAGTGTCCAGCACAGCTGGGGAAGCTGGGCACACACTCACATGCTTTCACTTTCCCCACTGGAAGAAATTACAGGCTGAGGAAGTCTCTCTTGATAGTGAGCTATGCCACTTTGCGAGTGGGATTGCTGGAATCCCAGACTTCCACATAGGCGCTCCTCGTAGGTGACAGTCAAAATTGGTATTCTTTGGGGGCAAGACAGTAGAAAACTCCTGTCATTTAACTCAGTGAAGACTTGCTTTTGATAGTAAGCTGAAAATGTGGGAGTGAGGCTGAGAGAGAAGAGGAGCATTCTAAAACAACGGTTGTTATTTTTTTTATGTTTATCTTTATATTTCAGATGTTTTCTGTAACATCTTGATCAGTATTCTTTATAACAAAATGTTTTACTAGTATAAAGCAGTTATGCAGAGTCTGTCTTTCCAAAGTCTTTTCATAATTCAAAACTTATGTAACTCAAGACAGATTATGACAAAATGGTGAATATTTCTGTCTACTAGTATGCAGAATAGTATCACATAGCATTAAAATAAACATAGTTTACAATCAATTATTTTTTATTTCTCAGCTTTGGAATTATGTTAATTTTGAAGACTTACATCTTCGGGATTCTAATATTTCAATCTTTGTTGATGAAGTGAGATTTATTAATATATTTCTTCAAATTTATAAAATATGACATTCCCCAAAGAATATATTAAATGATATGATAAATAAATGAAATAAATTCTATCGGCTATAAGATTAAGATGTCCCTCTTAAAACAAAAAGCATGGTGACATAAAACTATCTTGCAAACTTCTATTCTTCATTTACAACTTCTGGTATGGTGGAATATCTAGTAACAGACTAGCTCTTCTGCAGCAAACAACTGTAAAGGTTACAAAAATGTTAGGAAACAAACTGTGATTGGTTGGATTGAATGTTTTCAAGTTTTAAATTTGTTTATCTTTCAAATTTTAGTAGGTTTAAAGGGTATGCAAGTTGGTAAAAGTACTATCAGTGTTTGCTATATTATTAATATTTCCCTTGTATTACTCAGAGTCCTCTAGAGAAACATAACCAACAGAGTGTCTGTGTGTGTGTGTGTGTGTGTGTGTGCGTGTGTGTGTGTCTTGCAAAGTCTTCAACTAATTGGTTGAGGCCTTCACATTATAGATGGTAATCTGCTTTATTCAAAGTTTAATGGTTTAAATATTGATGAAATGTAAAAAATATCTTCACAGCAATTTCTAGACTGGTGTTTTACTAGGCATCATAGCCTTGACATAAAATAAGCTGTCACACTCCTGATTTCCTCTTCTACTCAGTACCTTTTAGGGAATTTAATCCATTCTATTCTCTGATTTTACTTTTGTTTCTATTTCTCCATTATTTTCACAGAACTGATTTACATATTCAATTATCTTTCTCTTTCCATCTTCTCTCTTCATTTCATAATATGTTCTGAAACCCACTTTCTTATCCTTTAAAAAATATCTTCTTCCTTTTAAATCTTCTTTCTGTTTCTCTATTAAAACCTGTTTCTCATCCTCTTAATGTTTTTTCTTCTACTGCTGAATGCCATTCTCATCCATCTTTGTATAAAGATTTCACTGCTTCCTTTACACCTTCATATGCATTCAAGATGCCTGAAAATTGGCCAGTTTCTTCAATTCCTTTTCCTCTTCATCACACTAAGTTTCTCATTTAGTACAATTTTAAGCTAATAAACTTCCCTTCAAATCTTTGTACCTCACACATTTCTGTATCAGCCAAAGCAATTCACACCTTATTTCTTATTGCCTGTCTCTATTGCTGTCTGCTGGCACTGGTCCTCTTCATCTGTGTTAAAAATTAACAGTAAGAATCCCCTTCTCCCCACTCCCTCTGCTGAAACTTCCCTGTGTTTCTGGCAAAATTCTTCTTTTTCTTTGAAAGTCAATCTTACTACCTTGATAATATCAACTTAATTGAATTTCAGTGCTATGATTCTCTTCTTTATTTTCCCCTCATTTTCTCATTTCCTTAATATCAAAACACAGCACTATTTTCCTCTGCCATGCTTATGACCAATCGAAACCATATTTATTTTTTTCCTCTTCACTTTTTCTCTAAAATTTAATGCCCTTTATCTCATCTTTCAAAAATATTTGCCATTTACTTTTAAAAACATTAGCCATTTATTATCTTTTGATCCTTGACATTTCACTTCGCAATCTTCTTATGTTGGTCCAACTACTGTCCTGCTGCCAAATGATGCATTCAATCTTCTTACTTTTCCTCACTTGTTCTCAAACTTCTTTGAAAACACGATTTTTCAAAAATTAATTTTTCTAGGTATATCTGTACATATCTATAAATATTCTAATCAATAATAAGATTGATAATTATAAATGATTTTTATTATTCCTACCTATATGTTTTAGTTTTTTCTAATTTTTCCTCACCAGTGTCACTATATCATTTAAATTATTTCATTTATATCACCTTTATCTGACCTTGGAATTTTTAAGAACTCTTACATTTCTTTTGTGATTTTTTCCCTGCTGAGGTTTTGAAGTTGATCGTCTGTCCCTACATGGACTAACAAGTTCTGTGGGAAAAAAAAAAATGAAATGTAAAAGTTAAGAATCTGAAAATAGGCAGGATATATAGTTTCGAGTTTTCATAAAAATGTAGAGAAAAACACAGATGTAATAGCACATTACCTGTGATGTGTTCTCCACAATACACACATCATTAATATGTTCTCAAAAGCAACCATCATGTGTTATAAAGAAACACTGTAAATGTTCTCAGTAATATTCAGACAAAATAAAGTATAAAAATATGTTAAAACATAATTATTATTATTATTTGCATATGATATACTCATATAATTGAAAAACTCAAGAGAACTATTACAAATTAAAAGTTAATTTAATTTAATTTGTGGTTAGGCACAAAACTAATATATGTAAATCAATAAGAAAAAAGACCTCATTTACAATAGTAATCCACACCTATCTCCTCCACCCCACAAATGCCTAGAAATTTACTTATCTTGTAATATCTAAAAAAGAGAGGAAGAGGCATACCACGTTCTTTGACAGCAACTTAACATCTTATAAGTGTTTATTTTACCAATGAATATTTATAAATTTTCCATGTTCCCAGTAAAAACGTCAAAAGAATATCTTGGAACTAGATAGGCTGATTCTACAGTTTATATAACTGAAAATAAACAATAGCTAAAAAATTCTGGAAAAGACCAATGAGAAGTATTAGACTACTAGACAATTAAGACGGTGTGGACTTATCACATCAGTGAGCCAAGAGATCTATGAATCATAATGGAACTATAGAAATCAACTAAAATATACACAGTGATCTGATGTTATTTAAAATAGTGGCTTATTGGGATCAGGACATAAGACAATTATTGAAATTTGCAATGGCTGTAGAGATTACATGGTATAGATTTAATAATAATTTTTAAAATTGTGGTGTATTTAGCTTTGTTCTAAATGTTTTAGAAATATTGCAAAAAGAAAGTGATAAGCGAAGGGCAGTCAACTATAACTCAAGGCACCCTGTAAAAACAAGAGTCTCCTACCACAGCTTTTAAGGAAATATCTAATTTTAGTCCTCCCAGAGGAAACGGTTGAAAAATCAAGCCCAAGTCATAGTTACAAAAGTAACAAAACTGCAAATGAGATGGTTTGGCCAATCTCAACAATTTCTAACATCAAAGTCAGTACTCGTACAGAAAAATAGTCGAACTTTAATATCTAGATTCAGGTCACATATGTGGATGAGCCTGAAAAACCTGAACCCTAGATTTTCCTGAACTGAGTTGTCAGAAATTGCCTCTTTTTTTTTTAAGAGACAACTCTATTTGTGGTTTCAGGTGACTTTCAAAATAACAACTTTCTTAATCTGGATCTTCCCCTACCAAGTCTCATTGCCTTCACAGTGATAGTCAAATCTCAGCACACCTAAACAGGTTAGTACAATCCCTGCTCCTGAAAGGAAATGGCTTAATGCCGAAGAAATTGCAAGACGTGGTTAATATGTTCTGTTAGGAACCAGTGGAACCTATATTGGAAAGGATCTTCAAGAATTTGAAACTGGGGTCAAAACATAAGACTGAATGGCAAGAATTTGTTGATATGGGCAATTTATCCACCAGTTGATGTTCAATGCTCTGATAAGGCCATGTGGACAGAGTATGTTATGATGGGTCCTTGAAGATTGGACGTGATCATGTCCTCTACTGAATCTTGGAGAAATGACAGGACATTTTTGACTTAATATCGAGAAAGGGGCAGAAGGTCAGGGGAGGTAGGAATGTTAGAATAGGTTGATGATGTAAACCCAGCACTTTATTACATTCTCTTAGAAGGCCCAAAACACACTTCTTTCATAAAGAAATGCACTGGGAAAAAGAGATACCACATTATTGAGAAACTGGAGGTAGCTGTTTTTTATAAGCTGGAGCTAATAGCAGGATTTGTTGCTATGGAATAGTACTACCTAGTATCAAAAGAATGATAGTATTCCTAAATAGTGGAGACCAAAGGGAAGTACTTAAATGTGAAAGGCAAAGTAGATATATTTACTTTAATGAGAAGCAAGGCTAGAGGGACAATCAGGAAGCCTTCATCTTTGGGATTTTTGGTATTAACCGCTAAGATACAATGTTCCTTGGGTTAAGAAAAATGGACCACTGGCACAGGTGTTATTGGATAATAAAAACTCAAGAACTATTGAACAGAAGACTATGAAAGCTGCTGCTATGAAAAATTGTGGTCCCTTGCCCAGGTCAGATCAAATTAAATTTACATACCTGGATTCCCTCGATTCAAGGAGAAGCCTGGAAACCTTGAATAAGGATCCTGCAATCCTTCTGAGAATATATACAATAAAAATCCTTCCCCCATAAGACCTGTAGCCATCTGCAGGTCTGTTTGATCTAACATCGATATCTGGGAAAGCAAAGGCCAATCAAAATAAGAGATTATGGAGATCAGGCAGAAATAAAACGTTGGGTAAATCTGTCTTGCAACATGCTAGGAGTTTCTATGGACACATTTTGTGATTATCACTCAAGTCCTGGAATGTGTGTTTGGAATCGATATACATAGCAGCTAGCAGAATAATCACAGTGGTTTCCTGACTAGAGAAATAAGAGATGTTATTGTATGAAATGCCAGTAGAAGGCCCAGAAACCACTGGAAACTATCCTGCCCCTGCCAATATAGTAAATTAGAAGGAATAATGCCTTCTGAGAAGAAATGCTAGGAGTTTTCATATCATTATTTAGTTAACCTTTATAGTCCTGCCAAAAATGAGATAGAAAATGGTTGATGAAGACTGGCAATCCTACACTTAACCAGTTGGTAGCCTCAATTTCAGCTGCCATGTTGGATATTTATATTTTTATTTGAGCAGATCATGAAAGGCTTTGGCACTTGGCAGGTAGTCATCGATTTGGCAAATGTTTCCCTTTTAGTCTCCATCAATATGAAAAAGCAGAAGCATTTGGCCTTTGCATAGAGAACAACACTCAGTCTCCATGCTACCCCCAAGGATATGCTAACCCTTTTCCTCTCAGTCAAGATACAGTTCATTGGGATGTTGATTATCTGATGTTTTGATGTTCCATACACACTGTACTAGTTCATTATACTGATACAGCATACTAACTAAACCTGATGAGAAGGAATAGATGAGTACTCTAGATACCCCAATAAAATGTATACTCAGAAGGTGGGATTTAAACCCATAAAGATTCGAGGATCTAAGTTTTAGGGTCCAGTAGTCCAGTTTCTGAAACAGCCTCTTTGAGGTAAAGAACAAGTTGTTTATTCTTTGCCACATTTTTTCCACTATAAAAATTTGCAGCTTTTACTGGGCCTCCTTAGTTTTTTGAGGCAGTGTAAATAAAATTTAAGAAAGGCATTTTAAATTACTGGTTAGGTAACATAAAAGGTTCACAGCTTTGACAAGTACACAGAGAAAGTTAGTGTTCTATAGTGGGTCCAGGCTGTAGTGTCACTATGAGTGACAGATTCAATGGTGTTAGAATTCTTAGTGGATAATGTTGCTGTTTGATCTTTGGCAAGACCCAAAAGAGAGTCATAACAATGATCACACTTTTAGCAATTACTTGAGTGCTATGAGCCCTGGCAGAGACTGAGCACCTGGTCATAGAAACAAAGTGACTAAATGGTTTGGTGTGCCCATTATGAGCTGGATTATCAAATCCAGAAAGTTATAAAGTTAGGACAGCACAGCAGTAGTCTATTGATTGTTGAAAATGGCATATTCAAGTTTGGGCCTGAATAAATCTGAAAGGCATGAGTAATCCTAAAGAACCAGAAAGCAGAATGATGGTTGCCAGGTGCTGAGGAGTAGGGAAAATGGGGAGATGTCGGTCAAAGCATACAAACTTTCAGTTTTAAGGTAAGTATTTTCTGGGGCTGTAATGTATAGCATGGTGACTATAGTTAGTAGTACTGTCTTGTATACTTGAAATTTGCTGAGAGAGTAAATCTTGTGTTCTCACCCTCACCACCAAAGGTAACTATGCCAGGTATTGGATGTTAATTAATTATGATAATTGTTTCAAAGTGTGTATGTATATTAAATCATCATGTTGCACACCTTAAATATGTGTGTATGTTAATTATACCTCAATAAAGCTGGAAAAAATTATCTAGCCTAATTAAAAAATATATGAAAAGATACTCAACTTTACCCATTTTAATATAATATAAAGAATAAAATAAGAAAACTTTTATATTGATGAAATCAAGTATATTGATAATACATTGTATGACCAAGAATATAGGTAGGGAAACTCACATTCATACACTGCAAGTAGGAACAAGTATTTGTATAACCTCTATATTAGTAGATTATTGCTACTCTAATGTCACATAACAAATATCTTCCTCTTTCCAATCTTAGTGGATTACAACAACAAACATTTATTTTATTTTCATAGGTATGCAAGTCAGCTATGGTTTAGCCAGAATTGGCTTGGGGGACCAAGATGAGTGGGAGGTTTTAGGTGAATTTTCAAACTGTCCTTTGTTGTGTTTAGTTTTTCCCTAGTGACTCAAGATTGGTTAGGTGTGGTATAGGCAGAAAGGAGAGGAAAATGAATAAGAATCCCCAGGCCCATTATTTCAACCTTGATAAAAGCTTACCTTGCCTCAGTTTTACATATCAAGTTCTGTGTAATGTTTTGCTTGAAAAGGGATGGAGGAGGGCTCTATTGCTATAAAAAAAAAAATGGAACTTTGAAAGCCACCAAATAAAAGTATAGAAGACAGGAAAGAAACAAAGATTTGCTTAAAATAAATTTTGTTAAAAGTCGTAATCGGGCCTAATGACATAGACTCTGCTATGGACAGGAATAAAATATCGTGTTGTGTTTTGTGAAACATACCTGACAGCAAAAAAAAAAAAAAAAAAAGATACCAGGTGTGTGCGTGCCTGTGCATGTGTACATGTGTGTGCATGTGCATGTGTGTGTGTGTGTGTGTGTGCACATGCAGAACTAAGTTGAGCATACAAGAAATTTCCACTGGGTTAACAATTACAGAATGACTAAACAATGCTAAAAGAATGGAATATACATTGTTTAATAAATTATTTAGTAAATTATTGTCTTTTCCCATTCGATAACAGTCATAATATTGTAATTGTAAGGTTATTTTGTATAATTGTTTGCTGCAGGAGCTTTGAATTCACTATCTCAGCCATTCTTCACAATAGTCGTGTAAGTTAAGTGCTTAATTCCCATTTCAGAGATGTTGAAGGCAAGGCTTTTAATTCTTTAAGAATTATCCTCAGGCTGCAAAACGAGTAACTTACAGAAAAGTCTATAAAACTTTAAAGCTTGCAATGTCTTTTGCACAACGAACCAGAACATAAGTTGAAAAGTTCAAAATGTCATGTAAGATGTTTCTAGAAATCCAAAAACTGTATAATAAAAGAAAGAGTGTGTTTCTTTTGGGTGTTTTCTCTCTAAACACACATAATCCAATCTCTGTTTTAGCAAGTATGGTATGAACAAAATACTATTTGCATTTTTCAATAGTTAATTCAAATCCATATCTAAGAGTGAGAACTGTTTTTATTAATTTTAAAGTTTCATCTGAACAGTTGAATTTCTGAAGCAGCAGAAGTACTATTAGAATAATTCCAAACTGAGTAGTAAAATTACTCGAAATTCTGGTAAAATTCTACCTGTCCACCGATGTTTAAAAATGTATGTCAAAGCAAGTGGTTTCTGTGAGTTCTTTAATAATAATGAATCAGATTGAGCGCTATGGGGTCAACCTAATTAAAAGTGTATAAGTAATTTACTTGTTTCTCTAACAAGGAAGCTTGTTCTAACAGAAGAAGAATCAAGATAGCATAATGCATTCAACTGGAAAACTGCTGAATACCTGGCTTATGCTAAGGATGTTTTGCTCTCCTAGGCAACTTGAGAATAACCTGCTGATTTCTTGAGAATTCTTTGCCTTGCTAGAGTTCTTTTATTGATTATCAGATATATGAGGATGTTAAATTTGTTATAAAATATATTAAGCCAATTAAAATGTTTTTCTTGGTAAAGTAAGGTTAATAGCCAGAATGATAACATGCTCTCATTGGTTACAATCCCTGTTCAATCTTAGCATCAGTTTTCAAGAGCATTCATTTGAAAGGACTAGGAAAGCAAGTATGTAAGTATATTTCACTTTATCCTCCTGAGTTAACAACTTAAAGGCCCATATGTTTCTTAATTCATTCACAAAGATCAGTCAAATATCTTTATGGTGTTTAACTATTATTTGCTCCATCTATCATCTACCGAATATGCCTGAAACTTATAGCCACTCTATGGTGAAAAGGCCTTCAGATTCTTTTTCCAATCATATCACCCATCCTGCTAATGTCCATATGCCTGGCTGACCTCGCTTTGTATTTGGGAGTTATGAGCAATTCCCAAATATGTATTTTTCACATGCCATATTATTGTGTCATCTATTTCAATATGTGCTAGTATGGAAGATTCTGGCCCATTTATACGGCTGGTTCCTCCTTTCAGACTTATTCTCCTTTTTTCTTCTGGATAGTTTCATATTTCAGAGCCTAGATGTCTCTGAAAGCAGAAAAAAATGACTCCCACACTATATATACCCTTTTTAGGCAGATCGTGGTGGATATTAAGTGAACAAAATGTCTGAGTCATAAAGTTTAAAATCAGCAACATAAGCATCTCTTTTATGGTTTGGGTTATACTCTAATTAAAACGGAATATTACAGAGATGAAAAATCCAACAAATGATCATAAAAATCTTAAAATTTATTTTGTTTAAAGAGATTTCGCAATATTTTTTTAAATTTCTCAAAGCAATAAATAAATAAACCAAACCCGAAGTAATCAGTTTGGGTTAAAAAAAAAAATAGACAAACAATTAATAATAAATAAAGCCTCTTTTTTTCTAAACAATAAAATAACAGGTCATTTTTAATAATATGTTAGTGTTTATTGAGAAATATGCTTAGATTATTATTGGACTTGTTCATTGATTTAGATAAACACAGACTTTTTATATGTTTAATGTATTTAAATTTTCTGATATCACTTGCAAAAGAAACCTACACTATCATTAAACCCACCCTATATTTCACAACAAATTTTTAACAGGAAGCTATCTACTGTCCCAGGTTTACAATTGTGACTCATTTTGCTTAAATAAATTGGAAAGACTGTGTTGCAGAGTTAATTAGGCAACTTGCCAGTTTGAATTTTTTTTTGACAGCTAAAACTTAATTTATTCATTTTTTATTTATTTTTCCTACTATATATACATAATTTTTTAACATTTTATTTTTTTATTTTCCCCCTGCCCCCTCCTCCTCCCTTCTGGTAACTGCTAGTCCACTGTCCATGTCCATGAGTCTCTGTTTGCTTGTCCTGTTCCTTTGTTGCTTTTAGGTTTATATCCCACATATTAGTGATATCATGTGATTTTCAACCTTTTCTGCCTGGCTTATTTCGCTTAGTATGATTATTTCAAGGTCCATCCATGTTGTCGCAAATGGCAGTATTTCAGCTTTTCTTATGGTTGAATAATATTCCATTGTATATATGTACCACAGCTTCTTTAGCCAATCATCTATCATAGAACACTTCAGTTGCTTTCATGTCTTGGCCGTTGTGAAGAATGCTGCTATGAACATGGGTGTACAAATATCTTTTTGGATATGAGTTTTCAAGACTTTGGGGTAAATACCCAGTAGAAGAATTGCTGGATCATATTGTAGATCGATTCGCAGTTTTCTAAGGAACCTCCATACTGTTTTCCATAGTGGCTGTACTAATTTGCAGTCCCACCAGCAGTGTATGAGGGTTCCTATTTCTCCACATCCTCTCCAACATTTGTTATTACTCGTCCTGTTGATTATAGCCATTATAACAGGTGTGAGATGGTATCTCATAGTGGTTTTGATTTGCATGTCCCTAAGAGCTGGCGAGATTGAGCATCTTTTCATGTGTTTGTTGACCATTTGTTTGTCCCCTAGGGAGAAATATCTGTTCAGGTCCTCTGCCCATTTTTTGATTGGATTGTTTGTTTTTTGTTGTTATTGAGTTATATGAGTCCGTTGTATATTTTGGATATTAAGCCCTTATCAGAGGTGTTCCCTGCAAATATATTTTCCCATTCAAATGGTTGTCTCTTTACCTTGTCGATGATTTCTTTTGCCGAGCAGAAACTTTTTAGTTTTATGTAGTACCATTGATTTATTTATGCTCTTACTTCCCTTGCCTTTGAGGTCAAATTCATAAAATCCTCTTTAAGCCCAAGGTCCCTGAGTTTCATTCCTATGTTTTCTTCTATGCATTTTATTGTTTCAGATCTTATATTCAGGTCCTTAATCCATTTTTAGTTAATTTTGGTGTGTGGTGATAGACAACAGTCTGGTTTTATTCTTTTTCATGTGTCTTTCCAGTTTTCCCAGCACTATTTATTGAAAATGCTTTCCTTTCTCCACTGTATGTTTTTGGCGTTCTTGTCGAAAATAATTTGTGCATATAAGTATGGGTTTATTTCTCAACTCTTTATTCTGTTCCACTGGTCTGTGTGTATATTTTTCTGCCAATACCACGCCGTTTTGATTACTGTAGCTTTGTAATATAATTTGAAGTTAAGCAGAGTGATGCCTCTAGCCTTGTTCTTTTTTCTCAGGATGACTTTGGCAATTCGGGGTCTTTTGTGCTTCCATACAAATCTGATGATTTTTTATTCTATTTCTTTAAAAAATGCCGATGGGATTTTGGTAGGGATTGCATTAAATCTGTATAACGCTTTAGGTAATATGGGCATTTTAATTATGTTGATTCTTCCAATCCAAGAACACAGAATATCTTTCCATTTCTTTGTATCTTCTTTGATTTCTTTTAATAGGGTCTTGTAGTTTTCATTATACGGGTTCTTCACATATTTTGTTAAATTTATTCCTAGGTACTTTATTTTTTTGTTGCAATTGCAAAAGGAATTATTTTTTCCACTTCTTTTTCTGACACTTCATTATTAGAGTATAGGAACCTTATGGATTTTTGAATGTTGATTTTGTATCCAGAGACTTTACTGTATTTGCTTATTGTTTCTAGTAGTGTTCTTGTGGAGTCTTTAGGGTTTTCTATATAGAGAATCATGTCATCCGCAAATAGTGACAGTTTGACTTCTTCGTTTCCTATTTGGATGCCTTTTACATCTTGCCTGACTGCACTTGCTAGGACCTCCAATGTTATACTGAATAACAGTGGTGATAGTGGACAGCCTTGCTTTGTTCCTGATCTTAGAGGGAAGGTTTTTAGTTTCTCACCATTAAGTATAATGTTGGCTGAGAGTTTATTATACATGGCCTTTATTACGTTAAGATACTTTCCTTTATTCTGATTTTGTGAAGTGTTTTGATCATAAATGCATGCTGTATCTTATCAAAGGCTTTTTCTGCATCTATTGACATGATCATATGATTCTTATTTTTTAATTTGTTATGTGGTGTATCACATTAATTGATTTGCGTATGTTGAACAAACCCTGTGCCCCTGGGATGAAGCCCACTTGATCGTGGTGTATAATCTTTTTAATGTGTTGCTGTATTCAGTTCACTGATATCTTATTTAGAATTTTTGTATCTGTATTCATGAGAGATATGGGTCTGTAGTTTTCTTTTTTTGTGTTATCTTTACCAGGTTTTGGTATCAAAGTAATATTGGCCTCATAAAAGGAGTTGGGAAGTGTTACCTCCTCTTTGATTTTTTGGAAGAGTTTGAGAAGAATAGGTATTAAATCCTCTTTGAATGTTTGGTAGAATTCAGTAATGAAGCCATCTGGTCCTGGACTTTTACTTTTTGGTAGGTTTTTGATGATTGTTTCAATTTCCATACTGCTGATCAATCTATTTAGATTTTTCAGTTCTTCTTGATTCAGTCTAGGAACGTTGCATTTTTCCAAGTACTGGTCCATTTCTTCTAGGTTATTATATTTGGTGTTATATACTTTTTCATAGTATTCTTGTATGATCCTTTGTATTTCTGCGATATCAGTAATAATTTCTCCTCTTTCATCCCTGATTTTGTTTATTTGTGTTCTTTCTCTTTTTTCTTTAGTGAGTCTAGCCAGAAGTTTGCCAATTTTATTAATCTTCTCAAAGAACCAGCTTTGTTGCATTTATTTTTTGTATTTTTTTGTTTGTTTTCAATTTCATTTATATCTGCTCTAATTTTGATGATTTCTTTCCTTCAGCTGACTTTAGGCTTCATTTGTTCTTTCTATTCTAGTTTTTTAAGATGAATAGGCTCATTCTTGTTTTTGGAGGTAGGCCTGTGATGATATGAATTTTCCTCTTATGACCGCTTTTTCCGTGTCCCAAAAGTTTTGATATGTTGTACTATCATTATCATTCATGTCTATGTATTTCTTGATCTTCCTTTTTATTTCTTCTCTGACCCAGTTATTCTTCAGTAGTATGTTGTTTAATCTCCATTTATTTGTGGTTCTTTTCACTTTCTTTTTACAGTTGATCTCTAGTTTCAAAGCATTATCATCAGAGAATTTGGTCGGTATGATTTCAACCCTCTTATATTTGTTGAGGCTATCTCTGTGTCTCAGTATGTGGTCAATTCTTGAGAATGTTCCATGTGCACTAGAGAAGAATGTATAAGCAGCTATTTTGGGATGCAAGGCTCTGTAAATGTCAATTATGTCCAGTTAGTCTAATGTGTCATCTAAGGATGTTATTTCCTTATTGATTTTCTGTTTGGATGATCTGTCCATATCTGACAGTGGGGTATTTAGGTTACCTACTATGATAGTGTTTTGGTCTGTTTCCCCGCTTTAATTCTATTAGTAATTGCTTTACATATTTTTGGACTCCTTGATTGGGAGCATAGATATTAATAAGTGTTATGTCTTCTTGGTACATGATTCCCTTTATCATTATGAAGTGTCCCTCGGTATCTTTCTTTATCTTTTTTATTTTGAAGTCGAGTTTGTCCGATATTAGTACTGCTACTCCTGCTTTTCTCTGAATGCCATTTGTTTGAAACATCATTTTCCACTCTTTCATTTTGAGTCTATATTTATCTTTGGAACTGAGATGTGTCTCCTGGAGGCAACATATGATTGGGTTTTGTTTTTTGATTCAATCTGCAATTCTGTACGTTTTTATTGGTGAGTTCAGTCCATTTACATTTAGGGTGGTTACTGAAATATGAGATCTTCTTTAGCCATTTTATCTTTTGCTTTCTGGTAGCTCGGTGTTTCCATTGCTTCCTTGTCCTTGTGTTTCTGTTTTCTTTATTTTGGTTGACTTTTGTGGGTTTTCCCTCTGGTCCTTCTTGTTTTATGTTATATACTTCAGCTCTGAATTTTTGGTGTGTGGTTACCATTACAAATATGAAAGGGATAGTTACATATATATATACAGTCATGCATTTTCTTCTGCACATGCCTTATCTCCATTCTCCTTTGCGAACTTGGGTCTTTGAATCCTCCCCTTTTCAGTCATCGTCTCATTTTGACCCTATGTATGCTGAACATTCATTACTATC
The DNA here is from genome assembly GCF_902729225.1 of Pteropus medius. Taxonomy (NCBI): domain Eukaryota; kingdom Metazoa; phylum Chordata; class Mammalia; order Chiroptera; family Pteropodidae; genus Pteropus; species Pteropus medius. The sequence goes on along the minus strand of NW_024342474.1, from coordinate 3,257,767 downwards.
TTACTATAGCAAATCTCCTCTTATTTTAAGCTTATAGTGCCCTATTCATAGTAAGGGTTGCACTGCTCTGCTTTTATTAGTCTGCTAGTCACCTTACTCCTAATTATGCACTTTTGTTTTTGTTTTTTTGTCATTTTGTTTTAGGTGAGCTGACTTCTTTTAGTATTTCCTGTAGTGCAGGCCTCGTAGTGGAGAATTCCCTCAATTTTTGTATGTCTGGAAAGGTCTTAATTTCTCCTTCATATCTAAAGGAGAGCTTAGCTAAATACATTATTCTTGGCTGGTAGTACCTTTCACTTAATAGTTTGAATATTTAATTCTACTCCTTTCTGGCTCGTAAGGTTTGTGTTGAGAAGTCCAACGATAATCTAATGGGTTTTCCTCTATAGGTTACCATCTTCTTTTCCCTGGCTGCCTGAGAATTCTGTCTTTGTCGTTGTTTTTTGATAATTTTAATACAATATGTCTTGGTGAAAGCCTTTTTGGGTTGAGATAATCGGATGTTCTGTTGACTTCTTGAATTCCAAGCTCCAGCTCATTCATTAGATTTGGGAAATTCTCGTTACTTTTTTGTCTGAAAATGCTTTCTAATCTCTGCTCCTTTTCTTCCCCTTCAATAATGCCTATTATTCTTATGTTTCCTCTCCTGATGGTATCAGCTAGATCTTGTATTTCTTTCATTATTTTTCATTCTTTCTTCTCTCTTCTTCCTTCTAATTTATTTCTAGATTTCTGTCTTTGATATTACTAATCCTTTCCTCCATTTGGTTGACTTTATTTCCCAAACTCGTTATTTTATTTTTCAACTCTTGAAGTTTGTTCTTTATCTCCACAAGGTCTATTCGGTTCTTCTCGAGGGTTTCAATCTCCTTGCTAAAGAACTCATTCTGCTCATCTACTTGTTTTTTCATTTCCTGAAATTATTGATATGATTCATTTCAGATCTCACTGAGTTTTTTCAGAAGTACCATCCTGAATTCTCTGTCATTTAAGTTGAATATTTCCATGTCTGTAAACTTATTTTCTGGAGATTTTTCTCTTTCTTTCTAAGATGCCTGGTCACCTTGGTTATTCATGGTGTTTAATGGACTGGTTCTCCGCCTGGGCATTAATGGAAGTGTGTTCTGCTTTTTTTTTTCTCCAGAAAGAGGATTTATTATATAATGGTCCCTAGCCTGTTGTAAATAAGGCGTTTTTCTCTTGGTTTCCAGTAGGCGGTGTCTATGCCTCTTGGATCTCTGCTTTGTATAAAGCTTTAATAATGTCTTTTTTTTTTCCTTATAGATGTTTAATCATGCTCGCTATCCTCAGTCTAAGTTCCTGTCAGTGTTAGTGACAGTTTCAGTAGCATTTGCTCAGATTCCCCTGGGGCTCCTTGGAGTTCCAACTCGGAGGGTATGGGGGGAGGGGCCCTCTTGTTTGGGGGTTGGAGGCTGCAGCTCAGCCTCAGTTTTGCAACCACGTCCCGTAAAAATCAAATGTTCTTTCTCTGCCATACCCCTTTTCTGTCGTCTCTGTTTTTCTGCCTTCTGCCCTGATGATTGGGCACTGCCACCGGCTGTGAGGAGCTCACAGCACTCTCAGGCAGGGCTGCTCGGGGAACTCACTGCTCCTTCTCCCTTCCCCCGCCTCTTACAGGGAGCTCCAGCTGTGAGAAGCAGCTTCTTTGTTCCTCCCAGTCCACCACCCGACACCCGGGATTCTGACCTGTGGTAGCTCTTATGTGCAGATCCCATGCTCAGATGTGCTGGTGTTCAGCTTAGGTGTTTTTTGTTGAGTTTTAGGAGTTCAGCTTATTGTTGTTTAAAGGAGAGAAATCTGGGAACATCTTTCACGCCGCCATGTTTAATCCGATCCTGCCAGTCTGAATTTTATAAACAAAATTAGTGTGATGATTCCATCTCACTCTCTAACAGAAATTTTACATTATTAATCTATATTTAGCCCAACCCAGAAATTAACTTACTTTGCAAGAATATATATATATATTTTTTATCTAGTTTCTCCAAAAGAAGATAAAATAAAGATTGGAAAGCCAACCAAACTTAAATCACAACATAGATAACTAACTAAGATATATTGGAAGCCATATGGTATTTCATGTTTTAAACAGAACATCTCATGTCATATCTTACTTCTTGATGAATTTTAAATGTATTCTATGGCATCACCCATTTAGTCATTAGTAGCAACTGCTATATATACAAGGAGATCAAAAAAGACCAGGAGAACCTAGTTAAAGATAAAACATAACTAAAATATATGGTGAAAGGTAAAATTTTATTTTTAGAATTACTATAACAAAACAAAAATATACACATCATACCATATATGCAAAAAAACTAATAAGATATCCTGACGGAAAGGCTAACTAGTAAAACTGAGTTGACTGGAGAATGATTTTCCTACATCATGATTCTCAACATAGGGGTTATCCAACTTAAAGCCTTCCCATGTATCTTATTTCCTAGGACAGGAGTCAACAAATTTTTTCTTAAAAGCCTAGATAATAAAGATTTTGTGGGCCAATTATATATATATATATATATATATATATATATATATATATATATATATATATATATATATATGAAAGCTCTGGCATAACACATTCAATACACATCCATTGTGAGCTAAAAGTGCAGACTTCTGAGAAATTTCTAACTTGCGGCAAATGCACAGGCTTCCCAGAGCCTTGGAATTCTGTAGGAAATGTTCACTATCTGCAAGTACTTGGGTACAGAAGTTTGACAAGCACTCAGGATACCACTGAGCTCCTTGGGGTACAACCTATGTCTCATTCTTCCCTGTATCCTCATGCTGAATTCAGGGCCATCCACAGAAGGTGTGCCCAGGGATGCTTGGACCTACTCTTCCATTGTCTCATCTGCTCCTCCATCCTTGTCGAGGAAGAGGCCAATATAGCAGCATCATCTGGTAGAAAGAGGTCAGTTTGGGGACACTTCAGCCAGATGTGGGTCTGAATTCTGACTCTGTCACTTATAAGCTGTGTAATAACCTCTCTGAGACTTAGTTTTCCTAATTTTGAATGAGTATACAGGGACCACCACGACCAGCCCAGGCAGAAAAGTGAGGGAGGGGGGTGGGGTGTCGGCTCCAATCCAGAAGTGTGACATCAAATTTCGACAGCAGGAAATAGCAGAGGCCTTAAGAAGGAGCCCCTGGGATTCTTGGATGAGAAGGGACCATCTTGAACTGTGGCTCTGGAACCCGCTGTGTCCACACTCCGGGGAAGCAGATGTACTTGGAAAGGCCTGTCTTCCCTAAAAGATCTAGGGGAAAAACAGCCTTTTCATATATATATATATATATATATATATATATATATATATATATATATATAAATATGGAAGCTCTGGTATAACACACTCAATTCACGTGCATTGGGAGCAAAAAGTGCAGACTTCCGAGAAATTTCTAACTTGCGGCAAATGCACAGACTCACCAGGGCCTTGGGGCTCAGTAGGGAATGTTCAGTCATCTGCGGGTACTTGGGTACAGAGCTTCAGAAGCATTCAGGATCCCGTTGAGATCCTTGAGGTACAAACTATGTCTCATTCCTCTCTGTATCCTCATGCTGAATTCAGGGATACCCACAGACAGCGTGCCCTGGAATGCTTTGGCCCTCCCTTACATCGTCTATCTGCCCCTCCATCCTTGTCTAGGAAGAAGCCAAAATGGCAGCCTTCACCTGGTGGAAAGAGGTCAATTTGGAAAGACTTAAGACAGCTGTGGGTCTGAATTCTGACTCTGTCACTTATTACCTTGTGATCACCTCTCTGAGACTTTGTTTTCTTAATTTTGAATGAGTATACGGGGACCACTACGACGAGTCCAGGCAGAAAGGTGAGGGAGGGGAAGGTGTCTGCTCCAGTGCAGAAGTCTGATTTCATATTTACAAAGCAGAAAGGAGCAGATGCCTCAAGAAGGAGCCCTTGGGCCTCTTGGAATGAAAGGAACCATGTTGAATTGTGGCTTTGGAACCCCCTGTGTCCACACTCCAGGAAGGCAGATGTGGTTGGAATGCCCTGTCTTCCCTTAAAGATCTGGGGACAACGCCGCCCTTTCTTATGAAAACCACCCTATATATATATGGATATATATATATATATATATATATATATATATATA